>NC_064429.1:7383000-7700000 GCF_023375975.1 Astyanax mexicanus
TCTCATAGAAGCTAATGTACTCTGCACGGACCTGTGGGACATGTGAGCGGGATTCAAATTTTGAACACACCTTCTCATTCAGTGTTTTTATTTTCTTTCCTACATTGTAAATGAATAGTGAAGTGAACCAGACTAACAACAAACCAAAATACTCAAACCAAAAGGTGCTTTAATGTGGGGAGCTGTTGTTAACTTGCAGTTTCTGAGGCTGATAAACTTATCCTGTACAACAGAAGAAACTCTTGCTCTTCCTTTCCTGGGGAGGCTCTGATGAGAGCCAGTTTCATCATAATATTTCTGATGGTCTTTGCAACTGCACTTAAGGGGACAGTGGAATCATGTACATTACTCTTTGTCCAGTGTACACACACAACCTTGATTTAAAATCTGTTTAAAAGTGAACTATGACAAAAGTAAAGGTACATAGTTTTTGTCTGACAGCAACAATATTCTACTAAAGTTTCTTATTCTTAGTGAGAGGAAGATTTTTCACCTTGCCTCCATCATCATCATAGTGCTTACTCATAAGAGGCTTAAACCTGTATCTCTGTAAGGTTGCTTTGTGACAACATTTGTTGTAAAAAGTGCTATAAAAATACATCCGAACTGAATTGAACAAGGTGTATCACAATCATATCTGATAAATGTGTCAATTTTAATTCCACATAAATGACTCCTAGGTGTCAAAACATTATTAAAGCTTAAGGAATCTTGCTGATTCTAGCCTCTATACACTAGCCCTGGATATAATCAATGAAGCACTTTAATAAGTTGCTCTGGATAGAAGTGTCAGCTAAATATTTTAAATATAAAAACACTGTCCCCATATTCATATAATTCATATAAATTTTGCATTTAATCTTGTTAATGTTTTGCCTGATATCTAAGAAGTTTATTTTTTTTAAAAATAGTTTAAAATCTGTTTTTTTATTATTACATTTCATAGTATGGAAGACTTCAGTATTAATTTACAATAAAAAACACTTAAAAATGAGAATGGTACTGTATGTTCATACACAATTATTGTCCAGCCCAACGAACTCTTCATTCCACCTTAAATCGTGCAGCTGTTTCATTCATATACCTAAAGGAGCGTCAGAGCGTCACTACTGTAACTGCTGAGCTTTTTAAGGTGGAACGGATGATTCAGAATCAGAAACTAACTTACTTACTGACTAGTACTTCTCCATTTTTAACAGAGGACCATGCTAAGCGAACCTGACATAAGCTAAGCGTATATCTATATCTGCATATGTATAGATCACAATAAAATGAAGTAGTAAAGAGTTATATCGCTATATAACATTAAATTCGAGGTTAAAAGAGGGAAGTTAGGGTTAGATCTCACCTGTAAGGAGGATATTTGGTCTTTTCATGATTTTCATCGCAAGGAAATTCCTGCTCAGCCCACAGTGAGGGAATAGAGGACTAATATAACCACTTAAAACCGGAAAATAAGCTTATATCTCAGTTTAATCCTCCTCTTTAGACATCACTGCTAACACTGAACACAGAAACGTGCGCGCCCACGTGGAGCGAGCTGTCGGCGTGCTGGCGTCAGAGGATCGCGCCCACCCGCTTAGCTACACACAACAGTCCAGAGCTGGTTTATAGCAAGAATGCTCACTTCCCATAGGCCCTATTATGTCAGTAATTACTGCGTACCGCTAGGGGGAGCCAGCGAGTGAGTCCTTAATAAATGGGGGTGAATGGGGCTGTACGGCTAAAACTCATATTAAAGTTAGTACTAAACTAAATTTCGAGGATATTCAATTAATTTTAGAAAGTAGAATAAAGCATTTCACTAGAAAATCATAGAACACATACCATTACGTTACTATGTTTATAAATATTACGTGTTTTAGACAGTCAATGCGCTAGCATTACTGCTACTGTGAGCTGATTGACTGGTTGGTCAGCTGATGCTACTGGAGTCACAGTCAAAGCACTTTTATAACTGTTTTAAAAATCTGCAATGCCAAAACATTTGATATAATTCTGTCTTGAGAAAATGAGTAAATATTTCAGCATATAAATGATCAAACATTTATAATGACTGATTTACAAGCTCTAGAGAGAAGAACACCCACTTAAGAATCTTTTCGCTAAGGCTAAAGATCTTCAAAATTAAAATGTAAAATATTTATTTGAATAAATATTTAGGTATTTTAGGTATGTTTTGTGTTTCTGATGTTGAAACAACAGAACCTATTGTATTTGGTTGTATTTCCTTTCATTTTTTCTCAGTTGTGAGCTGTCTTCTTTGCTTAGAAAATATGTTCTAATTTGATCTATGCCATGTCTATTAACACCTGTGATAGATTAACTTTTTAAAAATCCTATATAACCTTCTGTTTCTTCAGTTTACTATATATATATTTGATTTTTAACTTTTTTAATGTAATTTTCTTTTACTTTATTTGAAGTATGGTGTTTAGTGAAAAATATGTTTGTTCTGCACTTGTGATTTCTGTTTTGGAAAAATAAACCAATAAATAAAGAATGTGTTTGGGTTTGACAGATAATTGGGTATAATTTGTATGCATTAAATTGTATTCATTTCAAGAATTTAAGGATTTAAGGAAACATTCTTGTCATTAACATCACATGTGCTTTATGAGGTGAAACGAAATTAAATAAATAAAATAAAATAAAATAAAAAATATATCAAAATAAATACATAAAATATAAAGGCTATAGCAGCATAGATAAGTGTGAATGAAGAGCACTAACATGTTAAAGTGTCTCAGTGCGGGTAAAGTGTCAGTGGTGTTTTAAATATGTAATTGTGCTCTAAATTATAATACATCCCGCAACATAAAAGAATAACAAAAGTTTTAGTACTGAAGAGATAATTGTTATTTGATAATATAGATTAGAACATTACTCAAATAGGGCTATTCACTGTATACCAACTCTACCTCTACCTTCACTTCAACTTTACCTCTTAACTCCAGTTATAAACCTTTTAAACATGATCAGCTCATCAACCAATCAGTTCACTGTAGCAGTAATGCTAGCGCCTTTGATTCCTAAAACCAGTTTGTTGTTTAAAAATATAAAAATACAGAAACGTTTTCTGTACTGTTTTAGCTAAATATTCGATTTTGCTTTCCGGAATTAAAGTAATATTGTATATAACTAGAAAGACAGCATTGTTAATTTTAGTTTTAGCCGTTTAGCTCCATTCACCCCCATTCATTTTAAACTCACTGGCGGGCTCCCTCTATCGGTCCACTGCGGTTTTGCTGATATAATGGGGGGATATGGAGTGGGGAGGCTCTGCATTAACCGGCTCGGCTGCTGCACACTTTAAAGGGAATGCTAAGCTAAGCGGCTAAAGTTGCGCTTGCTGAGAGAAGCGGGTTAAACTACGGCGTTGGAGAGATATATTCGCTGTGAAATGACCCAGGTGAGATCGGGGCCTTAGTTTAAACTGAGTGTGTGCTGTGTATTTGCTGTTTATTTGCCGAAAAGTCTATAAAAACAGGTTAGCTTAGCATTAGTTTAGCATTAGCTTAGCATATTGTAGCTCGTAGGAGTTCGTAACGGTCAGTGGCGGAGTTTAGGTTCAAGTGTAAACAGAGCTGCTGCTGAAAGTGGGGGTTTGCCTGCTTTATGGAGTTTTTAGAGAGGTTTATTGGTATTTTCTGACAGTTCTCAAACTCTAACGATAGTTCTAGCTTCTAATTAAGTTTAATTTGTATAAGAATTAACCTACTGTCGACCTTTTAATGTTCATTTTAGCTGTTTAACTTAGTCTGTTTTTTGTTTTATCTAACCTAACCCACTGTTATAGTTTTACTTTCGAGTTGTAGACTCGCCCCATAATACTCTAACTATGTATTAAACTAACTTATCATAAATATACAGCTACAGATACACAGCTAACTAGGTTTTTAGACCTGACACATCTTTTACTTCGCATTGAATCACAAGCTAACTGGTGGGTGTAACGTTTATAGGTTGCAGTCTATTTTTTTGACCGTATCAAGCTAAATTTGAAAATAGAAAATTGCGTATAAGTTAGAACTTTTTTTTCCATTCAGTATAGTAAAGAATAAATAGGTTTTCATCCAATTTCATAAAAATTTTCACTTCGGCCTTTTGCATACAGCATTTTATAAAGTTTATTATTTTCTTGATTTTCTGATTTGTCCCCTTTTGTATCTTGTAACACAAATCTAATGGTATAATACAACTGGCAAAATACAAAAAAATGAATTGAAAATTCTGATTGTGTGGGGCAGAGATAAAAAAAATAAAATTGAAAAAAATTATAAACTTTTCTTGTACACTGTATTACAAAAAAAAAATGGGAAAAAATATTTTTTTAAATCCAATTTTCTGTACAGCTGGCTAGTTAATGTAGAGGTTTTTTGCCTGGCACATCTTAACTTCTCATTGAATCAGGAATTATGTCTGTAAATATTATTTTCCAACTTAATATTTTAGGTCCTTTTGCCTAATTAGGATTAAATGGAAATGGTTTTATGTTGCACTGTCGTCACTCTTGCACGTTATGTTGTCTATTGCTTGTTGTTCCATGTTACACTATGGTTCCGGAGGAACGTAATTTCATTACACTGTGTACCTATACTCAGATGTAATGACAATAAAAGCCTCTTAAATTGACTCTTGACTTGATAGACTGTGTAATAATGCGTCTGATTTTTGATACTCTATGTCTCTCTGCAGGACTGTGCGTTTGAGGTGGAAAGAAGCTGCTGTCCATTATGAGATGCTCTGGTTTTCTTCGCCAGCGCTGTACTAAGTAGTTCAGCTGTGTGAATGGGAAGAGCTGATAATGTCAAAACTGTCTCTCAGAGGAAAAGCCTCCTCTAGTAAAGTATGTTTCACTCCTTAGTGTTGTTTAAACATAAGGAGCATGCTGGATAAACTGGCTGAACCATGAAGGTCTTACCTTGTGCCCTTTTGCATGCATGCAAGTTTAACACCTTTCTGTAGAATTAATGTAGATTTATTACCATTTGATTGTTAAGGGTTTCTTAACTCTTCAGCTTCAGCCAAAGTAGCAATAATTCCTGCAATATCAGTAAACAAATGTAAACTTATATTCTGTAATTTGTTTAATTGTTATTTAATTGGATGATCTTATTAAATATTGGGTCAAATCAATGCCGAAAAAATACACGATTGGCACTGTACTTGATGAATCAGGATGAGTGGATATCTTGCATCATTACTCAAAAGTATTTAACTATATATTAAATATATGAGCCCCTCTCAATTACAGTCTCAATTTTATATATATATATATATATATATATATATATATATATATATTTTACGATATATATATATATATATATATATATATATATATACATATATATATATATATATATATATATATATATATATATATGTATATGTATATGTATATATATATATATATATATGTATATGTATATATATATATGTATATATATATATATATATATATATATATATATATATATATATATATATAAAATAACAATAATATTATTATTATTATTATTATTTTTTTTTTTTGACAGAAGCAAAAATCCATCTACTGGATTCCCTCTTGCAGCTTCTGAAATGTACAGTTATAAAAATTGCATTAAAACACTAATTTGATGAACCTCCCTGACCTACATATAGTATTACAGTTTAATGGGCCAATCAGGGGCAAGGTGTTGTTCCCAAGACACAAAAAAGCCACTTTTGTAAACATTGAAGTTTTCTATATTCATACTTCTTGCTACAATTCTTAACATTTTGCAAATAAAATTCATTGTTGTAAATTATTCATGTCTCATTAAGCTTTTCACTAAACTCAGCATACAAATTCCACAGAAATTACCCATGTATTTTGAGTTATTCTCCCAGAAACAATGCAGTCACCTCTTTAACTGCTCCTGAGTTCTCATGACTACTTAAGAAACAAACAGATAATTTTATGCTGTTGATGTCATGTGTTCTGTTTATTTTTTTTCCTTTAGTTAAGCAGCTGGGTACAACCATCCTTTGGGGATCTTCTGGGGGGCTCTGGACTGAACAGTTTCTCCTCCACAAAAGGAGCACTTGCAGCTGAAAGTAAGCCCAAAACTTGCCCTTCTAGTGCGGCTGTCAGTGGGAAGAGGCCCAGGAAGAGAAAGGGAGATCCTCCAGCTTCCAAACCACAGTTCTTTTCCAGTAGACAAACCTCACAGGAGGACCAAGATGAACCCTGGGTGGATGTGCATGTCCCTCAGTCTCAGGTATGAAAATATACAGTATGTAGCAGTCAACTGGATTGTTTTAAGCTTTGTTTATTTTTACTGATTGTTAAATTTCTGTGCCTTAGTTGTCATTTTTAAATATTTTATTATTTAACTGATGTTTGTCTACCCTCTGCTTCAGGCTGAGCTGGCAGTCCACAAAAAGAAAGTCGAGGAAGTTGAGAGTTGGCTAAGGGTTCAGTTGGATTTGAGGAGTGAAAACAAGGTGTGTTGGAGGCCTGGATTCAGGAGGATCCTGTTTGATTAATTATTTTGAAAACACAGATCTGACTGAACTGTTTACACAATAGTTGAATAATATCACTAGAAATACTAAGCTTTTACCATTTGAGACTTATTTTTAAAATATACAGTTAAAAGTGTTCTTCATTTTAGATTAATAACATTCAAACCAGAATGTTTTATATTTTAGATTATGTAAAATAGCGCCTCTTGCTTAGAGTGACAGCTTTGCACAGGTATGATGTAGACAGCTTTATGAGGTAGAGTCACTTAGATTGGCTTTCAGTTAACAGCTGTGCTGAACTCATCAAGAGTTCATTACTTAAATTGCTTGCCTTTTAATGTATTTAAGAGCATCAGTTGTAAAGTTGTGAAGAGGTAGAGTTACAGGTATACAGTGAATAGCTCTATTTGAATAATGATCTAATTCATATTATGACAAGAACTACTCAACTAAATGAAGAAAAAAAAATACTTGAAATGAAAATGAAGGTCTGAAATTTTTCAAGTATTTGAATGAATCCTCAAGTGCAGTCCCATAGACCACTGCCAGAAAGGATAAACAAGAGTTCCCTCTGTTGCACAGGATAAGTTAATCAGTGTTACCAGCCTCAAAAACCACAAGGTAACAGTTCAGATAAGAGATTTTGGTTTGTTTAACACTAAGTTACTACATGATCCCTTAGGTGTCCCTTCATGACTTGAGTATTCATTTACAATGTAGGGAAAAAAACAGTTAAGAAGGTCTGTCCAAACTTTTGACTGGTACTTTACTTTTAAATATTTATACACATTCAAAAATCATTCCTTTTAAGAGGCTGTATGTGGTTTTATGTGGTCTCTTTGTACAGTTATATACAAAGTATACAGAATACATACGTTTACATCTCTGAATATATATATGATATAGCAGGTAATTTTGCTGCTCAAATGTCTCCACAGGGTGGTGCTGTTCTGTTACTGACCGGCCCATCTGGCTGTGGAAAGACGGCCACAGTTCACGTCTTGGCTAAAGATTTGGGTTTCCAGATCCAGGAGTGGTCAAACCCAAACACTGCCTCAGAGTACAGGACTGACGACTCTTTCAGACAGAGCTTCGACCCAGGTATCCTCGCTATGGTTCCAGTGCAAAGGGGTTAATTTGGTTCATTATCAATTTCTTTACTATATTTCAATGTCCTTAAGCCCCCTGGCTGTCAGTACAGTAGTATTATCTTCCTCTGTGTGTTTGTGGTTGATTCCCAACTAAACCCTTTAACAGCATTTAATGGTTCACCTAAATTGATAATATTTCCAGAATAAAATAGTATCCCACTTTAACTATATTGTCATACAATTTAATGGAAAATGGTTTGATGGAACAAGTGTCTTATTCTTTTAACCCAAACTATAAATTCTACTGTAAAATTTGGGACAAGGCAGTACAATGTTTAAATCTGACTGACTTGTAGGTTTGTAATTCCTTATAGTTCTGTTATTTTTTTTATTTATTTCAAAGATTCTTTTAGTGCTTATAACACTAAAAATAAATGTTTTATTTATTATTGTAAAATCACTGATGTGACTTTGTAAAAGAATGAACCAGACCAATGTGGATGAAATTGTTTATTTTGTTGGAAAACTCACAGGCAGTGGCTGACTACAAGGCTATCAGTGGTAACATTTGATGTGACATTTGATGAGACATTTGATGAGGGCATGTAGTTAAACTAGGGATAATTAGACATTTGTGTTCAATCTGGTACTGCTGGGTCAGGAGGTATTTGTGAACCCAATACAAAATGTAACCACCAAATCTACAGTGTCTTATTAACACATTTATCTTCTTTTTTGTCACTTTTCCTGGTAACAATACCACTTTAATATCATTATTTAATGACGTTTAGATTTTTTAAAATCAATAATAGAATTATTAATGACCAATTATAAACTTCTCCAAATTCTATAAATATTTCATATTCTTGGCCTTGGTTTGTTACTGTCTTTTTCAGCCTCCAGGTTTAACAGCTTCCATGGGAGCTCACAGACGGGAGCCTTCCAGGAGTTCCTGCTCAGAGCTAACAAGTACAACCGTCTCCAAATGACTGGAGACACCCAGTCACAAAACAGAAAGGCCATCCTTGTAGAGGTATACTGCCCCACACCTTTACAGTAACAATAATGAGTATATACTATATATCCAAACAATGGAGTAACACAATCAGTCAAAATGTCTTTCATCTCACTACTTCTCTTATTTTTAACTCCTCAATCTGTGTCCATACAGGATTTTCCAAACCAGTTCTATAGGCAGCCAGGATGTTTGCATGATATTCTCAGGTAAGAAGTTGATTTAGAAGTACTGAACTCTTTCGGTGAGCAGGGATTAGTGGATAAAGAACCAGGGCCATGTGAAATATGCTTTCTCTCTCCCCTGCAGGCGTTTTGTAAAGACAGGCAAATGTCCGTTAGTCTTCATCGTGTCTGACAGTCTAAGTGGAGACACCAGTTCCAGGCTGCTCTTCCCTAAGGACATACAGCAGGAGCTGGGCATCCACCACATCAGGTAATTATCATTATTATTACATAAAACTGCAGCATGAGTGTAGACAGAATGTCACCTAGGAGAAACTCTCCATATATTAGTAAAGTATTAAACATTAATTGGCACAATTGGCATTAATTGGCTGTACAACTTAAACTGACACTACATTTGATAACTGGAAAATTTACAACACATGTTCCCAACAACAAAAATATCTAATTGTGTTTATCTGCTAATTAAAATAAACCACACTTGCTACACTGCACTGACTCTATATGTATAAGCAGGAAGACATACAAGCTCAGGTAGAACCAATCAGAATCTTGCTCTGTAAAACCAGTAAAAGAAAAATGAGTTAATCCCAACTCCTAACAGAATGATCAAACAAGAAGCAAAGCCAAAGCAATATACTTTAGAAATGTTAGCTAGTGCAGTTAGTTAGGACCTAATATTTGCTAGTGCTGATAGATATGACCTAAAATGAGCTAGTACAGTTAGATAGGACTTAATAACTAGTGCTGTTCGATAGGACCTAATGTTCTCCAGAAATGTTAGCTAGTGCTGGTACATAGGACTTAATATTAACTAGTGCTCTTAAATAGGACCCAATGTCAGCTAATGCTGTTGGGTAGGACCTAATGTAGAAAGAGTCTTACTTACCTTAGTTGTAAATATGACTTTCAAGCTTTTATATACATTTATTAAAAGCTATGTCCACAAAACATTTAGACATAAAAGTGTAGCCATGTTATCTGTGGTAATTGCTATTACATCACTACAGGGACTTTCAATTTAGTTTTTTGGGCAAAACTTCCTAAGTGTTAAAGTGTTAAATTTTGATTTGATTTTGTCAAGCATAAAAGGTTGTTTTTTTTTTTTTTTTTTTTTTAAACTTAAAAATATATGTGCATTCCAGTAATAACATATGTGTGATTTATTTTACTATCTTAAAGGTTTCTGTTCATCTATCTATCTATCTATCTATCTATCTATCTATCTATCTATCTATCTATCTATCTATCTATCTATCTATCTATCTATCTATCTATCTCGCTATCTATCTCGCTATCTATCTATCTATCTATCTATCTCGCTATCTCGCTATCTATCTATCTATCTATCTCGCTATCTATCTATCTATCTATCTATCTATCTATCTATCTATCTATCTATCTATCTATCTATCTATCTATCTATCTATCTATCTATCTATCTATCTATCTATCTATCTATCTATCTATCTATCTATCTATCTATCTATCTATCTATCTATCTATCTATCTATCTATCTATCTATCTATCTATCTATCTAGCTAGCTAGCTAGCTAGCTAGCTAGCTAGCTAGCTATCTCGCTATTTAATCTAATTTTAGACTCATTCTTTTAACCCTCCTCCATCTTTTCCAGCTTTAACCCTGTAGCCCCTACCAGCATGATGAAGGTGCTGAGTCGTATTGCATCTATCGAAGCGAGCAAGGTAACAACAAACGAAGGGTTTACTGATCATTTTTTGAGCTCTGTATAAAACTTCAGTCTGTTAACCTTGTCCGTGTTTGATGTTTTAGAATGCAGGTAGGATCTCTGTGCCTGATAAGACTGTGCTGGACCAGCTGTGTTCCGGAAGCTCGGGGGACATCCGCAGTGCCATCAACAGCCTGCAGTTTTCTTCTTTCACTGGTGGGTATAAATTCTCACTCTCAGTCTACCCGGTGTACCCTCAGTTATTTTTAATGATCTTTATGATCTGATTTCAGTGCACACCTGATATGTCAGTGTGATTTGTGTGGCTCTAGTTTGTTTTGAGTGTAATAAGAATGGGGTCTACTTGGGTTTTATACACACAAGTACAGATGCTACCCCCTAATGTGGGACAGAAAGCCAACCAAAGTCGTGGCAGTAAAGCACCTTTAAACTGGATGCATGTTGGAGCCGTGGGTGAAAGACATGTCTCATTCTTAGTAAATTCTCAATCACGTTTAAAGAAAAAGATAGCGTTTGCATTTCCCCCCATGTTTTCACTTCCACCTTAACTGTGGTAGCTTGACCAGCAGTTTTAAATGAAGCCTGCCAAAGTGCTTTAAGTGAGTTTTCCGTTCCACCTTAAAGGTAGCAGCAGTTAAAGCCTTTTTCAAGGTCACAGCCAAGTGTATATTTACATTACATACACTTTTGTGTTCTTAAATAATGATCGTAATAAAATATACGTAACTGTGGGGTAATTGTGCATGTAAACATTTTAATTGTCTATTTGTAATCTATTTTATTTTATTAATAATCGACAATCTATTATCAAAAGAAATGTTAGATGCTGCCCAGAATTAGATAAAAAGTAAAGGTTGCAAGTAGGGTTGTGCAATAGTTCTTACATAAATCTAAAAGTTTATTCAGTTATTATTTCTGCCAAAATAGTAACAACCAGAACAATTTAAATCTATAAAACATACATTATATGTTTCATTTACATTTATTTTTAAGGGAGTCCAAACCGTACAAGCACATTTAAACTTAAAACCAAGCTTTTTTTTTTAAAGAATATCAAGCAGCTCCCTTCAGCATTACAAGCAGCTTTTATTTTGAACAAGATGCAAAAATTACCTCAAATATTTCAGTTCACAAAATGACAAAAGCACAAATCTCTCCTGAGACTCTGTCTGGCAGCTCAATTATCCCATTAAAAAATGCAACAGTAAAACAATACTTAAAAAGTATAATTTCATTTAAATTAACCATACAGCTTTAGTTGTGAGTGGTTTTGGAAGAAATGAGGCTGAAATGAGTACTATTAATTGTTTTTTTTATTTGAGTGTAAATGCAATGCTTTAAAACCTTTTTGAGGAACCATAAGCATGCCTTGATTTAAAGACTAATTAAAATTATTTGCTGTATGACCTTAATTTAAAGACCCAAATATTTGCTCATCTAGGATAGAAAGATATATAATGATACCCGAAAGAGGTTACAATAGGGTTATTTTCAAACAAGGACCGTGTCTTTGCTTTGTTGATAGTGGTTAGGCTGTTACCTATAACAGACCAATAACAGCTAACAGCTAACAGGCTATGTTGTATTGGTGGTTAGTCTGTTAGATAACATTGTCTAACTAACTAAGACTCCTATCTGTATTAGAGGCTAGCTTAGAAGGTGAGCCCTAGAACCAACACCACAGGATTCTGTAAAATGCATAATCCGGCAAAAGCATTGTGTATCAATCTTGATAGCTACTTTCACAAGATAGCTATCTAGCTAGTATAAAATCTTTTATGTTTTTATTGACATAATTCTCATCTAAACGTTTTAACTGTAAGCGAAGCTTTAGTCAGACAGATTGAATTGTATACTGTATGGAAAAAGAATATTAGCGATCATGCTAGGTGAAGTCCTCTGATTTGCTAAGCTAATCCTTTTTTAATTATGAGACAGATGGCTGATCATTTACAGAAATGACTAAAACATGTCTGCAGTGTTTTCTTAGTCTGTAAATAAAATGAATGTTTTTTATTATTTAAGGTATCCTAGAAATGGATTGTAGGCTATTGTAGCCACATAAACACAGTTAGCAATTTATGTTTTGCACCCATAACATGTCCAATGCATATAAATGCTGTTCTGTGATGTAGATATGACTGTGCTGTCTGTAAACAGTGTTTTTGTGGTAACTGTAAATCTGACATAATTCCCAGACAACTCTTTGGAAAAGGGCCTCTGGGCTTCTAAAAAGGGCAAGTCCGCTGCATCTGCTGCCAAAGCTCCAACCAGGGCCAGAGGGAGGAGTCGAGCCACTAAATCTACTGACAAACTAGAGGACAGCCCTGCGATTGGAGGAAAAGATGCATCGCTCTTTCTCTTCAGAGCTCTGGGGAAGATCCTCTACTGTAAACGTAAGTTTTATATTTCAGTCTATTTATAGCTGAGATGCCATGATGAAAAGTTGCGTTTTTAAGACTTTAACCAATGGTGGTTATTATTTCAGGTGAAGGTTATGAAGGTTATGAAGGTTCTGAAGTTCCCAAAATTCCAGCACACCTTGCAGAGCATCAGAGGGACCGGCTACTTGTTGACCCAGAAGTAAGCACCACATCCAACACACACACACACTAAGCAGTTTAAACTGAAATTAAATGTGCAGTTTTCTCTTTATTTCTAAATCAGTTGTGACATATTTGATGTGTACTAATGCTACCACTGCCCAAACTGCAGACCTAAATCATGCCACAAAGTTTGTCAAATTTGAACTAATGTCAAATTAAGTAATTAAATAATTTCTAACCCTGTTCCTGCCTTTTTATGTCTCTTTAGATTGTTATAGAGCGGTCCCACATGTCTGGGGAATTTTTCAACCTCTACCTGCACCAGAACTACCTGGACTTCTTCTCGAATGTGGAGGATGTTGCGCGGGCCAGCGAGTATCTCTCAGATGCAGACTTCTTCACAGCAGAGTGGAGTGTGAGTTAATTAGAAGTAGTGCAACAATCACACACAGTGGCATGCTCAGCTGTACCTAACAAAACCTCCTTAAATATTTGGTAGAACTACATGCATATTTCACCAGTCAGTGATTCAACATGTCCTGATTAGTGATGGGCTGATCCACATTTTTTTTAGTTCCAATCCAATTCTGATGCATTATTGCTACAAATTCTGATAAAAGAGCCCTTTTATATCTATATTGTCAATGTTTTTTTACCTATTTGGATTTTTTTTATACAATCACTTTATTATTATTATTATTATTATTATTATTATTATTATTATTATTATTATTATTGTACCTAAGGTTGCATCATAAAGCTCAAAAAGTCCATTAAACAAACAATTCATTTGAAAACATTCCTAAGAAATTTTATTTGGCAAGAATTTTGTGATATATATTTTTATTTTTTAAATAAAGGGAAAACACTTGCCCAGTAGGGGTGTGCAATAGTGCCCAGTTTTTTTATATTGTTTTCCTAAAATACCCTGAAATATTAGGAAATTATTAAATATTAGAGTTTTTTTTTTTTTTTTTTTTGCGGTTTGTTGCAAAACGAAAATTCAAACAATTTTTCATTATATAAAAACTAGAAGGTCCATTATCATTTATTTTACTTCAGTCCTAATTATATGGAGTGAATTAACATCATGACATGTAGAATCATTGACTTCTAGTTTTACTTATTAACAGTAGTTGCAGTAGTTTTTTCTTGAAATTATATATATATATATATATATATGTTCATGTTCAGTGTTTTGTCATTATCAAAAAATACCCTGAACCACTGTGATATTATTATTTTTATGGCCATATCACCCATATCACTACTGCTTAGTAATCCCTTTAGCTGTGGGGTTACCTGCTGGAAGTTCTTTTCCTTTACTACTGTTGTTGGGCATCTCTATTTTTGCACTAGAGTTTAAAGGTTAATGTGTTTAAGGCCAAACATCACCACCACTATTATGCAAACTACATTTCTGTATCATACATCACAAGACCCCCATATTTTAAGGCAAGTGTGTGATGTCACACTGCATGCTTTGCACTGATTCATAAATATTGTAAATAACATATGAGTATATTCTTGTCCTGATGGGCATAACAGAACAGCAATATTTAAATTTTCCCTCCAGCTAATTATCAAACCCTTTGAGATTTTGATATGAGGTGTTTTTTTTGTGTGATTAGTCATGATTGAGTCATGGTGTCCACTCTCCCTCCAGTCCAGGTCCACCATGCTGCAGTACGGATCTTCAGTGGCCACCAGGGGCCTTATCCACTCCAACTCCTCCCGCGCTCAAGCTACTAGCCAGTCCTCTGTGGGCTTTAAGCCCCTTCACAAACCCCACTGGCTCCAAATCAACAAGACGGTAATGGAGAAGTTCCACAATATTAATTCCCAGAGTAATACACTGTTAAATGCTTTCTGCTGGATTGTCAATGTATGTGTTGTTGCTTTGGTTTTTCCACATACAGTACCGTGAGAATTATCTATCAGCTCAGTCCCTGTTCATCAATTTCTGCCTGGCACCCATCAACCTTGTGACTGAACTGGTGCCCTACCTTGCCAAGCTCAGCAAAACTATGAGGAATCCAGGTACCGTACAGTAGGGTTCAACAGGATCGCTAGGGTGCAATACGACCGTTATTTTTGTGGTAAAATTACATTTTAAGTAGTTAAAGTATAAAGGTTTCAAATATTTTTTTAAACAGCAGTAATTTACCAAGATGGATTTTCATTATTATTGTTGTTGTTGTTGTTATGATTAAGTATCAAAGTATTGTGATATTTAGTTTTGCAATACTATTTTCAATAACATTGTATTGATTTTTAATCAGCAGTTAATGTAAAGATTGGGGGCAGACAGTGATTTACAAACTATTCAGTAAGGCACATAATGAGGCATAATCTTTTAACACTTCAGTGGCAAAGGTGCAAAGGTGTACATATAACACTGTCTATTCTAATAACTGCATACTATAATAAAGTCCTGTGGACATTTTAAGTGAAGACCTGCCTTTGCTTGCCTAAAGAATCAGCCATTCATCTCTGACCGAACCTGTCCTTCTGTTTGTTTTAAGAATATGCAAACAACATTCAAATTCAACACACACACACACACACACACACACACACACTTCCCCCTGGCACTCTCCGTATAAACTTATATCTTCTCTCATTTCCTCTGTCTTTTAGCTCAGATAGCCTTCATCCAAGACGTTGGCAGTCTCTCTCTCAAGAGATTTCCTGGCAGGTACGTAAGGCCAAAAACTGAAACAAGCAGACACTTGGACTTTATTATACAGGCTGTTTAAACCTGTTCAGACTTTTGTTCTCATTGAGAATGAGCTCATTTTAAAAACAAATGATAGGAGAACATATGTTGGGTTTAACTTTCATTCATCATCCTCCCAGAGCTGGACACAACACTGCACAATAGACACTTAAAAAACACTTAATCAGAACTGTCCACAAATCACCACAGCTGTATCACCATCAATCACTCTCAGTACTTCATGCTGCTTTATGTAATAAACTGAACTGAATCCGACTCTTTTCAGATTAAAACTTGAAGCCCTTGGCGACAAAGACCCTGGTGCTCTGGATTTTGACAGTGAAAACGAGGACAGCACCCAAACCATTAAGCCAGGAACCAGCTCATCCTCTGGGGATCCCACAGCAGAACCAGCACTCCAGAGCAACCAGGAGCCAGGAACAGACCTCCCTGCCAGCCAACCACAGCCGACCACTACCGAAGCCTTACTGGACGAAGAGGAGCTCCTAATCGAGGAGTATGACAGTGACTGACCAATCACATGCTGCAGTTTCCCCAGACTTATTCACACTGCCATAGCTGCCTTGAGGAGACCTGGCTCTGCTGTCTTCTGTGTTTGTGAATCACACTGGGTTTTGGTTGTTGTTTTTATAATGTGAATTATTATTAATATTAGGACATTTTCTAATATTTATTTGCTTCCACACAAATGGAAAAGTTTTGTCCTGTCATTTTTGTCCAGGTTCGCTTGATGTTTGTGTTCCTCTTTGTTGTGCTTAAGTCATTTATATAGAACTCTTAAAGCGGGATATTACAGATATTTCAACATGTGTGCGTAATTCAGGGCCTGAGATATACAAAGCAAAGCCATTTGAAATGGGTTTGATGTGAATGGGTTCAGTATAAAGATACGATGGATAACCCAGGGGTCACTGTGGCTCTGTAGAGATTGCCAGCACAAATCTCATTTTGGCATATCTTAATTCTATCCAGATTAATATTGTTAGTCTGAACAGCCAGAAACTGTGTGAAATCCAATTGCAAACAAGATCAAAACCACATTTGGTGGTGGTTTAAAATTACAGTCTGATTTGATGTGTGGACTCTCAAATGCAATCTTTACACTTGCAAATAACAGTCTGGGCAGTCATCTCAACAGATCTGATTCTGTAGTCTGAGCACGGTCCATTCCATTCCTATACAAAGTCATCAGTGAGCCTATACGTTTAAATATAGTATTGTTTGGTGGCTAAAGAAAATGTTTCTTTTTTTATTCAGTTTTACCAGACATCTTCATTAAAAGCCTTCTCAAAACTTAAATAAACATAAAACAATGTATTGTCTACATTAACTTTCTGTAACTGAGTTTGTAGAGTGATTTAAATTCTTCAGATGTCTGCTTACATTTACAATCACTGTACCTAATTCCAAGCTTTACACCAAACTGCACAAAACTTTAGGCATACATTTTGTTAAGTCTGTAAAATTCCCCAATAAAAAGAATACCTGTGTTGTATTTTCATACAAACTTTCAGCTGTTTTCACTGTAGTATAATTCTGATGGACATTTGTAGATATTTTTTCTGTGCCACACCTCAGCAGGAGAGGTTACTGCAATAAAAAATAGGTTTTGCAAATTGCTTTGTCTGTTGTTTTCACTGGTTTAATGCTTTTAAAAATAGCCATCCAATAATAATAATGCAAGCACTTCTTGTACCAGGATTTAGTGCTTTGCATTATGCCATGCATTTCTTTTGGCTGCTTATTAAACGGCCATCTAAAGCTTGTAAAAACATTACATATTTGATTCGGGGGTTGAAAAAGTATTTTCGTTTAAACTTTGTATGCATACTTGTGCATATTCTGTAGTATATACATGTGGAAAGGCCTGGCTGTTTTATTATTTCTAAGTCCTAATCATGTGTTAACTGAAAACGTGTTTAGCTCTGGAAAACATTAAGAGACCATTTCAGTTTCAGTCAGTTTGTCTGAAAAGACTGAAAGGACTCCCACTTGTGCTTATTATGTAATTTTGTACATTTAAAATATGTATTTTTCCAACAGTTGTGAAGAAAGGAATATATGCTAAAAATAATAAGCACAAGTGGGAGTCTTTTCTTTTGGTTGCATTTTACCATTATGTACTGAAATAATATAAATGTTGGGGGGAAATGTTTTTTTTTTTTTTTACTTTACAAAACTTGTCAAACGTGATAAATAAGTCATCTTTGCAGGTGCTATGTGAAAAATTAATTCAGAATTTTATATGATCTTTTTTCATGGCTTTTAAGTTTTAGCTTCTATTTCTTGATTTTGATGGTACATGATTTTCACCTGTTTTGATTTAGTGCTCTTAATTTTAATTTTAGGACAATGCTTATTTAGATTAATAATTTTATATTTGATATAATATTACCAATCCCTATCCTGGTACCCAGTCCAGCTGTAGTTCCACTACTCACCTGTTCAGCACACCTGCTTCAGTTAGATCCAGCCTACAGGTGGAAAGGGGCACACCTGTTCACTCTGTCCAAACCTGGGGAATTTTTCTTGCTGTCCAGCTGGAAGCCTCACGGACTCGAAACCATATAGGTAAATAAGCTCTGGAGTTGTGTTGTATGTTGTGGTTATATAGGTTAACTCTCAGCAGGTAAGTTTAAGCGGAGTTTCCTTCTTTTGTCTTGTCGTGTTTTGTGTTTTAAGAGTCGTTAAATCGAATTGTGATAAAGTAACGAACAGTTAGCTTCGTATTCGCCAGCTTGTTTGGAACTGTACGTTCCACCTTAAATTCTGCTGTAGTTGTAGTACAGTAAAGCGGAGGCGCCGTAATGTACAAAGGAACTGCTGCGAGATTTAAGGTGGAACGGAAAGTTAGAAAAATTGTATCAGCTGTTACTTATAAAATGTCTTATTTTTTCCTATTTTCCGCAGATGTTGAACCTCTACAGCACTTTTTAGTGTTTTCTCTGCTGGTTTGGAGCCATGCTCGCGGATTAACAGAGAGATCATGCAGGGAGGTGGAGAGCAGCCCTCAGAAGATGATATGAGAGAGGGGGATTTGGGGGATGGCATGGTCGCCCCCTGCTGCTCCTCTGCCCGGGTGAGGAGTAAAGGGGAGCTGCCGGAGCTCCTGGCCCACAGCAGGTTCAGTAAGAGGGGCAGTGATGGGAGCGGCCCCTTCTCCTGGACGCCCTGCAGCTCCATGTACACTGCCTTCAGAGAGGAGCTCAGAGACTCAGGTACATCTACACCTGCTGGACTAGGGCTAAGACCAGGTTTAAAGGGACACTGTCCAATATAAAGACATTTAAACCATCAGCTACTACACCTGCTGGACTAGGGCTAAGACCAGGTTTAAAGGGACACTGTCTAATATAAAGACATTTAAACCATCAGCTACTACACCTGCTGGACTAGGGCTAAGACCAGGTTTAAAGGGACACTTTGTCCAATATTAAGACATTTAAACCATCAGCTACTACACCTGCTGGACTAGGGCTAAGACCAGGTTTAAAGGGACACTTTGTCCAATATTAAGACATTTAAACCATCAGCTACTACACCTGCTGGACTAGGGATAAGACTAGGTCTAAAGGGACACTCTGTCCAATATAAATACATTTAAACCATCAGCTACTACACCTGCTGGACTAGGGCTAAGACCAGGTTTAAAGGGACACTCTGTCCAATATAAAGACATTTAAACAATCAGCTACTACACCTGCTGGACTAGGGCTAAGACCAGGTTTAAAGGGACACTTTGTCCAATATTAAGACATTTAAACCATCAGCTACTACACCTGCTGGACTAGGGCTAAGACCAGGTTTAAAGGGACACTTTGTCCAATATTAAGACATTTAAACCATCAGCTACTACACCTGCTGGACTAGGGCTAAAGCCAGGTTTAAAGGGACACTTTGTCCAATATAAATACATTTAAACCATCAGCTACTACACCTGCTGGACTAGGGCTAAGACCAGGTTTAAAGGGACACTCTGTCCAATATAAAGACAAGTAAACCATCAGCTACTACACCTGCTGGACTAGGGCTAAGACCAGGTTTAAAGGGACACTTTGTCCAATATTAAGACATTTAAACCATCAGCTACTACACCTGCTGGACTAGGGATAAGACTAGGTCTAAAGGGACACTCTGTCCAATATAAATACATTTAAACCATCAGCTACTACACCTGCTGGACTAGGGCTAAGACCAGGTTTAAAGGGACACTCTGTCCAATATAAAGACATTTAAACAATCAGCTACTACACCTGCTGGACTAGGGCTAAGACCAGGTTTAAAGGGACACTTTGTCCAATATTAAGACATTTAAACCATCAGCTACTACACCTGCTGGACTAGGGCTAAGACCAGGTTTAAAGGGACACTTTGTCCAATATTAAGACATTTAAACCATCAGCTACTACACCTGCTGGACTAGGGCTAAAGCCAGGTTTAAAGGGACACTTTGTCCAATATAAATACATTTAAACCATCAGCTACTACACCTGCTGGACTAGGGCTAAGACCAGGTTTAAAGGGACACTCTGTCCAATATAAAGACAAGTAAACCATCAGCTACTACACCTGCTGGACTAGGGCTAAGACTAGGTTTAAAGGGACAATCTGTCCAATATAAAGATATTTAAACCATCAGCTACTACACCTGCTGGACTAGGGCTAAGACTAGGTCTAAAGGGACACTGTCTAATATAAAGACATTTAAACCATCACCTACTACACCTGCTGGACTAGGGCTAAAGCCAGGTTTAAAGGGACACTTTGTCCAATATAAATACATTTAAACCATCAGCTACTACACCTGCTGGACTAGGGCTAAGACCAAGTTTAAAGGGACACTCTGTCCAATATAAAGACATTTAAACCATCAGCTACTACACCTGCTGGACTAGGGCTAAGACTAGGTTTAAAGGGACACTCTGTCCAATATAAAGACATTTAAACCATCAGCTACTACACCTGCTTGACTAGGGCTAAGACTAGGTTTAAAGGGACAATCTGTCCAATATAAAGACAAGTAAACCATCAGCTACTACACCTGCTGGACTAGGGCTAAGACTAGGTTTAAAGGGACAATCTGTCCAATATAAAGACATTTAAACCATCAGCTACTACACCTGCTGGACTAGGGCTAAGACTAGGTTTAAAGGGACACTCTGTCCAATATAAAGACATTTAAACCATCAGCTACTACACCTGCTGGACTAGGGCTAAGACTAGGTTTAAAGGGACACTCTGTCCAATATAAAGACATTTAAACCATCAGCTACTACACCTGCTGGACTAGGGATAAGACTAGGTCTAAAGGGACACTCTGTCCAATATATATATATTTAAACCATCAGCTACGACACCTGCCAGTAACAGGCCTACTTAAATATAGTCTCAGAAGGTTAGACTATAACATATTACATAATTATACTGGTGCATCTCAAAAAATTAGAATAACTGGAATAACTGGGAATGAGAATTTAATAGCCCAAAACATGTTCAAATGTGGAAATTATAATATTTATCAAGTAAATATGTAATCTGTTGTGTTTTGGCACTTTTGTAGAAACATACCAGGTTGAGTGTGTGCTGTGTGAATGAACTCATTATCCCTTTTTCCCCATTGCAGTTTTGTCCCAGCACTTTGTGCAGTGCTGTTACAAATAAATAAATGTTGCTAACATGACAAACGATATTAATTCTACAGAAAATATAGTAAGCACAATAAAGCAATAACTAACTTCATACATGGCTAACATAATACTTATGCTAGGAAACTGTGTATAAATGAGCAAAGTTAAAAAGATACTACATGATTAAAAAAAAACTATTCTAATATGATATCTTAATTTTTTTAGGATTTAGGATAAGAGTCAGGATTAGTTCATTTGGCGTTTGTCAACAATACTTTGTCATTTCCCCCTTTTGCGCTTAAAATGAAAGCGTGAGCTATAGGAACCTGTTCACGTCTTATCCATATCCTGTTCTGAACCCACCTCTGCAGTTACTCTGTTGACTTTGGTGTGTTTTGCAAAGCTACAGTATGTGAGGTAGCAACACTTTCTGCAGTGCAAGTCTGAACACACTGTAGTCTAGTGTAGTTTTCTGACCAGCTAATGATCTTTATATGAGTGTGCATACAT
Source organism: Astyanax mexicanus (assembly GCF_023375975.1). NCBI lineage: Eukaryota > Metazoa > Chordata > Actinopteri > Characiformes > Acestrorhamphidae > Astyanax > Astyanax mexicanus. The sequence continues at coordinate 7,404,920 of NC_064429.1, forward strand.
CAGTCTCTTAACCAGCACAGTATATACTGAATTGGATTTTGGCCATGCATGGTTTTGCTGGTCAAACCCTGTAATCCTGTTAGGTCATGCCAAACATCCCAAGTTGCAAAAAATCATTGTTTTTTACTTTTACCAGACATGGATTGGTAGTCGACTATTCTGATGATTATTTTTTCGATTAGTCGATTAGTCAACGATTATTTCTGCCATGTCCTCCATCTCTAAAAACAATAGAAACAACTGAACATGAGGTTTAAAAGGCATTTAAAGGTCTAGATTTTGTTTAAACATGGGAAGTACTAAATTTAGTAAGTAAATATGTAATCTGTTGTGTTTGTGCACTTTTAGAGACACAAACTGAGTTGAATTTAAACTGTATGAGGGAGCCATTTACCCATCTCCCATTGCGCTTCTGTCCCCAGCACTTTGTGTAATGCAGTACTTTTACAAATGAACAATTAGTCGACAATGAAATTTATAGTCGACAAATTTAAATAATCGACATTGTCGATTATATCGACTAATCGTTGCAGACCTACTTTAGAGTAGTCAGAGGTGAAATGAGTTTTAAAGGAAGCCATGGTCCTGAACGCATCCTGTCCAGGAAGGGAAAAAAAACATTGCCCGACCACACTAAAAACTGATTGGCTGAGGGACAGACTCTTATCAGAGAACAGGCCAATCAGAACCCTCTCTGTTTTGCATGTGCTTCATTAATATGCACATGAGGGAAGCGTCTTTCTCTCCCTCTTCCTCTCTTTCCCACGTGTGATTGGGTAAAAAATCTGTGTCGCTTGGGCCACTCATTCTAGATTCCGTGATATTTTATCTGTTTGAGATGTTTATGTTTTTTGCTGGTCTTACTGTTCAACCAGCTTGGTTTTACTAGACAGGCTTGTTCAGGCTGGTAAACCAGTTAAGTCATGGGCGCTAAGTGCACCAATGGTCAAAAGCGCTGCTACTATGATCAGGAGATCACTGGTTTGAATCCAAGTCATGTAGCTTGCCATCAGCTGCTGGAGCCCTGAGAGAGCACAATTGGTCTTGCTCTAACTGGATGGGTAGTTGGTGCTCTTTCCCTTCATCTCTACTAGGGTGATGTGGATCAGCACAAGGCTGCGTCTGTGAGCTGATGTATGGGAACCGAGTTGCTGTGCTTTTCTCTCAGGGCACTGTGATTCTACTTAGCAGTGCTGCATCAGCAGAAGTTTAAAAAGAGGTGGTGATTTTACTTCACATGTGTCGGAGGAGGCGTGTGCTAGTCTTCACCCTCCTGGTGTTGTGGCATCACTAGTAATAGGGAAAAACAGCTAAGTAGCAGCTAAATTGGGAGAAAATGGGAAAAAAAATGGAAATAAAATTAAACTGCTCGGTCATGCTCATCATGGTCATGCTAACCCAATTGGCCAGTTTAATCATGCTTGTAGACCCTATGCTTCAGCTGGTTGATCAGTATGCTCTGAAAACCATAAAGCTCTTTTCAGGTTTGAACAGGCTTGCTCCAGTTTGTAAGACAGAGTTGCAGGCTGGCTGTGGTCAGTGTTGAGAAGGTGAACTACAGCAGTACAGAGGCTGAAGGCCACAGTCTCAATAGTCTGTATACAATGTGGTGTTTATTGCTCTGCTCTGTTGTAGACAGCAGTGCCGGCGACTCCAGTGAAGCATTGCAGAGAAGACTGCAGGAGGTCACAGAGGTACGACATGAAGAAACTTCACAAATAAAACTTGTTTTATGAGAGAGAGCTATAAGCTGAAGGGTACAGCAGCTCACAGTGTGGCTTTACATTACTTTACATTACATTTCTCGTGCTTCTTAAAGATAATGAGGGACGCTCCTGATCTGGTAGTGGAAGGTAGTTTGTTCCACCTTTGGGGAAACTCTGTATGAGGACAGTCTGGATTTTTGGTAAAGCTAGACGACGTTTACTGGAGGAGCGCAGCAGCTGGGAGGTGATATAGACCTATAGGAGTAAGTGCATGTAGGAAGGAGCTGGTTCTGATATGTCATCACCTTGTAGACAATCATGAGGGCTTTACATTTAATACGAGCAGCAACTGGTAGCCAGATAAACCAAACCACAGATAATTAGAATATAAAAGAGCAGGTAGTGGATAACAGTGCATATTCTCAGTGCATGTACAGTGATGTAAAAAAGTGTTTACCTCCATACAGATTTATTTTTAGGTTAGTATTTAATTAGTATTTTTTTGTCAAACTTACATTTTTTAGATTAGAAAACCAATTTTTAATGTCAGACCAAGATAACCTGAGTAAATAGAAAAAAAAATGTTGTTAAAAATGTTTTTAAATTATAATTCCTTTTTATAAGGGAAAATTAATTAATCTATTAACTCTACAGAATATAAAGGAAGCACACTAAAGCAATAACTAACTTTGTACAGAGCAAACATAACACGTATGCTAGTAAACTGTGTATAAATGAGCAAAGTTAAATAGATAATACATGATAAAAAAAGGAATTATAATATGATATCTTTATTTTATGATGTAGGATTAGAAGGATTTAGTCAGGATTAGTTTATTTGACACTTTGACAATACTTTGTCATTTCCCCCTTTTGTGCTTAAAATGAAAGCGTGAGCTATAGGAACCTGTTCACGTCTTATCCATATCCTGTTCTGAACCCACCTCTGCAGTTACTCTGTTGACTTTGGTGTGTATTTTTAAGGTTAGTACTTAATTAGTATTTATTTGTCAAACTTACATTTTTTAGATTAGAAAACAAAATTTTAATGTCAGACCAAGATAACCTGAGTAAATAGATTTTTTTTTTTAATTATAATGACTTTTTATAAGCAAAAAATCTATCGAAACTTTGTCTCTTCATCTGGTGTTAGCATTCAATCGAAAAATGATTTTTTTTGTCAAACTATTTATTAAAATACACATTAGGTTATATGATGCCTAATCCTGTTCTGCAGGAAGTAGAGCTGCTGCGGACAGAGCTAGAAGTCACCCATCGACACTTGGAGGGCAAACATGAAGCTCTGAGGATCCTACAAGGCCAGGTAATAATATGATGTGTTATATACAATTTGAAAACAGGTTATTTTTTAATTATTTTAGCTGTTAAATATTCTTTTACTTTTTTTGTTCCTGAAGGCTATATTAGATAAAGCAACAACCCACACCAAAAGTTTGCTTCAGAAGAGTGAGGAGCGGACCAAAGCTTTGGAAAAGGTGAGTTAATGACCTGCTTTCAGTTTTCTTCTGTGGTTTAACAATCCAAAAATAGACTTTTATTCAGTATAATACAATGATATATCATGATTAATTGGGCAAAATCAGAGGTATCTGAAAATGTGCCTTATGTCTGTACTTGCAGTGGAAAACCAATGGAAATACTGTAATACTGTATTGTTTATATAATATTAATTCAAGTCATTATAGTTATTTATTATAGTAATTGTATGTGTTAACTAGAAGATTTTATTATAAACGCTTAGAAATTATTGTATTATTAATATACTCTTTTTTTTTTCATAAAAGTATAACATTACTAATAACCCAGTGGTCCCACCTGTCACGGAAGTTCAGGGAGTCTCCCACATTTAAATAGGGGCTACCTGATGAATCTCAGATACAGAGGAACACACACACACACACACACACACACACACACACAGTGAGCGAGTGACAAATACAGCTTTCTGATTGGTCTCCATTTATCCTTAGCTAAATAGTTTTTTCCTGGGCCTGGGCCTGGTGGTGTTGAAGAAGAAAGTTGTAGTCTATGCCTTTATGCTGCCGGCCTAAAATTATTTTTTGCAGACAGATATGTCTGCTTACTTTTTGACAAAGCATTAATCATGATCAAATATTCTTATTCTGATCTAAGGCAAGAGACTAAAGCTTAAGCACTAGTCACAAACTAAAGCTGATCTTGCTAATCTTAAGCTCTAACCATGATCTAAAGCTCCAAGCTCATTCACTAACCACAAACTAATGCCCTAGTCTTAAGTGATAACCGTGGGCTAAAGGAAAACCCTATTCCTACACTAATGCGCTAAGTATCTGTCTTCTTAAACTGTCTATTTTATTCACACAGGAGGTGAATGCTTTGCAGTGGGAGATTACCTTCAACCAGGTCCAGTTTAAGAATGTAGAACATGCGTGGGGGCTGAAATACGACAGGTACGACAGTGGATAATGTTACCGGTTACTTACAGAGAAAACTGGCAGATTTCTCTGATGTTGTTTTGTATTGTTGTATTGAGTGCAGATGCACTGGTATGTGAATGGTGAATTGATATTATGTACATTTGTATATATAATTATTGCTGTAGAGTTGCAATTTACTATTTGTCTTTCTACTCAATGTATTTTGAAACTAAGAAAATTGTATTGTATTATATTGTCATATACTCTACTCTACTTTTCATCAGAGGTGGAAAAAGTACTGTAAAATTGTAATTAAGTAAAAGTAATTTACTTTGCTACAAATCTACTCGAGTAAAAGTAAAAAAGTGCTCAATTTAAAATTTACTTTGAGTAAAAGTTACATAGTTACTTTTAATTATTTGATGTAAAAAAGTAAAAACTAATAATAAATTAAATCATTTTTAATGAACTATTATTCCACATAATAATTTGTACCTTCAGGCAGTATTTGTTCAGACCACCCCATAAAACATTTTAAAGAAAAAGTGGTATAGGTTTCTATGATCCATTTTTTTTCTTTACTGTTAAAAGATTATGGTCATGTAGGTGACTATAAACCATATTTTTATAGTTTTACAATTCATTATTATGTAACTTGCCATTGCTGTGCTTTAACTGCTATTTACATTTTTTAACATTTAAGCAGATTGTTTAATGACAAAAAATACTCACCACCACATGCTTTCTCAGGTTTGATGTGGAAGTTTTGAAAGCTGACAGTTCTGTCCGGCGGGGCATATTTTGTATTGCATGAGGACGTTATTGCCTCGTTATTCCATGCGCGAGCATCTGTGCCCCTTTTTTTTGTTTTATTCAGACAATTGTGTTTTTTCCCCCCAAGCCTTTTTTTCACTCAGTAATTGGGAGTTTTCCAATGTAGCAAAGTAAATTACTTGTGTCAAAATGTACTTGAGTAAAAGTAAAATTACCTATTTTAAATTACTCATAAAATCTACTCAATTACAGTAACTTGAGTAAATGTAATTAATTACTTTCCAGCTCTGCCACTCACTCACTATTACCTACACAGCACTAGTAACCTCCTCCACCTAACAGCTCGTTTCTGTGGCCATTTATGATCCGATCAGCAACATTTGACACAAACACTAACCTAACCTTCCCTTCACAAATACACTAATTATCCACTACACCACCTCGCTTAAAGTACTGTGCTGTTACGTTTTTCTCAAACTGACCACACTCTTCTTATCTTTGTGAAACAGGGTGTGTGCAGAAAACAAGGCCCTGAGTAAAGCTCTGAATGAAAAGCTGGAGCAGCTACAGGACCTCCGAACAGAGAACACCTGTGAGTCTACCTTTTTATTTTAAGGAGTATGATATTTTTATTATCTGTATTTGTTTTCAATGGAGCTGATTCCACTGAAGTGGCAAATAGTTTGATATGTGTGGCTTGTAGTTTATACAGTGGGGAAAATTACTGTAATAGCCCTTACAAAGACATTTTTCAAGAAAAAGAAAATGTTACCAATAGAATTGATATTGTGAAATAGATATTTGATTCTCAAGCAAAACTTGGTACTTGGTGGAGAATCCTGAAGGTTTTTAGGGTTTCACTTGGCAAACAGAATTCCCACCATAGATTTTCCATGGGATTTTTTTTTTATGTCTGGAGACTCAGGTATCTTAATGTGCTTCTTCTTAAGCCACTCTCCTGTTGCCTTGGCCGTATGTTTTGGGTCATTGTCATGTTGGAAGACCCATCCACGACCTGTCTTCGGTGTTCTGACAGAAACCAGAAGGTTTTTATTCAAGATTTTCTACGGTTTTTGACTGATTGTTTGATTATGTGACACAAAACGAGGTGAGATTAAGAATACTTCTCTTAAACTCTAGACAGGACTAATTCTTTTTTTGCTTCATGAAAACAGAATTCTTGCTGGTTGATCAAATACTTACTTAATACTTGCGAATTAATTTAGAACCTTTATTAATTTTTTTTTTTTTTTAGATTTGTTGTAGATAATCTGTCTCTCTCACTCTGTTAAACTAAACCTACCATTAATCTTTATGTCTTTGTAAGGGGTTGAGCTAGGGCTGGGCGATATGGAAAAAAATCTTATCACGATATAGTTTTCCAGTTTTTCAGCCGATATCGATATATATCACGATATAAATCAAATCACTTTCTGTTAAACTTAAAGGTTTCTTTTTACTCAGAAGTGACAGAATAAGGGAGTTATGGCCAAAATCACTAGCAGGCTCAGAGTCTTGTGGACAGACACTAGGATGTTCACATCTTGCCGGGTGGGCACGAGGTGCTCAGACAGCTTTTAAATTAATTTTAAAAAGTCATTATACATCCACACAGGTCCGGAAACCCCCCACATGTTTGACCCTTAAAACAGGTACAAGGGGACAAATATATAAACTCAAAAAAAATCAGACCCTTTAAATTATTTGTTTATTTGTTAAATGTTTAAATTAAATTGCAATAGCACTTTATAGTGCTATCACCTGTTCACAGTGCTACTTAAACAAGAAATAGAAAATAAAGTTGATTAAATCTTAATGATTTTTCTAATTGCATGTGGTGTGTGTGTGTGTGTGTGTGTGTAACAGCACTGAGTCAGCAGTGTTTGGAGCTGCTGGGATTGCTGAGTGCTCAGGAAAGGAGAGATTTCCAGAAGACTCAGCCCCCGAGCAAACATGGGAGAGAGGGATACGCACTGGAGGTAGACTGAACAGTGTCTGATGGCTTTTTTGCAACACACTTGCGTTGCTCTTGAATTTTAAATATACACCCATCGGCCATAACAGTAAAACACTGACTGGTGAAGTAAAAAAATAAATAGTAAATACATACATTAATTAATTGATTTCTTGCAAGAGTCCCTGTCTCGAGGTGGGCTTATTATCCTGTGTTCACATTAGCAGGTAACAGAGCAACAAGCAATAAGTCATTTGGCTGGATTTAAAAATAAATGAATAAATAGACAGTGAGATAATTTTTTTTTGTGTTCTAGCTTGCAGTGTATGGAGCTTGCCACTGTACCTCCAGTGGGGGTGAGCCGTGTCCTTGTGCTAAAAGTGCTGCTTCAAGCCGCATGCAGGTTCTCCAGCTCAAACAGGAGGTACTGTACCGTTTTAGTACAGGAATAATACAAATTTACCATACTGATATCCAGAGGTGGAAAAGTAAAAAAAAATTGTAATTAAGTAAAAGTACCTTTACTTTGCTAAAATTCTACTCAAGTAAAAGTACCCATCTAAAAATCTACTTGAGTAAAAGTAAAAATTACTCAATTAAAAATTTACTTTGAGTAAAAGTTACATAGTTACTTTTAATTATTTGATGTAAAAAAGTAAAACAAATCATTTATTAAATTGTTTTTAATGAACTATTATTCCACATAATAATTTGGACCTTTCAGGCAGTATTTGTTCAGACCCCCCCATAAAACATTTTTAAGAACAAGTGGTATAGGTTTAATGATCCATTTTTTTTCTTTACTGTTAAAAAGTTATGGTCATAGATGTGACTATAAACTGTATTTTTATCGTTTTACAGGTCATTATTATTTTTTAACTTCCCATTGCTGTGCTTTAACTGCTATTTACATGTTTCTTTTAACATTTAAGCTGATTGTTTAATGATAAAATTACTTATCACCACATGCTTTCTCAGGTTTGATGTGGAAGTATGGAGAGCTGGCAGCTCTGTCCGGCGGGGCACATTTTGTATCGCATGAGGACGTTATTGCCTCGTATTTCCACTTGCGAGCATCTGTGCACCGGCGCATCCGCGCCAATTATAATTTTTTTTTATTCAGACAATTGTTTTTTTCCCAGCATTTTATTTTTTCTCAGTAACGGGGAGTTTTCCCAATGTAGAGAAGTAAATTACTTGTGTCAAAATGTACTTGAGTAAAATTACCTATACCTAAATTACTCATAAAATCTACTCAATTACAGTAACTTGAGTAAATGTAATTCATTACTTTCCACCTCTGCTGATATCATATATAATACCATAATAATGTGTATTTGCATCAGTTGGAGGTGCAGAGGAGGAGGAAGGAGGAGGCGTATGTGATGGTGGACGCTTTCCGCATCGCCTTTGAGCAGCAGCTGAAGAGAGGGAGCGAGAAGGTGCTGCAGTTGGCTGAAAACGACAGACAAGCGCCACGCCATTCAAAACCAGTGAGAGGTACAGTGATTAATGTGGACAGTCCAGTAATAAAGGCAGAATCATTATGTTTTACACAGTAATTAAAAAACCCTGGTATTTTGATGTTACACACTGAAACGTTTAATTGTGGCCAGTATTGATGTATATTGTGTGAACAGTCACAGTGCAGGTTAATTCCTTTTTAATGTCCTTTTATTAACATTATTTATGTTCAGTTTTTTTGTAAAACTGGACACATTAACATTAAGGTTTTGCAGTTTGTAGAGAGCTCTGTAGCTCTTTATATATTTTTTAGTAGCTGTTTTAAAGTAATCTAAACAGGATGCTTCTTGCACCTCCGTAACACATCGTCTGATGTCTTTAGGAAGTTGTTTGCATCGATTAATCAGTCAACCTTTATTTTTACTCGGTTATACATTGAAAATAAATTAAAATTAAATAAAAATCAAGTTTTTAATCAGGTTAAACTAAAATTATGAACTTCCTAAACAAAAACAAAACAAGATAAATTAAATGGAAAAAGCATTAAAATGAGAAATAAAAATAAAATATATGGACAAATGGATAAATGGACATGCTAAAATAAAAAGCAATCAAATTAAGACATAAATAATTAACACAAACACAAACTAAAAAAAATAAACTAACTTTAAAAAAACACTATGATTATAAGAAAAAGTAAATGGTAAAATAAAAGCTAAAATGTAAAATAAAATAAAAAACAGGATGAAATAAATAAAATATATAAAAACTTAACAAAAAAAAACAAACAAACTAAACAGTTACAGATTGTCTGGATTTAAAATAATACAATGATTTATTCACACCAGTTGTCACGTCTGGTGCTGTTAGCTCCTCTGTCCCTTCCACACCCAGCTCTAATGGAGGTTCTCAGGTCAACAACTAGATTACCCAGAATGCACCACCCGCTGACATCACGCACTCACCTGGTCACGTGACACCTCACCTGCTTCCTCCAGGAAGTCCTGAATACTGATTACTGGCACTATAAAAGAGCACTCCACACAAACACCCACGCCGCGTATTGTAGGTTCTCCTCTTTACAAAGCGTTCTATATCTCTTGTCTCAGTTTATCTTGTGTATGACCTTGCTTTTGTTTTCTCGACGCCGATTATTGCCTTTGCCTCTGATATTGGATTGCTTGTGTATTACCTGGACTGTGTTTTCACTACTGCCTCTTGGATTACCTCTGACATTGGATATCTCGTGTATGAACTCTGGACTGTCTCTCGTTTATGGTATGGTTTTGTCTACATTGCTCTGGTTTCTGGTGATTAACTGTTTTCTGTATCAACCACGTCTTACATCTGTTTATTTTTATAATAAACAAATTGTTTTATCAGTATCTGCACGTGTCTGCAATTCTGTGCTCACCATGACACCAGTGAGCTGAGTTTTATTGATTACTATATGTTGTTTCGGTACCACTTTAAAATAAGGCCTCCTTATACCAGGTTTATAAATAGTTTATAAATGGTTATTAATTAGGTTATAAACCATTAATAAAGTTACAACACATAAATAGAAAGGTAAGCAGTGGCTTGTCATGTACCAAAACAAGTGATTTCACATTCGTTTATACTGTTAAACCTCAGTTTTTACTAGATACTTATCTTACTTTGTCTTTTCCATCACTTAGCATTAACATTTCTGTTAATAACTTTATTCATTATAATTATAATAACATATAAAATGAAAAAAAAGACTTTCTATACTATTTCACTATTCTTATTTCTATTTATTTGTTTATTAAGTGCTTATTAATGTTTTTAAAAAGAAAGTATTTAACAACTCAATTAATAACATTAATAAACTGCTTTATGCATTTATAAACCCTGTATAAAGTAGCCTTATATTAAATTGGAACAGACTTTGTGTGCCTTTGTTTAATAGGTAAAATCTTATGAACTTAAACACTTTATACCAGTTAGCTCTCAGAGACGTCATTAATGCAGCAGTTCACTTATTTTTTCTAGCGTGCACTGTGGATGATCTTGATGTAGTTTATGTTTTTCATGAATCACATGAACAGTTCATTTATTTGGGTGGTATTAGTTTAGTTAGAGTGTGATCGTCTACAACTGTGGATTAAATCACATTTTATTAGTAATCAATATAGAAATCCAGGTAATACCAAAGAGTTCATTTTAGGCTTAGTTATAAAATCGGTATAATTTACAATGATGTCACTTCTGCTCTGTGTGCTATGGTATACTGCATCCACAGTATGTATGATATCTATCTTCATACTTTCACTTTATACTTTCTTTTGCAGGGAAACAGGGCAGCTCAGCCAGCATGGCTCAGAAGTTGAGAAGATTTCTGCCGTCTGCCAGAGAGGGAAAGGAGCCCACTGACCCCACAGAAACCCTACGGTTACTGCTCGATCTGGTATGTGTGCACGCTGTTCACTTCCACATGTGCTGTGGATCCCCAAATTTAAAGCACAATTCTTAACAGGTGTCATTTGGTTAGAAATCATTTAGTACTTACCCTGTTTGAGACACAATAGTTTACTCTGAGTTGCGTATACAGATGCATGTCAAAAATTTGAATATCATTGAAAAGTTACTTTTTTTCAGAAATTCAATAAAAAATGTGAAACTCCTATATTAAATGCAAAAATCAGTGTATCAGAAATTAGAATATTATATTATCCCAATTGGTACTTTCTGCAGTGTTAGCAGATGGAAGCATGAAGTGCTGTAAGATTTTTGGGGAAAACAAAACTGCACTGACTTTAGACTTGATAATAAAACACAGTGGATCAACACCAGCAGATGACATGTCTCTCCAAACCATCACTGATCATCAGTAAATTTTACATTTCATTTAAAGTAAATCAAGGGATCAGAGTCTGGAGGAAGAGTGGAGAGACACACAGTCCAAACTGCTTGAGGTCTAGTGTGAAGTTTCCACCAATCAGTGATGGTTTAGAGAGACATGTGCAACATCTGCTGGTGTTGATCCACTGTGTTGATCCACTGTGTGAGTCTAAAGTCAGTGCAGTTTTGTTTTCCCACAAAATCTTACAGCACTTCATATCTTACAGCTTCCCTCTGCTAACACCCTGTGTGTAATACATCTGTATATTATATACGAATTTCACATTTTTAACTAAATAACTGAAACAAAGTAACTTTTCAATGACCTTCTAATTTATTGAGATGCTCTAGTACAGGGGTGTCCAAACTTTTTTTGTTGGGGGGCAGAAGGAGAAATATATTTGAAGTCACGGGCCACAGACTCTGTAATAAAACAAATAATGAAATATACCACTTTAAATAATACATTTTACTGATTACTTTCATTTACACACCATTTTACTTGACTTACTATCTTTATCTTTGACAGTGTTGTGTAAACTAAGATTTTTCAAATTGATGTTTAATTTCATGATGTCTCTTAATATTAAACTCCTTAATTATGGCAACTTTTAGACTCTTTGGCCCGTTTTTCTCTGCTAGAAATGCGCACTCTCTCCGCTTTTAGACTCTTTTGCCCCGTTTTTCTGCGCTAGAAATGCGCACCCTCTCCGCTTTTAGACTCTTTGGCCCGTTTCTGACATCTAGCGTTCAAACTTTGAATCTCACATTATAAAAACCTGCTTAACAGCGGGGCAACTTTCATTCTATTTCTAAAATACCTCGCTCCAAAAAGGCAACGGGCCGTAGTTTGGACACCCCTGCTCTAGTCTCTAGTATATGCGCTATTTTATGCATTGTAAAATTTGCATAACTAGCTGATTAGCACATTGTGCTAGTGGACCGTCTTATGGATTGTTCTTTTAATCAAAGTACTTTTTAAATAGTACCTATATACATATATAATACATGTGTAACACAGTTCTTGGTCCTCATTCTAAGCTCTGTTTTCAGGGCTTTTATCCCATAGAACTAGTTTTTCAAGGAAGGCTTAAGAAAACAAAGACGTTAACAGAAACCGACTTCAGACAACACTGGTCTAAATGCCTGATCTGAGTGTAAATGAACCAGCCGTGTCTCTGTCTGTTTCAGCTGAGTGACAAGGAGGAAGCTTTGGCCCATCAGAGGAAGGTGAGCTACATGCTGGCCCGAAGCTCCGAGGAGCTGGAGAAGCGGCTTCAGGCTCAGCTGAAAGAGCTGGACCTCTCCAAATCCAACACCAGATTAAACACAAACACTTCTGAATACGACAAACACGACCGAGGAGAAGACAACGCCTGCAAATGCTCAGCAGACTGTAGCAACAACCACACGGCCTGTTCATCCTTTAATGAGCCGAGTTCTACAGCAGAAGTCGTGGACCATGAAGAGGAGCAGAGTTCAGCATCAGACCAGACACACACAGAACCAACTGAAGAGCAGGAGTAAATGGATCTGTGCACTTTTTAAAAAAGAAAAATACCTAGGCTTGGTTTGTTTTACAATGAACTGAGCTGCTTTGAATACAGACATTTAGTAGTTTGCTGAAATCTTAACACTGTTATAGTATCTCATGTTACATACATATAAAAAATAAAAAATCCAGCTTACAATCAGATTTTTGCTGGTAGCTGGTTTCAATAAACTAAATTTATTTATTTAATTTATTTTCATAACAAACAATTAAGGGACACATATCCTCCACATTAATCCCCTGATCTAAACCTGATGAACTGAGAAGGTGATTTGAGGTGATTTAATTGGGATGAGCTGGAGCTTCACAGCATGAAGGAAAGAAAAGCAGCAACTATTGTTCAGCACCTCCAGGAACTCCTTCCTTTAAGACGCTGAGAAAACTATTCCAGTTGACTCTCCCTCATGAAGACACTGAGATTAAAATCTCACCAAGAGTCTGCAGATCTGTCCTTCAAGATAAATGTGCTGCTTAGAAAAATCTAAATTATAAAACATATTCTGGTTTGTTTAACACTTTTTTATTTACAGAATAATTCTGCATGTGTCCCTGTAGAGCTTTATTACAGTCTTCAATATTAAATTTATAATGTAAAAATAATGAAAAGTATAAAAACACATTGAATGAAAAGAGGTGTGCCCAAGCAATTAGGTGAACTTTATATTTTTTAATACATTTCCCACATTTTATTTGATTGTTTTACCCGTGTTTACCTTAACATAAGAGGAACAACCTCATTCGAACATGTCTGACAGCAGATTTTCTCTTTTTTGACAGCTATATTTTACATTTTACCTTTATATAAAATGCTCTTGTTTAGAATGTGTTTTCTTTCCTTTTACATTTCATTTTATTTGATCTTAAAATATAATATATAAGCATCAGAGATATAATAATGAAGTAGAACTACTAAAGAAGTACTAAAATGCTGTATCTTTATTTAATTAAGTATATATCATTGCTGTCCATTGAAAAACAAATATCAACAATAAACAAGTATCTCCAGAACAGCAACCTTATAGGTTGAATAGAATAGAATATAGAATGATTGATTACATTTTCTTAACTTTCAATGATAGTCAATATAAAAAGAGTTTTTTTCAGGTCATTTAGATAATTTCTATTGGTACATTCATTAAGACATTTTGACTCAGTGTACATTTAAATTCTGTAGTAAACTAAAAATCATCAAAAATAGATTTTTTTTTCTACTTTCGCTTTTACTTCACTACATATTTTGGATGAGTTTAATACTTGTACTCTCATACATTGTTTATGTGCTGCATCAATACTTGTTACAGTTAAAAAATGTAAGGAATTATTATAAACCCACATTATCATTAAAGTCAGAGCTTTAGATAATCTGAACTGCCACCGGATTTGATAAAGCTGCTCATCACTGAGTGAATCAAGCTGATCTTATAAGAAGACATAAGTTATAAGAAGCTGTAATAAATACACTAATAACACAGTACTGTAGTTTTACTTTCAGTACTTCATTTTACAATAAACTACATCCAGTACTTAAGTAAAAAAACTGTTGAATACTTTAGCACTACTACTTCAGTGTGGAGCCTAAAGAACACTTTTTTGATAGAGAACTTAAATTACTTGAAAAAAAAACTACATTTCCCAGAATGCCACTAAAAGGAAGTGCGTCCTTATTGCGGTCCGTGTAGAAAGTACGGGTGTAAACACTTCTCAGGAGCGTGTTTGTGAAACTTTTTAAACACATGAGAGTAAATAAACGCAGTTTATATGTGTCCTGTATCTGCGCGGGGGTTTTAGTAGTAGCTGTGAGCTGGACCGCCGTTTATCTGATGTCTAACTCGCCGCCCGGCGCCTCAGGTAACGTTAGGTTTAGTTCCGTCAGCTGAACACACTGTTAGCTAACTAAGTTAACTGATTTGTGAGTGAATTATACTACAACTGGGCGTATTTAAGAGGAATTTTGGCTGCAATAATCATATATGTGTGGATTCTGCCAGATATACCAGCTCTGTAATGTAGCTAGCTGCTAAGCCAGTTAATGCCTCTATATATAAGGTTAATACAATCTTATTCACACCTTTCGTTCCACCTTAACTGGCGTAGCAGGAACGAAAAGTTGAAGGACGCTTTTTTAAGCTATTTCCTTATTATTACAGGTGTTCTATCTGACAGAATGCAAATATCTATCTATCTATCTATCTATCTATCTATCTATCTATCTATCTATCTATCTATCTATCTATCTAAATAATTGCATTCTGTCAGATAGAACACTAAATATGAAAATAAAAATAATAAAAACTATTTAAAACACTGAAAATTGCTTTTTGTTACCTTTCCACACTCTCTAACTATAACTTTACATTTTTCAGATATTGAGATTTTTCAGATGTTTAGAACTTTTTTTGCATTATTGTATGACTCCAAATCCCATCTATGCTTTACAAATAATATTTTTTTTTCATATTAAATCCAATTTTGGGGAAAATTACTAGAATGTGCTCAGTGTCCTCATGCTATTAGCATAGCCACCATTTAGGTATCTTTCATGTTTTTGATAATTCTATGCGAAAAACTCATTCCTGTTACTTTCAGTCCTGTTACTCATAACATAAATAATAACAGGAGTGAGTTCCAGTAACAGGAATGAGTGCCAGTAACAGGAATAATTGTCCCCTGGTTTATTGATTTGTTAATATGAGCATTAATTAATGTGAACCACTTTTTCTGATTCTGTTTGGTTCATCATTTATCCATTTTTAATAAATTGCATGATAATAAATTTGATCAATTTCAGGTCTGGGTTTTCTTGCTTCTTGCTACAGCTTTGCACCTTTTAGACAGTTACAATGCACATGCAAATGTAGTGATTTTTTGTCGTAGATATCAATTATTTGGACATGCAGTCAACCATTTCTTTTAAATAAACAAAGGTATATGTAACGTGTATATATATATGTTGTAATTTTGTTATTTAGTCACCAGTTAGTCACTTTTCTCTGCTGCAGGGTCGATGCAGGACCAAACTCTGGACTACTTGCTCCAGAAAGGTGCGATACAGGAAAGGGACGCTGCACATGTTGACTGGTATCATGCAGCCAACAGTCAGAACAAGATCAGCGAAGCACTTCAAGGTTTGAAGCAGCTATTTTGTTGTTTGTTGTGATCTTGCTGAAGTTCTGTTCTCTGAGAATCACCTCTGTTGGTGAACTGTTTGTGTGAAAGGTCCTGCTCAGATGATAGAAGCAGACGTTCTCCTCAGGGGTCGAGATCCAGAGGAACCTATAATGGCGCACCCTCCTAACACAGACAGTGACATCACACTGAAGGACTGGCTGAAAGCGGTGGTGACCTCGGGCAAGGGGATCAAACTGGACTTCAAAAGGTTTGTGAATGCAGCTGGGTTTCGGTTTGTACTTGGGTTTTTGATATAGATAATATTAATATCAAAAATGGTGAGTTAGGATTAACTGTCTGGCTAGGATTGGCCATACTAATGCAGCAGTAGCCATTTTTTCTTTTTTTGTATGTTAGCTTGTGCTAAATATCAAAACATGAACAAGCCACTTTATAATTAACTGCAATAATAAAAAAAAAATAACTCGTTGTTTAAAACTACTTGTCTGCTGACTCGCCTCAGACAGAAGGTACAGATTCCTCCCTCAGACAAAGCACGGTTTTTATCAGCAGACCGAAAAGGTTTTTCTTCAACTGAACTAGAGTGTTAATAGGACCAGCCAAAACCCAAGTGGAAATACAAAAGAATGCAAAAAGTGAGTTTTGCATAATACAGCTCTGGGAAAAAAATAAGAGGCCACTTAAAAATTATGAGTTTCTTTGATTCGACCAAATTGAAAACATAATCATGAGAAAGATGGATGATCACAAGCCATCAAACCAAATTTTTGCACCAGGAGTAAAGGCATAAAGTTCTCCAAAAGCAGTGTGTAAGACTGGTGGAGAAGAACATGCGAAGATGCGTGAATATTGTGGTTAAAAAACAAATAAACGCTCTAAATTACAACATTTTTATTTGGAATTTGGGAGAAATGTTGTCCGTAGTTTATAGAATAAAACAACAATATTACTTTTACTCAAACATAAACCTATAAATAGCAAAATCAGAGAACTGAAGTTAATAGAAGCCTTAGTAACCCATTCACTCTACAGTGGAAAAGAGGCTTTTGTATACAGCAAAGTAATGCAGTTGATATTTAGAGCGATTTCAATGACGCAGCTGATGTATCCTTCCTGGTTATCTACAGTTATTTGCACAAATATAATGCAATGGGAAAAAATAGCACAAAAAATGATGGAAAACATTTCTACCAAGAATCCCTCTTACATAGAGTGCAGCCTAAACTTTGGAACATGGTTTTACTATGTTTTTAAGTTGTAAAGTGGGCCCTCCATATGCATTGGTGTGCCTTGAGCTTTCATGACTTAAGGCAAATGGCGAACAAATCTGTTCACCATTTGTTCTGTCTTGTAGTGTTTTGCTTGATACTCACAAGGGGTGGGGCCAAATAAATATTTTGCAGTCTAAACACTATACTTGCCCCCAATTTGACTTACTGAATTTACTGCTTCATTACTTCATGTGGTGACACTTATTAAATGAAAAGGGGAAGCGTGAAGAATATTGGTTGTTAAATTGTGTGAAAGTGACACTAATAAATCCATAATTCCTGTTTTTTCCTTACTTAGGAGTATTTTATCCTCTGTGAAGTATCATATATAATTGTCTTTCGATATATCAAATATCACAGAATAACATGGTCATATCAATGTTATTTTGGGGAAAGAATTCTGGTAATATATAATTATAAAAATGGCTCAGACTCTCATCATTATAAGTTGCTAGGGAAAGTGTGTAACAGCTGAATTTGGGACAGAACCTCTCCTGCTGTTTCCTCTGTACAGTCTAGTGGCAGTGGCTCCCTCCATGGCTCTGCTGGACGAGGCTCGTGATCAGCTGAAAGGCCCCGTGTGGATCAATGCAGATATTCTTCCAGGGCCTGGGGGCCAAGCGACCCCCCTGGATGCCCAGGCCTTTCTTCAGGCAGTGGCTTTGAGAGCTGAAGGGGATGTGCTCTCCTTGGGTTGGACCACCGGATGGTCTCCAGATACTGAAAACCCAGGTAACATGTCCCTGTGCGCTGTGATGGAAATCCTTATGTACTGTATATCTAACAAAAAAAAACCTTAAAGCCTATTTAAAAGGCATTAAAGGCTATTATTACAAGGTTAATCTTAGGTTGCGACTCAATTGTGAACTAATTACTGATACTAAATATTTTAATGAAGTATTATAAAGTATGAAGTTCGTATTATACAGCTCTGGAATAATTAAGAGACCTTTTCAGTTTCTGAATCAGTTTCTCTGATTTTGCTATTTATAGGTTTATGTTTGAGTTAAATAAACATTTTCGTTTTATTCTATAAACTGCAGACAACATTTCTCTCAAGTTTCAAATGAGAATATTGTCATTTAGAGCATTAATTTGCAGAAAATAAAATAAAAATGTCTGAAATAAAAAAAAAGATGCAGAGCTTTCGGACCTCAGATAATGCAAAGAAATCAAGTTCATATTTTCATAAAGTTTTAAAACTCCAGAAATCAATATTTGGTGGAATAACCCTGGTGGTTTTTAATCACAGTTTTTGTGCATCTTGGCATCCTGTTCTCCTCCACCAGTCTTACACACTGCTTTTGGATAACTTTATGCTGCTTTACTCCTGGTGCAAAAATTCAAGCAGTTCAGTTTGGTTTGCTGGCTTGTGATCATCCATCTTCCTCTTGATCATATTCTAATTGATTATTTTCAATTTGGTAAAATCAAAGAAACTTATAATTTTTCCAGAGCTGTAGATAAAAAGGTCAAAGATTAGTGTACTCAAGTATTTATGATACATACTTAGAACTAGTTGATTTACAGTAGATGGAATATTAGGAGATTCTTGGAAAGGGAGGAGATATATCTGGGAAAATATTGTGGATAATGATAATAGTCTAATAATAGTCTGAAGACTGATAATAGACTGATATTATAGGCTTGTGTCTGTTTTGTGAGGGGAACTGTTTTCACAGACAGTAATTTATGTTAATGTTTCTGAGCCCATGCAGTCATTTCCAGTACAGAATCAATACAGCCTGTTTTTAGTGCAGCACCACCTGAAGATCACCAGCATCTTAGTATAATTTACTGCCTTTTCTGTTACGCCTTTGTATTCTACTATGAGTAAAATATTGGTCTATGAGATTCGCAAATGACTGCGTTCTGTATTTATTGATATTGATTTACATTGTACACAATGTCCCAACTTTTTTGGAATTTGAGTTATTATATAAATCTTATCTTATTAGTGTGTTTTTCTTTAAATAGGACATAGACATAGACATAGAAATATTTCTGTATTCGGCACCTTCTTTTAAGAAAGCTACATCCAATTTTGAGCAACCTCTGAGAAAAACATGACCATGGCTCAATCCCATTTCACCTCTTGGCGTCCTGATTCTTGTTAGGCTTGAGGGACTGGGGCTATACGTGTGAGGGTTATATGAACCTTCAAACAGAAATTTTTCAAAGGCACACTCAAAAGAAAGGGCTATGAGGATCACTGGCAAGATGGCAGCACAAGTGATCGATTCCTCTTTAAAAATGCTGATGTGGATTGGAGGGAACATGTGCAATTCTTCACTCTCCTAGTGTGGGGCACAATGTTAGTGATGGGTAAGGTTTGTATAAATTGGGACTGGGTAATTAGCCATCCAAATTAAGTAGAAAATTTTGATTAAAAGAGACTATGGTATTTTTTTTTTATTATGTTCCTTTAATGTAAAAATGTAATGATGCTGTTTTCTGTCTGTAATTCACACACTAAAATAATATTCTAATATAAAATCTATATAACAATGTAGTCCAATTAGCTAAAATGTTTTTATGTCCATTGCATTGGAAGCCTTTGTGTAACATGTTTACTTTATATTTATATAATTGGTCTTTTTGTTTCACAAACCTGAGGGGAAAAAAAATCACATAAAATAGCTATTACTTTGCCTCGTTTGCTCTATAGTGCTACCATGCCTAATATCTGAGCTGCTGTTTTTTTTTTGTTTTTTTTTCCAAGTGCAGTGGGCGGGGCTTAGCTACTGTTTTATTGGTTTGCAAACGTTTTAATTGGCTGATTCATGGTCTGTTCTGATCTCAATTAGTGTTATGTGCAAAAATCATTTAAAAAAGAATGAAAATACATAATATTAATTGTATTAAACCCAAGGGCACCCAAGTATTGGGGGACCAATTTTCCATCTCTTTATCTGTGGTTTCAGGTTACAGCTGGGAGATGGTCCAACAGATGGAGGGGGTTTGCAGGCCTCTGAAGCAGCCGGTGACGTTCCCAGTGCGAGCAGCTCTCCTGCCCCAGTCCTTCCCTCAGTTACAGTGGCTCCTGCAGCAGTCCGACAGGTGGGACTCTAGATTTACCTCAGCAGTAGTCCATCAGTATGCAGCGTACCGGAGGCTATTAAGGTTAGCTTCCGTGCGCCGCCATCCATTTGCCTCCTAAGAGGCTGTTAGCGGTGAGCCGCTGATTGCCTGCTTGATTGGTTTCGTGTAATGTAACAAAAGCAGTTCATCAGAATGCCTTTGGAGCACTAGTGCTATAATTTGGTGCCTGCTCCTTCTGATGCATTTTGTTTGTGACTGGAATAGAAGCTCTCAGTCGAGCCGAAGGGTGGTGCGTTGGGTAAGGCGGCGGGAGTGCTTAGACGTAACACCAGACTAGTTCTAATACCCCTTCTCCAAACCTAGTGCACTTCAGCGGCCTGTTTTCCCTCTCAAGCCGTGCTCTAGAAGTGACCACGCAACTTAATGCCGTCCTTCGCTGCTGGCCCGGCCAGAGAACACTACTCCCAGCTCTCAGAGTAAATTACTGTGGACAAGCACAGCTCAGAGAAACCCTTCACAAATAACAACATTCATGCAGCGACAGAAATTTAACACGTTTTTATTGTGCAGCTTATGTGCTGATATTCGCTCACCAGATCAAATGGTCATAGAGGATACTATTGTAGATGTACAGGGCTTGGAGAATGAAACTGAAACACCTGGTTTTAGACCACAATAATTTATTGTCCCGACGGACAGTTCTGGTGGAAACAGGAGAGTTGAGGTGCACATTGCAATATTTAGAGCAGAACTGTGCTCTTACCCTGCTAATTGAACCTTCACACTCTGCTCTTACTGGTGCAATAATGTGCAATTAATGAAGATTGCTCCAATTTAGCCATGAAACCTCCCACACTAAAATGACAGGTGTTTTAGTTTCATTGTCCAACCCCTGTGCATTAAGAAGAATACAGAGAACGGGAAAGAAAAAATAAGCAAAGATACATGCAAAAGAAAACCTGTGTTAAAAGGAATATAGTATACCTCTTTACCTTTTTACACAAGTTAGAATAGGTCTATGAACTATACAAAACATATTCATGAAGTTCTTTGCACCAAATCACTCTTCCATAAAGAGATCTTACCAGCTCTATTCTTATCCAGTCTCAGTCCCTTTCAGAATGAGCCATTTAAGGACTCTGTCACTTTTATGCAAATAAGCTGCTGCTTGCCCCACCATGTTTACACTGAGGGTGTACCACATGAACAGGCTAGTTCATGATGAACTGCAATAGAAACACAAAACTCATTATTTGAAAGTAATTACATCTCCCATCTGCTGACTTGCCACTACAGTAGGTAAAGATCCCCACCTCAGACGAAGTCTGCTGTGTACTGTCTGACAGTTCAGCAGGGTATTCCTGAACTGCAGATGATTCACAGAAAATCGATGGATGATTTTTGTTTTTTATGCTTGGAGTTTTTATAGGGGCATTTGAGACCCAAGTGGAAATACAAAAGCACACAAAAAGTGAGTTTTGCGTAATCTGTCCCACTTAAAGATGCACCAACTTATCAGACTTCAAGGTATGTAAGCTATAAGCTTTAAAATATTCAGAGTGACAAAGTAATAAGACACTTAAAGACACCATGACCCTGTTGAATGTGAAATTGGTGCATCTCATATATACAGATGAAAACATCTGCTTGTCATGTAGATTCTCAGTGAAAGTCAAAAAAGGGTTATTGTAAGCCTCTGCTGTCCAGCTGTACAATAGTTACATTAGAGACCATGTGTCTGCCAGTGATGTTAAAGCAGATACTGAGTTAAATTAAACATTAAAATGAAAAATGTACATTATTTTAGTATGAAAATTGATCAACTGACCATAGATTTTATCATTTACAGTTTAAGTTTTCTTTAGATCATAAACATAAGAAAACATGATGGAGTAAAGAGTAAAGTAAAATCTGAGAATGCAAAAAAAAACAGGAATAATAAAGAAACAATATGTAAAAAAAGAAAAAAACGGCGAGTGTGTTAAACGGTCACAAGCAATCAAATTTCAAAACACTGGAGTAAGTTATCTGCTCCACCCCTGTTCCTGAGACTGGCACATCTCGGAATCACTTTACCCATCTCTAATACTCGTTGCATTATTAACCCAGACCACTGAGTATGAATGCAAGCACTCGAAAGTTAAAATCCCTTGTAGAGGTTTTGATAAAGTAGCTAGCTATAGTCAGCTACCTTAGCCGAAGCTTAGTGTTTACCTGTTTGGAAGAAAATTAGCAGCTCTGCATCAGTCTTGTAGTCCTTCTGGGCTCTATGCTGTCATCATCTATTAAATGCATTACCAGTATTTAGTAGTGTTTTACTCTGTCTTTGCTCACAGAGCTTTTTAGACGGATGCTAATGTTGCAGAACAGTGTGTTTGTCTGTTATTGTGTACAAAACCTGGCATGTGGAAATAGGACTGGGGAATGGGCAGGGCAGTGGGCGGAGTCAAAGGCACACATGTGCATCATTAAACTTTGAGTTACCAAAAAATATACAGATTGCTCCTTAACATTTTAGCCATAAAGTCACATTAACCTTACAGTAGTGTTGTCTGGAAGTGTAGATGCTTCTAATGTGCTCAGTCCATGGGCTATGGCATACTGATAACTCTTTATATTCCTCTTTTCTATGTCTCTCTCTCTCTCTCTCTCTCTCTCTCTCCCCATCTCTGTCTCAGGTACACACTGACCGTATGGACAGGCCAAAGTGATGTGCTAAACGTGGAGGATTTGTTACCCTACAGGCAAAACTTCAGCAAGTCTAGGATTTACTACGATCTGCTGGAGTCCCAGATCGCAAAGTTTAAAACACTACCTGGGTACACCTGAGATACCACTCCCAAGGCTCCTTTTGAAAAAACTCTTTTTCAGAGCATTAAATATAGAAGATGTTTTTGTTATTGTGTCTCAGTAGAAGAAGAAAAGGCCCAGGTATGTTAACGGTTTATGGACCAGAAACCGTGTCTAATAGAACAATGGACCATACACTCTACAAACTGTTCTAAACAAAGTACTGTAAATCCAGTGTTTTACAATGGTGATATACACTAATCATTAATAATAATAATAAATGTCTTGCACCCAGAAGGAATAGTCTGACAGGAATGAAACTTGGTGGTAGGGCTGCACAATATACTGTTTAAGCATCGTCATCGCGATGTGCACACGCGCATTACGGCAATTAAATCAAACACGTCATGTTGCAATGTTTTGATTCTTGACACAAGAAGTAGATACACAGCGCTGTCTCTGTGTCTGTGTAAGTGACAGGCTGCTGTTGCCTGAGAAGTGCGAGGGGTGGGCAGGAGTAAACACGAGGTAACCGCATGGCCTCCACATGGTTGAGCATGTGCTTGTAAACGCACATGTGGAAAGCTGTGCACCTCAGTCCGGTCGCAGATATTTCCAGTTACAGCTGAATTCACGATTTTAATAATAAAAAAAGCCATTTAAATGCCTGATTAAAGGGCAGATTACTGTTGTTTTGCTGGTTTTCCTCGGGTTTTGAAAAAGAACATTGGACACATCATCAACACTCCTGTAAACACCTCTACTGCAATATCTGCAGGAACAGCATGATAATATTCAAGCTGCATGGGATTGATTATCACAGGACTCCATTAGGTACATCTACAACTCCATGCTGAGATGTCTGGCATGTTGAGTTACACCTTAAGTATTATATATATATATATATATATATATATATATATATATATATATATATATATATATACTACTTCTGTACAGTATGTGTAGCTGAATAAATACTTTCCCATATCAGTCTAAAGGTTTAATAATTGATTGTTCCTGATAAACGTTATGTTCCTTCTGAATATCACTGGAATCTGAAACTTCCTTCTGGGTGCAACAGTTTTTTTGACATTGAGTTTTTGACACAAACATTAAGATTATCAAGGTGTCTAAGCACACTAGCACCTTCCTCACCAGGTACTGGCAGTAAAAATGTTACTTATTTGATGTCTTGATTTTTAATTGTGAAATATCATATAGGACAGGTAGACTGTGGAAAAGCATTACTACACATCAACACACAACAATTAAAATGTGCAATAAAGTATTTTTTAAATAAAATTTGTTATTCGCAGTGATTACTGTCCAAAAATCTCCCCAAAGTTGACCAGGCGCTTCATCTGCTCTGTTTGCATGGAGTGTCTCCTAAGCAGAGTCTTCTTGGCCTTCAGATCTCGGGGAAGGCTTGGGGCACAAGGCACAAAATGCCTTGAACCTGGTACAGTGGGTATATTCCCAGCTCCAGTGGCAGCACCAGGCTTCGTTACCACGTTAGCCGATCCAGTGGTGTTGGGGTTAACTTTGATATCCGGGATAGGTGCGTGAGGATTCAATGGCGGCAGGTAGCCTGGTCGAGTCTGAGAGATGTGATCCAGCAGAAGAGCCCCAGAGCCCCTGCGTTCCATCATGGCAGGGCTTCTCCTCTGGACGATGGTCTCTAGAGACTCTCTGGAGCCAGACAGGGTGGAGGATCGACTGGAAACCAGCTTACGCTTCTCAGTCGCCCCTGTTCCGCCTCCACCTGTGGCTCCAGCCTTGCCAGGCTCATCGGAGTGCTGGCTCCCAAACTGAGGAAGCTGAGAGTCTGAGCTGTAGTGGTCCATGCCAATGTTGCGGCGCCGGACCACATTCTGCAGGCTAGACACTGCAAGGTTGGGTAGGTTGTCGGCGTCTTTATCCACGGGAACAGGTTCAGTTGCTGAAGACTCTTTGAGGAGGTTCTGGTGCGAGAAGGAGTGTGGCAGGGAGACACCATCGTAGGACATTTTCCGGCTCAGCCATTTTGCTTCCTTCACCATTTCCCTTTCAGATTCAGCAGCTTCTTCCAAGGCTTGGAGTAGACCTGTGGCATCTTTGACGTCAATGCTTTGGTGACGAGCAACTGGTGGAGCTCTTTGATGAGGCAAAGGCTGATGGCTGTTGAAGCCAAACGAGAGCTCTTCTTCTGGAGTGATATCCAAGAGCTCCTCAGTGAATGAGGAGGCCTTGCTTTGCTGAAGCAACAGAGATGGAGGGATCTTCAGCCAAGGTTCAGAGTGGAGTCGCTGGAGATGCAGAAGCTTGGCAACACCAGTGGATCGCAATGGACTTGGGTTGCGTGTGGGAGACCCTGGTTTTGAACCAGAGGTTGAGCCCATCCCATGGTTCTCCATCAGGTTCAAAAGGGCATTCTCTGATTGGCTTGAAAAGGGGGAGGCGCGAGGAGTGCACAGCTGAATTTCTGAGGGCGACATGCAGGCAGCTGGGGCGCAATACAAGCGATCCTCTAGATCTGGTGGTGGAGGAACATTCAGGTATTGTTTGGTCATTTGTCTCCCAGAAGGCAGTTTGTCTGTAGTGATGATGATGACCTCCTTGCCTCTGGCCTTACAGGCATCCAGCAACACTCTAAGAGCTTCTTTGTCTCCAGCATTAACAGCGTACACCAAAGCCGAGGAACCAGAATGATCCTCCAAACTTGGGTCGGCTCCACAAGACAGCAGCAGGGAAAGAACCTCCTCTCCAGCCCGCTCCATACAGGCATGCATTAATGCGGTCTTACCAGATTTGTCCTGAATATTTGGGTCAGCACCACTCTCCAAAAGATACCTGGAGAAACAAGAGAAATAGAGCAGTTCAGGTCAGGTTGAATGCCAGCCTTTCAGATCCAGGTTATCACTCTTCAGTCCTTGAATACCCTACTCATAAATGCTAGTGGGATATTAAATTCTTCAGTTAATAAACTTAGCTTGGTAGAATAGGCACAATAAGGTAGGTTTCAGCTGACAACAGGATTCTTTAAAAAAAAAAACCTGCTACAGAGCTAGAGACAGAAGTAGGCCAGGACTAGGCAGTGCAATACCAAAAGTGGACCCCTGATCCAGCAAATGAACCAATTAACAACTGCTTCTAAGCTTTTTCAGCTTGTTTATCACTTGCTCTTTCGTGCGAAAATATCCTGCCCAAGATAAATCTTCTAGTTCACCGTAGAGTTTCTTCTTCCTAGTTCTCACTTCAAGTTTATCCTGAAAACCAAATCCAGAGTAAATACTGTGTTTCCTCAGCAGAACACAGTGCATTCTCAGACACGCCCACAGATGTCACGGTTCCTGCTGAGGAACCTAGTATTCTGTGGATCCTACTGTGAACCAACGCTCTTGGTTCCGGAAACTACTTTTGTTGGTGGAAACACGGCGAATGGTTCAAAATTAGGTTCGCGAACCAGAACAGTGCCGGTTCCACGTCGGTGGAAAAGCACTATTAGTGAACTAACTGAGCAAGACATACCTGACCATCTTGGGTTTGGGCACACTCTGAGCATCAGTGTGGTGGGTCTTGCAGGCAATCATCAGCGGTGTCTCTCCACGCTCATTACTCTCGTTAATATAAGCCCCGCCCTCCAGCAGCAGTCTTGTCAGCCTCAAACGGGAAAGATAGACGGCCTTCAGAAGAGAGTTGCCGTCAGTCCGCACCTCTGTGGAGTCCTCCATGACCACGTGCTGTTTCAGAGAGGCTGATGACCCTTGGTTTAGGGGGTCATTGGTCACTGGAGGATGTATGAGCTTTGGGCATCTGTATGTGGGACACAAAGGGCAAAGAAAGAGGGTCAAGAGTATACACTTATTATCCAAAGAAAAGTTGCAAACAGACAAGAGAGTTAAGTTGTAAAGCGGTTTGGAAGGAAGGTAAAGATAAAGGATTTGTTGGTTGTTGCCACCAAGACAAAAGAAGAACTCGTCATCACTGAAGATGACCCACTGCCATTCTGAGTGACTCCATGACAGTGTGAATTAACTACCCACCAAGTGTTAATCCTGTTGGTTGAATCCTTCTGAAAGAACCGGCTTTGTTTATTGTTAGCATGTTAGCGTTCTAAATTAAGCAGATTCCCTAAATCAGTATTCACACTCTGTCCCTCGTATACAGGCAGGCAAAGACTGACGTGAAGATGTTTGTTGTGATGACCATGTAGGTGGCACGTCAAAATGGTACTTGACAAGCAAGACGCTAGAGAGCTGCCTTGGTTATCTAATCCCATTACATAAGCCTCTTTATTAGATTCCATCAGTGCAAGGTTGTTTTTTTTTCCTCTACTTTTTCTTTCCTTTCCCTTTGTGTTCACCAAATTGAATTTTTATGTGGGAAATAAAGTGATGTTATGTACATAACCAGCTCTATGCAGTGTCCTGAATAAAATTGGCCAATAGAGTGCAGGTAAAGCTCTAATCAATCCTAAAAAAAATAGTAGTCAGAGGCAGACATGGTCAGACTGTGTTTATTAAGAGCCAGATAGAAAGAGAAAAAAGAGAGAGAAAAAAAACAGAGTTTTTGAAAAGCCTGAAAAACTCCTCCGCCTTTGGCTGGCTGAATGACGGCATTTCTTTATGGAGTCTATTGTGCGTGTGGCCTTGTTCCCTCGTCTTTGAATGCAACTCTAGAGTCTGTCATATTTTAGTTGCAGCGAGAGAGAAACTGATAAATTACTTTAGCTTATGAGGGAAAAAGTGAATTATATAAACATGTAGCCTAATGTTGTTCTAATGTGTGGAATTGTGTAATTTCAACATTTTATAAGAAGAATTACTTAGAAAATGTGTTTGGTATATTATTTCTTTGTTGTATCAATTACTCTTGTCAATAAGGCTTGATCGTTGGAAAGCCTGTTAATTTCTCTATTAAATGCAGCCACAGTTGTAAGGAACATCATACAGGAGTTGGACAATGAAACTGAAACACCTGTCATTTTAGTGTGGGAGGTTTCATGGCTAAATTGGAGCAGCCTGGTGGTGAATCTTCATTAATTGCACATTGCACCAGTAAGAGCAATAAGAGTGTGAAGGTTCAATTATCAGGGTAAGAGCACAGTTCTGCTCTAAACATTGCAATGCACACTATAACATTATGGGTGACATACCAGAGTTCAAAAGAGGACAAATTGTTGGTGCACGTCTTGCTGGAGCATCTGTGACCAAGACAGCAAGTCTTTGTGATGCATCTAAAAGCCACGGTATCCAGGGTAATATCAACATACCACCAAGAAGGACCAACCACATCCAACAGGATTAACTGTGGACGCAAGAGTGCTAACCCGGATTGTATCCAAAAAACATTAAACCACGGTTGCCGAAATCATGGCAGAATTCAATGTGCTCCTGTTTCCACCAGAACTGTCCGTCACCACAATAAATTATTGTGGTCTAAAACCAGGTGTTTTAGTTTTAGCTTACCTGTGGGAACCAGAAGCTCAGAACAAGTGTCAATAGCAACAGCAAAATAAGCTGCATTGGCAGAGAAGATTTGGCCAATTTTTCATGGGTGCAACCTCAGCATATACTTAGCTCTGCTTCTTATCCCACAAATACATGTTCCTCACAATTTTCTTTTCACATTTTCTTCCCAATTGACACGGCCAAATACCCAACCCACTTATTAGGACTCCCCATCACGAGTGATGCCCCAACACACCAGGAGGGTGAAAACTAGCACATGCCTCCTCCGATACATGTGAAGTCAGACTCCTCCTCTTTTTGAACACTGAAATGTCTCAGACTGTACATGAACATGTTTTCCTCAGCTCATCTTCTTGATTCTAAAAGATCTGTCTTATAGACACTGAAATTTCTCAGACTGTATTTAGGGATATAGAAAATGAACATGTTTTTCTCAGCTCATCTTCTTGATTCTAAAAGATCTGTCTTATAGACACTGAAATTTCTCAGACTGTATTTAGGGATATAGAAAATGAACATGTTTTTCTCAGCTCATCTTCTTGATTTTGAGAGATCTGTCATATAGACACTGAAATTTCTAAGACTGTATTCAGGACTATAGTATATGAACATGATATCCTCAGCTCATCTTCTTGATTCTAACCAGTCTGTCATATTGAAAATGTGCTCAAGTCAAGAGTCAAGTCAAGAGGCTTATATTGTCATTACATCTGAGTACAGGTCCACAGTGTGATGAAATTACGTTCCTCCGGAACCATGGTGCAACATAGAACCACAAGCAATAGACAACATAAAGTGCAGGAGTGACGACAGTGCAACATAAAATTATAAAATTATAACACTATATAACAATAAATACAATAAATACAAAGGACGAGACAATTTAAAGACAGGACAGTGCAGTACCGATACGGTATAATAAAGTGTGTAGTGAGGATAAGGTGCAGAGATGTGTGACATACTGTAACATATAGAACATATATAATCACAGCAGTTACTGAGGTAGAGTTTATAGTTTTTAAGAGTGCAGCAAATAAAGTCATGTCAGCCTCTGTGTGCTGACTGGGTGTGTGTGTGGGTGAAGTTCAGTTCTTGTGAGTGTAAAGGGGGGGGGGGGGTGTACAGTTTAGTTTTGTGTGAGTGTGTTGGGTGAGTGGTGGGTGGGGTGGTTGGTTGGGTATACACACTCCACCGGCAGGACGTCTAGACTCCGACTGCTAATGCCGCACGCCCCCTGGGATGGCATTTATAGCCACAGTGCGCTTTGTGCGGTCCTCACCTGGCCTTCAATCGGCCCTGAACAGAGAGAATTCTTAATGACCTATCCCTCGCTCCCTCTCTCTCTCTCTCTCTCTCTCTCTCTCTCCCTCTCTCTCTTTGCTAAGCTCGGAGGAGCACAGAACAAACAAGCATCCATACACAGATCAGGGCTTGTGATTGTTGCCGGGGAAGCGCTCGAGTGGAACACCAAACAGGCCACTTAACGCACCTGTCTGATCGATGATTCATGCCAGATATCGCAATGGCCAACATTATTTTCTCTGCTCTTCTCTCCCGAGTCTGTCTGCCTCAACACCTGCCAGGAGTGGATAGCCCCCCTCATCAGATTCCCCCAGTGTAATTAATTCTTTTGTGCTTATTGATCAGAGTGATTCATACTTGAAACCCTGGAAGGTCATTAATTCGCTGAGAAGACCAGAAGCTATAATGAAGCATATATTCATCTGCTTACAACATCTGAAGCTGTATTAAAATGAAGAGTTCCTATAGATAGATTCTTTTACATATTTACATAGATTTTACATATTATATAGCTTAGATATCTACACTCATCTTCAAATAAATTACAGTACAGAAGAATTACAAGAACAGTTGCACCCAGAAGAACGTCTGGATTTACAATGATACTCGGAAGAAAGATTAAAACAGTTACCAGGTGCCATAAATGATTAACGAACAGTGTTGGGTACGTTACTTTGAAAAAATAATTAGTTATAGTTACTAGTTACTTCTCAAAAAAGTAACTGAGTTACTACACTATAAAAGTAACTAGTTACCAGTAAAAGTAACGATTGAAAAAAAAAGAAAAGTTAATTGAGTGGCTAAAGTAATTAGTTAGTTAGATTTTGTACCAATCATAGCATAAAGTTATCCAAAAGCAGTGTGTAAGACTGGTGGAGGAGAACATGATGCCAAGATGTATGAAAAAAAACTGTGATTAAAAACCAACAGGGTTATTTCACCAAATATTGATTCCTGAACTCTTAAAACTTGAATATGAACTTGTTTTCTTTGCATTATTTGAGGTCTGAAAGCTCTGCATCTTTTTTGTTATTTTAGCCATTTCTCATTTTCTGCAAATAAATGCTCTAAAAAACAAATTTGGGAGAAATGTTGTCTGTAGTTTATAGAATAAAACAACAATGTTCATTTTACTCAAACCTATAAATAAACCTATATAAAATCAGAGAAACTGAAGTGGTCTTTTAATTTTTTCCAGAGCTGTATTAACACCGATGGGTGAGGTGGTCTGGAAATGAGGTGTGTTCAAGCACATAAAAAAAAAATTCTCTATCTAGGCAGTGGAAACACAGATGCACCACTGACTAAATACACCCTAGACAAACATCAACAGTCAGATGTTTATTGCTATCTTGGCAATGCAGGCGTTACACACACAGCGCCATGCAGCATTGCACAACCCAACAATAACATCAAATGTGCACGTGTTCTGTAGTTGAAATCCTATTTAATAACCTGTTGATTGTATGTTTAGGACAATTACATAGTTACTGAGTCCTGCTAATTATGTTTACTGCAAGAGTAAACTTCAGCCTTAACAGCCCTTATGTGCTCAGGCTGGACCATCATACTCACCACTAATATTTACCATATATTCCAACACAAATCAGATGCATTTCTCCTCACCTTCCCTACCTCTTGTCTCCGCTCACTGGCCCTGCCCCCCTCAGACTCAGCACCAATCAACAGTTAAATACAACTAACAGCTTTCTGTAGCTAATCTGTAACAAAGTTTTAAACTCTTATCGTATATTATGAATCTCTAAAATTATATTTTTTCTAATGGTCCCACCCATTCATCTGTATATCCCCCATCACAAGTGATGCCACAACAAGAGAAGGGAGAAGACTAGCACATGCCTCCTCCGATACATGTGAAGTCAGACTCCACCTCTTTTTGAACTGCTGCTGATGCTGCATAGCCGAGTAGCATCACAACGCCAACGCTCGGAGGAAAGCGCAGCGACTCGGTTCCGATACATCAGCTCACAAATGCGTGATGAGGGGAGAGAGCGCCATCTACCCACCCAGAGAGAGCACAGACAATTGTGCTCCCTCAGGGCTCTGGCAGCTGATGGCAAGCCTCATGATCAGGATTCGAATCAGCGATCCCCTGATTGTAGTGGAAGTGCTTTAGTCTGCTGGACAACCTGGAGCCAT
This sequence comes from Astyanax mexicanus, assembly GCF_023375975.1. Classification (NCBI taxonomy): domain Eukaryota; kingdom Metazoa; phylum Chordata; class Actinopteri; order Characiformes; family Acestrorhamphidae; genus Astyanax; species Astyanax mexicanus. Next base: position 7,436,799 of record NC_064429.1, read on the forward strand.
CTCTACATTTTGTATGTCGAATTTTTAAACATTTGAAAGACACATTTGATTACAAATTTACTCTCTGAACCCATACATCACCCTGTGCCCCTCCCAAACTACCCCTATTATATTTTTGCCTTTTTCAAATTTGAGCTGAGGGTGGAATCAGCAAAAATCAGGAGGTTTAGCTACCTTTTAACACAAAGTGCAGATAAATAATTATTCTGAAGTGTTATCTACACATTTGTAGCGTTGGTGTGGTGTTTGAGTGGTGTTTGTAGAGAGGTGGTAATAAGCGCAGGTGAAAGCGGAGTTTACCTCAGCTGCAGTCGAGCTCCAAGGTTAAACACTTTAGAGGATGCTTTAACCACTAAAGACATACAACCAGCGTTTAAAGAGATAGCTGCTGGTAAAGCAGATGATAACAGATCAGTGTTATCATCAGTGATAGATCAGAATACCCACCCCCCCAATCATACTGTACATTTTTAGTTTTCTGTATTTTCTTTTTTTTTTTTTAACATTAGCAATTATCCTTATTTTGCTTGAATATATTATGATGAATGGACCAATAGAGCATTTGTGCAGTTTGTCACTTTTCTTTTAGATAATGTAGTTTTTTATATGAAAAAAATACAGTGTCAAAATTGCATGATAAATGCTGTAAAATTAAAATGCAAATAAGTATTGCATTTTTTTCATTTAAAGGATTATTGTAAATATCTGTGAAGGAACACATAATGAATCATGTAGTAACTAACTGGGGAGCTGTTAACTTTGAACTTATCCTGTACAACAGAGGTAACTCTTGCTCTTTCTTTCCTAGAGTGGTCCTGATGAGTGCCAGTTTCATCATTATACAATTTTTGATGGTCTTAGCGGTGAGTGCACTTGGTGATACTTTTAAAGTTCTTGAAATGTTTCAGATTGACTGATATTGTCTTTTTTTTCTTACTTAGTTGAGTATTTTTTCCATAATATGGATTGTAACATTACTCAAATAGAGCTATTTACTGTATACCTGTAACTCTACCTCTTCACTACTTTACAACTGATGCTCGAAATTCAAGTAACTCTTAACTCTTGATGAGTTCAGCACAGCTGTTAACTGAAAGCCTGAATTCAAGGTGACTCTACCTCATAAAACTGACTGAGAAAATCCAGCAGAGATGTGCATATTCTAGTTTGTTTAACACTTTTTCTTTTACTAAATAATTACACGTTTTTCTTCATAGTTTGTCTTTAGTATTAATCATAGATATTCAAATTCACAATTTTAAAATAAAATAATAAAATAAAAGCTCAGTTTTAACAAGTTTAAACTGTTGAGCTAAACTCAGTCTTATAACTGAGTCTTAAGATTGACACTTTGGGGTCAGTTTGACCAAATTCAATATTTATCTATCTATAATCTATTCTATAATCCATCCATCCATCCATCCAAACTACAATGAACTCTTCCAACCAGAATTTGCAAGTTTTTTTCTGTAAAAAAGATGAGACCATTGGCAGTTGTACCTCCATTAGTTCTTCTACAGTACTAATAACATTTCCTGGACATTCCCAAAATATCTATGTATAAAGGAGCCAATTGTTCCTTGGGGGCATAATGAGCAACATGGACAAGAAACCAGTCTCATCTGATGCCTAATTCTTGGTGTTATATATGCTCTATGACCAAATTTCAGATATACATTTTCAGATATACTGATGAATTGGGTTTTTTGATGCACCAACAACATTGTCCCAAGCTGCATGCAAATCTAGCCCCTGTCCCAATTTTGATATGTCCCATGTGTGGCCTTTTCTGAACGTACACTCTGGTGGGCTAATCCAACAAGACAAAGCTCGTCCACATCTGCTGCTGTTCATCCTAAGAGCTTGCCTTGCAGATACAGATACGTGAAAATGTGAAAATGTGGGAATGCTTTTGGATACGCTGTCAACACTTCACCCCTATAGCAAAATCTGATGTCTGAGGTCAACATGACAAGCAATTTTATAATCTTCATCTTATTTTTTTTAAAACTTCCCTCTGCTTTAGGCCCACTTACCCTGCAACACAATACTTGAGGGAATGAAAGAATCACAGGAACCTACACAACTCCTGATATATAAACTTAAACATGTTTTTATATTTTCTCGATCTTTAAATTACTGTGGTCAAATCGACCCCAAAGATAATGACCTTTTTGAAAAGCATAAGAAAAAATGTCATGCATAATTTAGCTAATTCTATTTGGATTAACCTTACCTGTCGTTTTCCAGACCTCTGTCCCTCTGTTTAAGTCCTCAAACAGGTTCAGTTCAAGGGGGTCTCTCAGCCAGCCCACCCCTCTGCACCCGCTCAAAAAGGCTGAGTGTTATCCAATGCAGCCGCAGATCAAAAGAAGTGAAGAGTCAGTCAACAAGTGCATGGAATAAACGAGACTGAGAGCGTGTGAGAGAGAGAGAGAGAGAGAGAGAGAAAGAGAGCAGGTGTGCCAGCTCCCAGGTCTACCGGCAGGCAGCCTCTTTCAGTAGAGTGGCTGTGTGGGAGATGCAGAGAGATAAAGACAGCAAAAGAGAGATAGAGAGAGCGAGAGAGAGAGATAGAGAGAGAGAGAGAGAGAGAGGCATTAAACAGTAGCTGCAGCCTTTGCATGTTGAGCATCGCTCGCTAAAGAACCTCCCCAGTCTCGCACGCTCGTAAAAGGTCATAGTATATAAAGCTAACGCACAGATATCTTGACCCCTCACAATATTCAAGTAAGGATGGTAGGTCATCACAGTATCACCAGTCTGAATAACCGGCCCCTGTGGACCCCCAGTATGGTGTGGCGATGTAATATGACTTTGGCTTTGAATGTTAAGACTGCCAGCCCAAATCTGCATATTTGCATTTGCATACTTATTTAAATCGTATATTGAGATTGTATCCAGATTATTTTTGATAGTGTGAACAGTCAGAAAGCACATGAAATCTGATTTTTGCAATCAGACCCAATCCATATTTGTTGGTGATTTACAATCAGATTTATACAGATGCATCTCAGTCTGGATGCTTAAGGTTGCTAAACTGTGTCTTTTACATCACTTACAATGCGACAACCAGCAACCCTTATCAAATCCAGACTGAAGGAAGTGTGGTTCTAAATTATCTGAACTTTCTACTCCTTAAATTTTTGAAACAGCCTCGTTAATGCTAATTAATTTTAGCTTGATTTTATTCCGGCTTCTCATCGTTCAATAAAACCCCTATCCAGATAAATCTCTCCATCCAGATAGAGTGAATCTGATTGTGATTGGATGAAAAGTATAGGGGGTAGTATAAGCCAATAGGACTCTGTGGCGCCGCCTAAGCTTTTGTTCTTAATGGCATTTTTTCTCTTTACATTACTTTGATGACAAACTATAGAGCAGGGGTGTCCAAACTACGGCCCGCGGGACATTTGCAGCTTGTGTCCTTTTTTGGAGCGTCCCACAAGGTATTTTAGAAATAGAATGAAAGTTGGCCCACTGTTAAGCAGGTTTTTATAATGTGAGATTCAAAGTTTGAACGCTAGGTGTCAGAAACGGGCCAAAGAGTCTAAAAGCGGAGAGGGTGCGCATTTCTAGCGCAGAAAAAGGGGCAAAAGAGTCTAAAAGCGGAGAGGGTGCACATTTCTAGAGCAGAAAAACGGGCCAAAGGGTCTAAAAGCGGAGAGGGTGCGCATTTCTAGCAAAGAAAAACGGGCCAAAGAGTCTAAAAGCGGAGAGAGTGCGCATTTCTAGCGCAGAAAAACGGGCCAAAGAGTCTAAAAGCGGAGAGAGTGTGCAGTTTTAGCGCAGAAAAAAACGGGCCAAAGAGTCTAAAAGCGGAGAGGGTGCACATTTCTAGCGCAGAAAAACGGGCCAAAGAGTCTAAAAGCGAAGAGAGTGCGCATTTCTAGCTCAGAAAAACGGGCCAAAGAGTCTAAAAGCGGAGAGAGTGTGCAGTTTTAGCGCAGAAAAAACGGGCCAAAGAGTCTAAAAGCGGAGAGGGTGCACATTTCTAGCGCAGAAAAACGGGCCAAAGTGTCTAAAAGTTGCCATAATTAAGGAGTTTAATATTAAGAGACATCATGAAATTAAACATCAATTTGAAAAATCTTAGTTTACGCAACACTGTCAAAGATAAAGATAGTAGGTCAAGTAAAATGGTGTGTAAATGAAATAATCAGGAAAAAAGTATTATTTGAAGTGGTATATTTCATTATTTGTTTTATTACAGAGTCTGTGGCCCGTGACTTCAAATATATTTCTCCTTCTGGCCCCCAACAAAAAAAGTTTGGACACCCCTGCTATAGAGGAATCAGCTTGATGTCAATTGCAACAAAAGTGTACAACAAAATACGTCTTAATCGAATATGAGAGCCAATCATCAAGATCTTAAAAGGCATTTGGGTCGACTCAAACGATAGAGAGAAAATGTTTGAGATCCTGCAACATTATGGAATACCAGACAAGCTGGTCAGGGCAATCAAGACCATTTACAACTATTCCAAAAGCGCAGTCCTAGTCGAAGGCGAACTTACACACGAGTTTGATATAACAACTGGAGTCCTTCAAGGCTATACCCTCGCACCATCTCTCTTCATCATAGTCATCGATTACGTCCTAAAGACAGCAGAACTCAATCATGCGACAACTCAAGGCATCAACACAGGTGAAAGACGTTTTGTCACTCAACCAAGACAATGTCGACAAGAACCAGCAGTCTTCGATCTCGATTTTGCTGATGATCTCACACTACTGAAAGGTAATCAGAAAGAGCTCAATCACAACTCAATAAAGCTGCCAAACAAGCAGAACAAGTTGGGCTCGTGGTAAATGTGAAGAAAACTGAAGCATTCACCAGCCAAGACAAGAGGAGCTAGGTAATCAAAAGGTTGAGTGGGTCAACAACTTTAAATACCTGGGATCAATGGTCAAGTCGAGTGAAACTGACATCAGTGCAAGAAAGGCTCTAGCATGGGTAGCCTTTTGGAAAATGAAGGACATATTTCGCTCAAAGAACCTTCCTATTAATCTCAAAACTAATATTTCCCAAGCAGCATGCCTGTCTATACTTCTGTACGGTTGCGAAAGTTGGGTAATCAAACCAAAAAAAAAAAAACTTAAACAGAGCTTTAATAGTTTTGCTACCAAATGTTGCAGGGTAATGCTCAACATCAAACCCCATGGATATGTCAGTCATTGTCTGTGTAAATCAGAGCATGAGCTAATCAACAAGTACATTCTCTACCAACCAATCGAAAGACATGGGCAAAAAAGCGTGGTAGACCAAAGCTACTATACCCACAATACAAAAGCAATTTAATCAACAATGAGACACTGCCAACAAAACTCGTCAAAATTAGAACTGCAGCAAGAAACAGGATGGAATGGAACAAACGTCTTGATACCTGCAAACCCAAAATATTTACAGCTGACTGATGATGATGATAATGACATTGCTTTTACTTTTATACTTTAAATAGTTGTAAAACCAGTACTTTAACACTTTTAATAACTTTTACAGAAGTATTTTAAACCCTAGTATCTATACATGTATCTAAAGAGTAATGAATTCATACCTACATACAGGGGTTGGACAATGAAACCTGTCATTTTAGTGTGGGAGGTTTCATGGCTAAATTGGAGCAGCCTGGTGCCCAATCTTCATTAATTGCACATTGCACCAGTAAGAGCAGAGTGTGAAGGTTCAATTAGCAGGGTAAGAGCACAGTTCTGCTCTAAATATTGCAATGCACACAACATTATGTGTGACATACCAGAGTTCAAAAGAGGACAAAATTTTGGTGCACGTCTTGCTGGAGCAAGTCAGCAAGTCTTTGTGATGCATCAAGAGCCACGGTATCCAGGGTAACGTCAGCATTAACCACCAAGAAGCACCAACCACATCCAACAGGATTAACTGTGGACGCTGTAAGAGGAAGCTGTCTGAAAGGGATGTTCGGGTGCTAACCCGGATTGTATCCAAAAAACATAAAACCACGGCTGATCAAATCACGCAGAATTCAATGTGCACCTCAACTCTCCTGTTTCCACCAGAACTGTCCGTCACCACAATAAATTATTGTGGTCTAAAACCAGGTGTTTCAGTTTCATTCTCCAACCCCTGTAGTAAAATATCAATATTTGTTTTTTCACTTATAGGTTTATCTAGATCCAGTAAACGAAAAAGATCTTCATCAGTAGAGAGTAGTGTTTAGTAGTGATTAGTAACTGCTGGCAGCCAGTTAATGCTGAGCTTTGTTGGTGTTTTGAGTTTCTGAATGCTGAATGTTGTCTAGTGTGCATAACGTCAGTTCAAATCTGTTGGGGCTGCTTATTGCTTTTAACTAGACCCGTAGGACCCATAAGCACCTGTAGTCCTGGAACCCTCAATCCAGTAACAGCACTTCTGCACACGAGTCCATATTAGGCCATCCTGTTCTGGGTGATGTACAGGCTGGTACTGGTGGCATTGAGTGAGGAATGTGAGGCTCAGTTTACAGTTTAAAACCCATTGAGGAACATCTGATTGTATTACATGAGTTATATCAGTTGATGGGTTGGGAAAGCAGCTGATGTCACTTCCTGTTGTAGATGTGACTTGTTGTAGAATGTTCAAGATGTTTCAGATGGGGTGATGTGTTACCAGAGGTGGAAAGTAATGAATTACATTTACTCAAGTTACTGTAATTGAGTAGGTTTTATGAGTAATTTGTCATTTTTAAAGTAGTTTTTAAAATAGGTAATTTTACTTTTACTCAAGATTATTTTGACACAAGTAATTTACTTTGCTACATTAGAAAACTCCCAATTAATGAGTACAAAATAAAATGCTGAGAAAAAAACAATAAAAATAAAGTTTATAGTCACCTATATGACTATTAACAGTTTTAACAGTAAAGAAAAAAAATGGATGATAGAAACCTATGCTACTTGTTCTCAAAAAAAAAAAAGTTTTATGGTGGGGTCTGAACAAATACTGCCTGAAAGATTCAAATTATTATGTGGAATAATAGTTCATTAAAAACTAATTAATTTATGATTTGTTTGTACTTTTTTACATCAAATAATTAAAAGTAACTATGTAACTTTTACTCGAAGTACATTTTAAATGGAGTACTTTTTTACTTTTACTCGTGTAGATTTTTAGATGGGTACTTTTACTTTTACTTGAGTAGACTTTTAGCAAAGTAAAGGTCCCTTTTCCACCTCTGTGTTTTACGGTAACAGGACTAAGTGAAACACAACTAAAATGTGTATTTTAACTTAAATATTGTGGATTTTTATTAAAATATATGGGATTTGGAGACACACAACAATGCAAAAATGACATCTCTAAAGGATTTTAATAATTATATTTCGTGGTAAAGTTTATAATCACAAATGCTATGCTACAAATGCTATTTTTTCAGTGTTTTAAGGAGTTTTTAATTAATGTTTTAATTACATCTTACTTTCACATTTAGGTCAATGTACAAGACACTATGCTTAATAATTAAATTTATTTTAAAGTTATTTAAAACTTTGGTGGAATGGCCCTTAAATGTTACAGTTTTTACTGTATCAGAAACTTATTTCTGCCCAAGCCTCATCTATCATCCATGCAGAATCTTTGCCCCAAAAAAACATAATTGTTTGTTTCTTTAATGACAAATTAAAGAAAAAAAAAACTGAATAAATGAGTGGAGAATTGGAACAAGTGCAGATTCCTCCAAATAGATGTAGTATATATAATACAGTTATGCAATTATCAACCTACTATTATGATAAGCAGCCTAGCTGACCGCAATTCTGAAGCCAGATGGCTCGTGAATCAGATCTAAGTGACTCTGAAAGAGAATTCATTATTGAAGCACAGCTGGCAGAAGCTTTAGTCACAAAAACACACAAAAATGTTTAACAGGCCGCTGTTTTAAATACAAAAGAGTCAGAAGAGTCCAGTGACCTCTGCGTGTAGATCTGTGGGAACAGAACCAGTTAACAGTGTTGGGAACTGTGGACAGGAGCCTCTTATGCAGTGAGTGTGATGCTGGGATGTTGGTACAAAGCGTACAGGAAACCGAGCGATGGTCAGGTGACTGAGAAGGTCAGTGTAAACGTGATCAGACTACACACGGCTGCAGGCCTGAGATCCCTCATTAAAAAAAAGATGAATGGCCATTAAAGAGAGGTCAGTGGTGTACAATTACATGCACTGTGCTCAAGACATGTGCGAGAAAGTGATCTTGTCCAATGAATCATCCTTGACCGTGTTCTCCACCAGTGGGTGAGTTCATGTGCACATACACCACGTGCTTGAGTAACATCAGAGTCTTTAAAACCACAACTGAAGAGTTAATTCCTCCAGTTAAGCATAGATAACCAACATTTCTTAAGTAGAGTAAGTTAAGTTCACAGTTCACTGAACGAGAAGATAAATGGAAGATAAAAAGGTTTTGCTCCAATTTTTCATGAGCTGAACTCAAAGTTCTAAGATGTTTCTTTTAAATTTTGTTCACAATTGGGTCTAAATCTGTGTTAGTGAGTTATTCTCCTTATTTACTGAGATAAACCATCCTCCAGTCACAGGTGTGGCATATTAAGATGCTGATTAGACACAGTGATTATTACACAGGTGTATATTGGGCTGGCTATAATAAAACGCCACTCTTAAATGTGCAGTTTTACAGTATTATGAGAATCTGGGGGTTTCAAAAAAATCTGTCAGTGGTGCACCTGTGTTTTCCGTTGCCAAGATAGCAATGCACCAGACATTTACCCCAACACACCATTTGGTAAGCCTCTAAGCGATACTTTCCAGCGGGACATTCCAGGATTTTGGTACATTTCAGGGGTGGTCACTTCTGAAAATTTGATCTTCAATTTGATCATTTTTAGTCATATATTTATTAAATACAGGTAATAGACCATCAAAAAGTTTGATTCGTCAAGCTCAGGTATCAAAGCAGTTTTTTTTTTTATTAGATTATGCAATATATTTGGTAACTTACAGTAACAGGGTTGTGAGTAACAGGGTTGCAAATCTAGGCTAAGTTGTGGTTTACCCCAGGAACAGATGCTCACTGTAAAATTTTGCTATGTATACAAGATCAAGGAGAAACATGGTTATATAAGTATATAAAGTAAATTTTGACTCTACTCATTATTAGTCTTACAATATGAGTAACAGGGTTGCGTTCACTGAGTGACACACACAACTTGGACAAACATATTTGGAAAAAAAATCTTGAAAATTGTTAGAGCACTTACTCTTGGTCTTGCCATGTGGGCAGAAAATGTCCTTGTGATGTAACTTCCTTTGTGCCAGTAGATAAATATTTTAACTCTTCACTACTGGACCCCTCTGATCATGGATCTGCACATCCATGGTCCACAAGCATGAAACATCTGGCATGTGCGTTTCTTTGAACTATAATGAACGATAATGAAAAAATTATATTATAATAAAATGCTTCTATGACTGGCGAGTTTTTGTTTACATTCCTCCCCCGTCTCTTTGTCGTAATTGGCCAGACTTTAGTTTCCGCCCATTCTTGGGCCCGTATCTCCTTTATAAGGGCGTTTTTTTTCCCCCGGGTTGTGTCTCAATTCACTACCCAGGGCACAGTAGTGTATTGGACCGCGACCCTGACAACACAGGTTTGATCCTGCGTGAGGAGCGGTGTGTTTATTTATTTATTTTTATTTTTTTCCCTTTCTTCTGGGTTTACCTGCTTTAAGATCAACTGTTCTGCAATTGGGTTCACCAACCCTCTGGGCTGGAGAGCTAATAGTCTGTACCAGTCCATCCCCATTACACTTAATTTTCCAAAACAGATTTTTTTTTGTGGCCCGCCCTGTAATGGCTTTAAAAAATATATATCTAGCCCACAGTCAAAATTAATTGCCGACCCTTCTGTAAAATCTTGGACTGTCTTCTGAAACTGAAAGCTGTACACTCTTCTCTAACGCAATGTCAACTCCCCGAAACACACTGCAGCGCGGTGAAGAGGAGGAAGAGACAGCTAATCACGGTGTTACGGTTCCGTCTGAAATTAAGTCTAAGTGCTCCTTAAAGACCATTGAACGGGAGGGGGAGGTTGTGTGTATGTGGAGGGGAAATTGACCTGTCAATCAAACTAATTTCCAGCTTAGTGAAAGAGCTCATAGCTTCCTGCTGGGATGCTAGACCTGAAACCAATCAGCCTCAAAAGGTTAGACCTGATTGCAGCCTTTAGCTTTTGTTAAATAGGGCTGTTTAGAGGGACGAGTTTGGAGGGAAGTGTGTGAGAGTGTGTGTGTGTAGAGGTGATACTCCAGTGTTGTCACCCAGCCTGAAAACCACACGAGAAACCTGGCCAGTAATTAGTCCTCCAGCTGAAAGACTGAATGCATATTCATGAGCGACGCGAGACGGGCCAGACTGATGTGGGTCATGCTGAACAACAGCCACTTCTCGCTCAGGCTTATGGAGATGAGCTTGTGATTGGTTTGTAGTACTCTGAGACAAATAATGAAGATTAAAAGGGCAAGTCGAACACACATGTATGAGTATTGAGACAAAACAATCAATAGAAACAATTAAAAAAAGAAAAAAATGGGTTTTTATTATTTTTCAGATGAACAAATCTAATCTACTTGTGTCCTGAGCTTCAACCATTTTTCGTCAGCCTACAAAAGAGAACTGTAAACCTCCATTGCTGAAAGAGACATCTGAAAAAACATCTTGCAGTACTGTCAACAGTGGTCGTTGCTCTCATACACCTCAAACACATACTGCAGACCATTTTCCTCCTGTAACCCAGAGGGGACTCCTGGGAATCTGCACACAAAAAGAGAAAACAAAAGAATGAACTTTGAGCTCTTAAGTTATGTATTAAAGAAACGAACAAACAAAGTAATTCCCGTTCAAAATGTGAAATATACTCACGATTTAGAACACAGTGGACCAACACCAGCAGATGACATGACATAACTTTTGTGTTTTATTATCAAGTCTAAAATCAGTGCAGTTTTGTTTTCCCACAAAATCTTACAGCACTTCATGCTTCCCTCTGTTGAAGTACCAATTTGTCTAATATAATATTCTAATTTAGTTTGAGATACTGGGTTATTATTTTTGGGTTTTCATTGACTTTAAGTCATAATCATCAACAATAAAAGAAATAAATGCTTAAAATAGATCACTCTGTGTGCAATACGTCTATATAATATATGAGCTTCACATTTTCATTAACTAAGTTAAAGTAACTTTTCAATGACATTCAAATTTTGCTTAATGCTCTAGTAAAGTTCCTTCTTAAAGCATTAAAAAATGGATGTCAATCCACTTAGTTCTGCAGTGGACTGAAAACATCTGGGTATAATTTAATTAATATTTAAAAAATGTGTAAAATATATGAGACAAAATACAAAATGTCAGATTTAATTTCCAGGTATTTACATCTGTATCTGATACACAGTTCAGAAGATTTAGCACTTTCTGTTTGAACCCAAACATTTTTCTTGTGAGTAAAAGTATTGAAATATGTGACTGTCGGGTATATTTTGTTGCCCAGGTGTGTCCTGTTACATTGATTATTCAAACAATAAAAAGTACTGTATATCTACATTTTATATATTTTTTTTTAGATATGTAGATTATATATGCATATGGGTGAAACCAAGCAATTGTGAAGCTGAGGAAAGATTGGAAATCAATCAGAACTTTTGCACAAATATTGGCAATAGCCAATAGCCAATACAGCTGTTTAAAATGTCCTGAAGAAGAAGGTCGTCACTGGTGTACTACATAACATATGTTGAACATATAGACAGAGAAAAACACAGCAGTTGATGACAAACATTGTGAGCGCTGTACAGAAAGAGCACCAGAAGGGTTGAATAGGAAGGCCAGGCAAGGTATAATTAAGGTAACAAAGTATCTGTACTGCATTACTTTACTTTAAATTAGTGATGGGACATAAAACCGATATAAAACTGCCGATACAAATGCTGATACTTTTAGTTTATTAACAGTACAATGATTAAGGTTACATAATGAGGCTGAAACAGACAACAAGTGAAGATTATACACAAGTGCATTTAATGTAAATGCATTTAAGTCATTTATTTGACACACTTTAAATGCAAATGCACAATAGTTTCCTTTCAATTTAAATGTTTAAATTTTTATTAAATATAAAAAAGTTAAATATTAAATACATTAAATATTACATTTTTGCAATGGTTGCGCAGGAGACTTTCATTATGACAGGTAGAGTAGAGGATAAACTGCAATAGCTAACGGCTAACCGGCGATGCTAACTGTATTTCCGAGCTGAATTAATCACTTTTTTTAATAACTGATTGATTTCTTAGTGCTGGTTAGAGTGGGTAGGGTCTGTGGTTTGATATTAGATGTAAATTATGGCTGTAGTTCACTTAAGACTTATTACATTCACAATAGCTTGCTAGCTAGGCTAACAGACTGCAGATCTTAATAGAGATGGCTAACGGCTAAGTGGCGATGCTAACTGTATTTCCGAACTAAATTATACCGATATTGTCTCGGATCGGGGGTCCCATCTCTACTTTACATCTCTGCATACTGGATCACTGATGTCTGCTGAAATCTTATATAAAAATATCAATATCCTGCTGCCCTAGCCAGAATCCTATACAATTTCCTGGAGCATATACAATTTTAAAAAAATGTTTTATTTCCCGCTCACGGCTTTCTGTTGTCAAAGGTAACATGTCCACTGAGAAAACCCCCACGAGGGTTAGCCGTCGCTGCGCAGGGTTAATTCATCAGAGCGTTTTAAACAGACAGATGTCTGTTCCCGTAAACAAGGGGCTCGTCCTGCTCCGTGCATCTGTCAGATGACCGAGGAGTAAAGATAATAATGGTAGTGTTGTGCTTCCACTGGCCTGTAAGTGCTCTCCAAATGACTGCTGAGTGCAGTAACTTGACATTAGGTAGAACTACGCGCTGATGGCTCATGCCACTTTTATGTTAGAAGAGAGCGTGTGTGTTTTTTTTTTTGTTTTTTTTTAAGGGCCTTTGTTGATTTTTATCTGCTTTTTAGTGTTGAGTTCAAAGCCAGGCATGTGTGTTTGTTGTGCCAACAAATCCATTTGCTCTGTTGTAATGCAAAATTCACCACAATAGGGGAATTGCGACCCAAAAAAAAGGCTCTTTTTAGAAAGTGTACAGGGTCTGTAGCTGTGGAGGTCGAGGAGAGCTAAAAGGCTCATGGGAGCTAAATTGGATGTTTTCCTTAGAGAGATAACAAAGGTAGGAAATCTTTTTGACTGACCTTATCTGACACATTAAACTTACACAGTGTTTTTAACCAGTGAACACTGGCCCTTATCCAAAAATGTCAAATTCCACTTATTTCCTGCACATGTAATATACAGCTCCAGAAAAAAAATGTTTAAAATGAACATTGTTGTTTTATTCTATAAACTACAGACAACATTTTTCCCAAATTCCAAATAAAAATATTGTAACTTAGCATTAGCATTTATCTGTAGAAAATGAGAAACGGTCAAAATAAGAAAAAAAAAAAAATGCAGATTCTTTCAGACCAAAATTATATTCATTTGGCAACAACAATACTAGTGTTGTAAAAAGGTATATTTTCTACTAAAATCCACTTTTTCTTGTTCTTTGAGAAACCTACTGTATTTCACAGAGTTGTATATGATGCTGCACATGAAACTCTTCCTCAACCTTCATTATCTGCAGTAGCTTAGAAAAGAAAATACTCAGAAAAACACCTGAAACTACGTGAATTAGTATTCCCTGCCTCGCCCACCATGGATCGTCACACCGTCTAGTCAGCCAGGTAGCGTTAGCTATCTTGTATGAGTACTAGGGGTGTGCCACTAGGGGCGTGCCACAAGATCTCGCGAGATTATAATGTGACAATATTTCTCGTCAAGCTTAAACCTGTCTCGCGAAGAAAAAAAAAAAAAAAACAGTTTAGTGTGGACTTTTTGAGAGGGATCTGGCAACCCAGTAGTGCTAGCGGCTGAGCAGTGAGAGCAGCTTTCAGCAGAAGAGGAAAATTCAGGTATTTGTATAGAAGATGCTTCTGCTACTTTTAAGTTGTATGTTTTGCTGCATTTTGGCTCCAGTGGAAACAATAAATGGTAACAGAGTGACCAACAAGACACAAAACATATATAAATACTGTAAATAAGTCCTACACGTGACTGTTTCATAGGCAGCTGTACTAATCCCTTAGCTCTGTACTGTATTAAAAAAATGTTCTGTCTCTGTTTGCACTTCAAGTATAGTCTTAATATTACTGGTTATGGATCTGCGTGGTTAAATTACAAGAGATTTAGGAGAAAAAAACACAAACCATAGGCTTAATATGACTGGTTGTGGTTTGCACTTATTGTTTGCACTTTATAAGACCTAGAAAAGTTTTATTTTATTTTTTTATTCTTATTCTTATTTCTATTTCTTATAGAATCAATGTGTGAGAGAAACCAGTCTGTTAAGTTTGCGTTATATGATTTTGTCAAATAAAACTAGTTTGTTTTCAAGCCTTTTTTCATTTTTGACTTTTTCTTTCAAATTAATTTTTTAAAATCTCGTCTCGTCTTGTTCTTGTGAACCCAGTATCGTGTCTCGTCTCGTGATATTAGTGTCTCGTCACACCCCTAGTAAGTACCTATAGGTTTACATCGGATCTCCGGTGGATTCCGTGTTTTACCAAGACCTTAAATAACCACTATGGAAGCACGGTTTGACAAGGTAGCACAGGTTGACAGAACACCGGTCAAAGCTGGGCACCATTCCTGTCAGTTTTTATGATTTTAGAGCGGATTCTGGGGCTTCAGCGTGGTAAAACTACCCAAACACTGAATCGCCAAGTCTGAATAAGAGTTTAGTAGTGTTAGAATAGCTAAAAGAAATGTTATTAAAACGCGCACACACAGAAAGGACGGTAACTAGTTTTTGTTCTGTGACTTTTGGCGTGTATATTAGTATGGTGTATTAGTATGTGGTTAGGCTCTCACTCACTCAGTCAGTTGTTTGTACTTGTCGAGGTTGATCTTGGGAATGAACGTGTCGCAATCAAACTGCTTCAGAATCCGCGTCACAAACAGGCGCTTGGGTCCAGAGCTCTCCATTGCCTCCTGTTGGTAAAGTACAAAAATTTCAAGTTTTATAATTCAATTTTTTTTACATTTAAGATTCAAGATTTTTATTGTCACGTCACAGAGTACAGGTGTACATGTGAGTGAAAAACTTGGGTGCAGATTCCCACCAATGTGCAGAGAACAATATTTATAAGAAGAGTAATAAAATAAAATATAATATAAAATAAGACATACAGATAGCTTTGCAGTATAAACACTATACACTATAAACTTAATAACAATACACATAATAACTATCACTATAGACCAATAATTCAACAGAACAAAACAAACAGAGAAAACAGACAGATACATTTAATTTAAATTAAAGAGAGAATTTAATTTAATTTCAACAGAGAAAGTGATTATTATTTTGTTTTTACATGTACCTATCAGCTAAACCTTTCCTTTCCTACACAAGTGTTTTTTGCATAGATCAGCAAGAATGGTCTTAAAAATCTAGACAGTTGTTGAGATCATCTTCTTCCATTCTTTTTCCCTTTAACAAAGTGCAAGCAGCCACGCGCAGCCTGAATCCACCTTATTCTGCCACGCCCACTTTTAAGAGTTATTTTCTTATGCACTTTTGTTGAATATCCAGTCAGCTCATATCAAACGGTTTCTGGTCGTATTGTATTTATTAGTTAATTTCCAAAAATGTTCATATCATTGAATAGTTACTTTATTTCAGTAATTCAGTTGAAAATGTAAAACTCATATTATGTAGATGTATTACACAAAGCGTGATGTATTTTATGTGTAAAAAAAAAAAAAGTCCTGCTGGAAAATGAAATCTGCATCTCCATAAAAGTTGTTCGGCTGAGGGAAAACACAGCACTGACTTTAGACTTGATAATAAAACACAGTGGACCAACACCAGCAGATGACATGTCTCTACAAACCATCCCTGATTGGTGGAAACTTCACACTAGACCTCGAGCAGTTTGAACTGTGTGTCTCTCCACTCTTCCTCCAGACTCTGCTCCCTTGATTTAACAAATGAAATGTAAAATTTACTGATGATCAGTGATGGTTTGGAGAGACATGTCATCTGCTGGTATCTACGTATATGTTTGTCTTGCTTTTTAAATTATTTAATGTGCTATTTTAATCATATATTTACTTCAGTAGTGCTACTCAAACAGTTAAATTTACAGTGAAAGGCAGCTGGTTATTTCAATAAACAAACAAATGCTTAGGCTTAAGTTAGATCAGCTAATGTTAATATTGTAACTGTACAATTTATACCTTTTGATTGGAAAACAGCCAGAGTCAATAAAGAGTGTGGTAAAGAACTGTATTGTACAGTAGAGCACTATAAACATACAATAATACCAGTTGTGTTAAGTATTGAGGGCTCTCTCTACCACACTTTTTGCTTTGTAGACATACAGTGCCACCATGTAAAAAAAGAAAAAATTGCAATTTTTTTCATGACTTTTCAATGCCTTCAAGGCCATACATTTTTAATAATAAAATATATGTCAGATCCTGAGAGCTAGATTGTGTAGGGCTAAATTACCAAATAAAAATTTCCATCGATTAAAAAAAAAAAAAAAAAAAAAAAAAAAAACCACAACACAAAGATTTGTAGACCAAATGTCCATGAATTTTTCAAACCTGGAAAAGTGGGTATTTTTATTTTCCTAAACTTATCCAGTTCATGACTTTTCCAGATTTTTCATGACCGAACGAACCTTAAAATATATTCAATGAAATGCATAAACCCCCCCAAAAAAGTAATAAAAATAAATAAATAAATAAAATAAAAATAATAATAAAAAAAAAAAAATATATATATATATATATACACACCTGAAATATAAGAAAGCAAGAGCTGAGCCATTCAAAATATGCACAAATATCCATTTCAGTAATAAACAGGGACTTATGACTAATATAGATCAAAACGGACTATTAAAAGTACTTCACGGGTCAACAGTCAGGACCGTCCTTCAGCTCAAATCCCTCCCAATTACACTAAAAAGCAAGATTTTAAAGGTAGTGATGCACATACTGATCTCAGCAGATGTGTGGGGGTGAAGGAATACGATGGTGGACGAGCTTTTGTGAAAGCGTCCTTGAGCAGCACAGTTCCCCAGGCAACTGACTGTAGAGTGAAGAGTGTGCTGTGTGGAGGAACTAAAGTAACTCTTCACTGTAGGAAACCATTCATTATGATACATACCACCTATTTTATAGATGTTGGCCACCATGTAGTAGAAATGTTGTCGCAAACATTAAGTATTATGTAAATATTTTGTGAGCACACTGTATATTTTAAGCAAGTTTACTTTTTTATATTTTCATCCCTTACTTTTTTTCAAATAGTAAAAATGTACTAAAGCAAGATGACCCTGCATGATTTGTACTTAGTAAAACTTCCACTATGAGGATCACAGCTTGTTAATGCTTTTTATACAAGATTGTATCAGTTCTTGTTTCAGGTGATTTTTTCTGTGATTCCAGGATCTTTTCATTGCACTGCTACGTCAGCTTTCAGTGATGGACTTAAGGGCCATGGCAAAATGTTTGCTTGTGGCTCCTGAGGTGATAGATTATGAATTTTGGGGTACAGTTAGAATTACTATCCTTCTGTAGAAGAATCCTCCAAAAAATGATCGATCCTTTAATAGAAGGTTCAGTGGACAGCGTGCCCTGGTTCCCATCCCCTGCTTCCACCGGTCTGAGTTTTCATCACATGGTTGTGTTACAACAGCAGTCAGGTCAGTCACATGCAAACTCCTGTAAATCTAACCGGGGTCAAGGGTTTTCTGTTTGTGCTCCTTTCAAGGCCAAAAAACACTGACGACTACAAAGAATAGATAAGTTCCCAAAAGTCCTGATAAAGGTCTTGAAACTTTGAGAAAACATTCTGTGGACTGATGAGGCAAAAGGAACTTTTTGAAAAGTTATAAAAATTCACACAAAAAAATCATACTGAACGTAAAACATGGTGTGTGTAATGGTCTGGGACTGCTGGACAACTTGCTGTAATAGATGGAAGCAGGAATTCTGCTGTTTACCAGACAATCCTGAAGGAGAATATCTGACCATCTGTTAGTGACCTCAAGCTCAGGTGTATTTGGGTTTTGCAGCAGGACAATGACCCAAAGCACAGAATCAATCCACCTTTAAATGACTCAAAAAAAAAAAAAAAAAAAAAAAAAAGGTGATGCTGTGGATGATCTTAAACAGGACGTTCATGCTGGAAAATCGTCCAATGTGTTTGAATTAAAATAATTCTGTAAAGAAGAGTGGAACAAAATTCCTCCACAGAGATGTGAAAGACTTGTTGTTAGTTATCAATAAAGCTTGATTGCAGTTGTTGCCACCAAGGGTGCAGAACCAAGTTATTAGGTTAAGGAGGCGCAACCTTTAAGTGTTTTTTTTTTTTCATCACACGTTGGCACAGAAATTATAGATGACTACGGCAGCAGTGACACGCCTTGTAAAAAGAAAAGTATACCTAAGAGCATTAAAAGTATGTTCAAATTAGGTAAAAAATACAAAAAAGGGTATTTTAAATTTAGCATACTTTATGAAAATACACATTAAATATACTTTCCCTGTATTTCCATAAAATGTATTTTCAAGCAACATGTTGTGTTGATAGAAAATATATACGTCTTGGCATTAAATACTACTTAAAGTGCACTTTAGGGTATTTTTTTCCCTATAGCTTTAAGGTGTACACAATATGTGCATCAATGTGTTAATTAGTACATTTACAATATATGAAATTATGTATAGAAAGAGAGAAAAAAAATAAAAAAAAATAAATCTTATGTTTGCAGAAGTTATAAAAAATTGCACTCACAAGGAGAACCTAATGGTTTTATGTTGTATTGAAATATAGCTTAATTACAACTGGAATATACTTATATAAGTATGTATTTAAATACGTATTAATATTAATGTTAAAAGTATGCACTTTCGCCATGTCAAGTATTCTTTAAAAAAAAAAAAAAAAAAAAATATATATATATATATATATATATATATATATATATATATATATATATATATATATATATATATATATATATATATATATATATATAGATATATATATATATATGAACGCACTTTTCTTTTACAAAGGACAGTACTGTGTGTGTGTTTGTCTCAACATCCACAACAAACTAGTCCCTCTCTGTCCCCCAATCTAAACATCATCAAATAAGTCTGTTGATAGACCCCATAGGAGAAAGATTAATGCTGGAACACTACCATTTCTGGGACTGTATGAGTCATTATAGAATTTTTAAAAGTAAATTTACTTCTGTGGGATTTTTAGGAACACCTTGGTTCCTTAAAAAGAGGAACACACATCTGACGACTGGATAAAGACTAATATTAAAAAAGAAGAGACTATTAGAAAGTAAAATGAGAAAAAAACTTCTGGAACTGCATGTACCCATCTCAGCCTGCCCCAGTTCCCCATGTGCAGACTGATAGTGTAGCATTTGATTAAACTCCTCTCACCTTGTATAATGAGCTTCCACCGATGACCCAGATCTGGTCAGCTTCAGATGATAATTCTGGAGTGGTCAGCAGGCCGAGTGCTGAGCTGAAGTCTGATGCTAGATAGTGTGCTCCCTCTGGAGGCTCCCTAAAACAAAAGGCAAAACACATTCAGTTAAAATATATCAATAGTGTAATATATTGTATTATTGATACGTGGTGTAAAATATGGATATTTATTTAAATACAGGCACTCTAATCTTTAAGACTCGCCCCAAAATGTACCTTAATAAAGCTACTGCTTCATTATTCCACATGGTGACACTATAATCAAATAAATAGACTAAATCTGAGGTGAAGAATATTGGTTGGTAAATTGTGTGAAATTGACACCAATAAAGCCATAATTCCTAGTATTTGCTTATTTAGGAGTATTTTATCCTCTTTAGTAACACAGATGCTGTGAAGTATCGTGAAATAACATAACCCTAACATAATCATACTGTAAAAGTTGTATATAAAATATATTTCATAGTCATCGTCTAAAAAAGAATAGTTGCAACCAGAAGAAGTGTCACATTGCAAAGCTATTCGGAAGTAAGATGAAAGTTACCAGAAACAATAAATAAGCAACTCTTGATCATATTTAGTAAGCTACACACACATATAAGTAGTGTGTAACAAATATGTAACGCTGCAATATGCCAAACCTCTCAGCATGTGGAGAGTTGTAGAGGTTCCTAATGGAGCCTTGGGATAATCTATCTATCCTCAGCTCCAATATTCTTACACAGTTCTTCATTTACAATAACAACATAATTTTAGATTTTAATGTGGCTGTAATCCTATTCAACTTCTCCACACTCTATGATACCAAGCCCTTTAAATGCTGATCTTGTCACTGACAACAATGAATAGTAATTAGACACGTCCGTCGGGTGCAACTACCACATTTTTCAGACTATACGGCGCACCAGATTATAAGGCACACTATCAATAAACGTCTATTTCCTGGTCTATTTGCATACATAAGGTGCACTAGATTATAAAACACATTTAGGGACACTAGTAATGATGCCTACATCGAAGTGTGCAAGGGTGTTGCCATGTTTACCTTCTAATGGGGAAGCACCTAAATAAACAAAACTGTGATTCTTTATTTAAAAAAAATATATATATATAAATATTAGTTTTTAGGGTTAGTTCGATCCCCCCCCCATCCCCCACAACCCCCTGCGTTAAAAGTGCCGGGCTCGGCTTAGCCCAATAGTATATTGTACATGTAACACCGGATTATTACTGTTATTATTGCGATAACTCCAAAGTCTGGATTTTAGTTGATTTTTAAGAAATGTAGGTTAAGTGACAATAACATTCAGTCACTCACTTTGCAATTCTGACGATCAAGCTAGGGTGTATTTTACTCTCAACATGCCTGTTGCTCCTAAGGCCATATATAAAATACAGTATAGAGGTGTAAAAAGGGGGTTAACCTCTCAACACGCCCTGGCCCGCCGGCGGGCCAGAAAAATATCATATCTAATATCTGGCTGTGTTTATGAATACTTATAGGTTCAATATAGACACCCAATATGCCATTTTAAAGCTTTTCAGTTATCTAGCCTATTTAGCCGTATCTCCTTTCAGAAAATATGCCTGGTTTATGAAAGTTATGAAATATTATTTTCATATTTACGTTTTTCGTACGTCCATATTTGATCGAATGCGGACATGTTATACACCATTCGAACCGTCTGCCCCTCCGGATTACGGAACTGTGTTTAGAGTTTAAATCTGCTTGTCTTTCGCTTTGTGTTTACCTCAGGACACTCGAGACACACACCCAACTCCCTCCAGCGCTTCCCCCACACTCTTACCTTCAAAACGCAATCCAGTCACCAGTAATTCTCACATATATCCAAACAGTGCTTGAAATAATTTGAGGCAGAAAAAAATTATATCAACTTTAACGCGTTATTAAAAGCGGATTATTGGTCGCTCCACGAATCCACGCATATCTAATGAATCAGCAGACCCTCACAGACCAGACGGTATGCAAATGAGCTCTGTCAGCCAATCAGGCGCCGAGTTCAGCGAAGGGAGGGGGGGGTCAACGAAGTCCCAGAACAGTTATAGGAAGATTTTAATAAGACCGAACACTTCAATTTATAGTATTATTAATTCATGTTTAAGTTTTAATGACCATACCGATAGTGTTCCTAATGAAGTAATTCTTATCTATTTATGTCAATAGTAGAGAGATAGACAATAAAGGACAGCAACATCAGAGACAGACAATGGAGGGCAGCAACAGAGACAATGAAACAAAGCAACAGACAACTGAGGTGAGCAACAGAGACAGACAATGAAGTCACATCACAGATGTAGGAAGTTTGAGTAACACTTACATTTATATCAAATTTATGTTAACAGTGGGGAGCAACAGACGAACAAATAAGGACAGCAACAACAGATTCACAACAAACTTATAATAAATAAAATATGTCTAAATTAAAAGGTTTGAAGTGTGCTCGTGTATTTAGGGGGCATTGGAGTAGAGAGCCAAATGAAGTCCACTTTTGGGGGAAAAAGATCCCCCCATCACAATGCTGGCTACGGGCCTGTATAAGCTAGCGGCTCGTCCAGCTTAGCTTGTTTTAACACAGTAAACACGCAGACTACAGTCCAATATACTCGTCTCTGAATGGCGAAAGAGCTAGCGCTATGGTTAGCAGCTAATGCTAATGCAGCTGCACCCAGCCTTAGTGCTGGAGAAACTTTATTGAAAATTCACCCTTATATCCCTGTACTTCAGCTAAGTGGCTTTACTGTTGGTAAAAATCATACACAAAGTGATTTCTAGGAAAATTAAAGAATTTTATGTGGGTCTTAAAGTACCAAAAATATGATATTTGCAGGCACCAAAGAGTTGATTCTAGCAACTTCACTGTACCTTCTGAAATTAAGGATAATATTAAAGCATTTCTTTCTCTTTGCTTCAGTAACTGGGTCTACGTATTATGGCTTTACACTAGAAGGTGAAATAATCTTCTGTAAAAATTTGCTTGCATTTAGCCAATGAACCGTTTCACTCCAAATGAATTCCCATCAAAATTAGGTGGGCAAGATTAGCTAAAACATGTTCTTACTTGAGCTCTCTGCTGAGAACAACGTTGATTCTGTTCTTGAGGGGCCGGTTCTGTGGAGGTATCGAGTACCAGGTCTTTCTGCCCATTATGACCACGTTCTTTTTACCTGGTAAAACATTTGTACAAAATACACCAGATTACACACAAGGATACAGGTATTTCACATACCACAGGTACCACCCATGAGGCTGGGCAATATGACCAAAAAACAAAACACCTCATATTGCTATATGACCAAGTGAAATAGCGAAAGCATTCAAAATTATAAAACTGAATAATGTTAATATAACAGTGTTTATTTATAACACCAAAACACAGCATGCTGTACAATTGATGATTAAATATCTAACTGTGTATCTAAGTAGAATGTGTTTTAATAAAAAACACAATAATTAGCAATCTTGATATATCATTAACTAGAATTTACTTCTAATTGTATACCATTTACTTACCCATTTGCAAGGTATATTGGCCCCTTCAAATTGGATTGAAACAGTGAGGTCAATCTATTTATTTCTACTGTAAACTGAAAACATTTGTTTAGATTTCAGCTTTTATTTACAGATATTTACATCTGGATCTGATACATAGTTCAGAAGATTCAGCACATTTTGTATGAACTCACCCATTTTTCTTGTGAGCAAAAGTAGTGGAACATGTGATTGTCAGGTGTGTTTTATTGCCCAGGCGTGTCCAGATACACTGATTATTCAATTCATTAGTATGAGCATTTATAGTTAGAGGAATAACCAATAGGGGTGCCACGAGATCTCGCGAGATTAAATGTGACGATATTTCTCGTCAAGCTTAAACCCGTCTCGCGGGAGAAAAAAACAAACAGTTTAATCTGGACTTTTTAAGAGGGATCTGGCAACCCAGTAGCAGCGAGTTCGAGAGCAGAAGAGGAAAATTCAGGAATTTGTATAGAACAGAGGTCACTAATGGGCGGGCCGCGGTCCGGACCCAAACGTTGTCCAATGCGGACCCAAACCGATAAACTACTGAGAAGGATTTAATTGTGCGGCGCAGTAAACTCTCAGACCAATCACGTGCGGGGTAAGATCACCAAACGCTCTCTTCAGTCAATCAGATCTGTGCAGACGCGGTAAGGAAAATAAATAAATAAATAAATAAATAAATAAACACACCGCTCCTCACGCGGGATCGAACCCGTGTTGTCAGGGTCGCGGTCCCACGGCCGTGAAAAAACGACTTAATACGGAGATAGGGAGCCCGAGAACAGGCGGAAACTAGTCACGCCGAGCGCGAGATAGAGAGACGGGATAAATGTAAACAAAATCTGTCCAGAGAGGCATTTCTTCTTCTTCTTCTTCTTCTTCTTTTATATTTTTACATCATTCAGTGCAAACAACCTTACAGGATATAGCACTTAATTATTTAATATAATTAAATACCCCTGATATAGAAGATGCTTCTGCTACTTTTAAGTTGTATATCTGGCTGCATTTTGGCTCCAGTGAAAACAATAAACGGTAACAGAGTGACCAACAAGACACAAAACATATATAAATACTGTAAGTAAATCCTACACGTGACTGTTTCATAGACAGCTGTACTAATCCCTTAGCTCTGTACTGTATTAAAAAAAAGTTTTGTCTCTGTTTGCACTTCAAGCATAGTCTTAATATGACTGGTTATGGTTATGAATAGTTAAATTACAAGAGATTTAGGAGAAAAAAAAAAAAACACAAACCATAGTCTTAATATGACTGGTTGTGGTTTGCACTTATTTTTTGCACTATATAAGTTGTATTTTTATTTTTTATTCTTATTTCTATTCCTTATAGAATCAATGTGTGAGAGAAACCAGTCTGTTAAGTTTGCGGCATATGATTTTGTCCAAAAAAAAAAAAAAAAAAAAAAAGTTTTCTTTAAAATTTAATTTTTAAATCTCGTTATCGTGACCCCAATATCGTGTCTCCTCTCGTCTCGTGGTATTAGTGTCTCGTCACACCCCTAATAACCAACATGAAAACCAGAGAGCTATGAGAGTCTATGCGTGAAGAACAAACTGTAAAGCTGAGAGAAAATTGAAAATCAATCAGGTCCATTAGAGCACAAATATTAACCATAGCCAGTACAACCACATGAAATGTCCTGAAGAAGAAAGTCTTCACTGGTGTACTAAGTAACAGATGCCCCACCGGTAAACCAGGGAAATACACAGCAATTGATGACAGACACATTGTGAGCGCTGTAAAGAAAGACCCTAAAATAACTGTTAGTGACTGTTAGTATCAGCAACAACCTCCAGAGGGCAGGAGTGAAGGTATCATAATCTACTGTTCACAGAGAACTTTATAAACAACAGTACGGCTTTAGCAGAAGATGGGAAAACACTAATTAGCAAGAAGAATAGAAAGGCCAATTTGGAAGTTTAAAGAAAAGCCTGTGGACTGAATATGTACTGATGAGACAAAGATTAACCTTTACCAATGGTGATGTAAAAGCTTAAGTTTGGAGAAAGAAAGGATGTGCTCATCAGAAGGTGCTGAATCTTTTGAACTGTGCATCAGATCCAGATGAAAATACAAGCTAAAATTTTTATAATATTTAAATGACAAACCCAAGTGTTTTCAGTCTACAGCAGAACTAATGAGATCAGCCTCACCTTTCCAATACTTTTGAAGTGGACTGTATAAACCCTCCCACCTACCAGACCTAGTCAATTTTACAGTGTATTTATCTAAAAAGGTAAAATATGATAAAGATGCATGCTTGCCTTCTACAGTTGGAGTCATGGTCATCTTCTGAAAGTGTTTAAATTCCTTGCTGCAAAAAAAAAAAACACACAGGACAGGTCAACCATATTTACCATACTGTGCATTGGTAAGCTGTGAGGGGTCAAGGGCCTTTATTCAGTGTTTTTCTTTTTTGTACACAATACATTATGAAAAAAGGGTTTAACCAGAATATGTTTTATATTTTAGATTTGTTAAAATAGCACCTCTTGCTTAAATGATCAGTTTTGCACCTCTTGGCTTGATTTTCTCAGTCAGCTTTATGAGGTAGAGTCACCTGGAATTTTCAGCTTTCAGTTAACAGCTGTGCTGAACTCATCAAGAGTTAATTACTTGAATGTCTTGCCTCTTAATGTGTTTGCGAGCATCAGTTATAAAGTTGTGAAGAGGTAGAGTTGGTATACAGTGAGTATCTCTTTTTGAGTAATTTTCTAATCCCTATTATGGCAAGAACTGCTCAACTTTTAAAGAAAATTACTTTTTTTTGTGGTTGCACAGAAACAAACAAAAATTTTTACACTGATAGCGCCATACCCGCATACATTCATAGCGATCACACACATAGGATACAAAACAACAGAAGGTAGTCTCTCATAGGCTCTACCCAAGATCTTCCAGATAGTTCCAAAGAGGGGACCATACCCGCCAGAAGCTCTCAGACCTCTGGCGAAGGTCATAAGTCAGTTTCTCAAGAGGAAGGAGAGATGTCAACTTAGAGAGCCATAAGGTCAATGATGGGGCTTGTTTGGAAGACCAAAGCAACAAAATACATTTTTTGGCTATAAAAACCAACAGAATGAAAACTTTTCTCAACTGGGCATCAAACATGTCATCCAACTGAGCATTCAGCAAATACAGTGCGGGGCACATAGCAAACTTTACACTGAAAATATCCTCAATAACCAGATGCTCTTCCCTCCAGAATGGTTTAATTTTATTACAGGTCCAAAAAGAGTGAATAAATGTACCTCTCTGTGTCTGACATTTGAATCTCTCTGGGTATATCCTCTGTAATCGTACTGGTGTTAAATAGATTCTATGCATGAACTTAAAATTAAGTTCATGCACATTAATTGAAGTGCACTTGGGAAACAAGTTCACACAAACAAAGTCCCATAAATTCTGATCCAAGTCAATTTCCAGATCTTTCTCCCAAATAGCCTTTAAACTTATCAGAGTGGATGAGGATTCATTAGACAACATAGTGTGTATACCCTTGAAATCAGGCCTTTTGAATCGTACTTTTTAGAAAAAAGTGTTTCCATCTCTGTCATCTCAACCCGCAACTCCCCCTTATCTAGAAGAGACTTAAAGAAATGTCTAATCTGGAGATATCTATAAAATCGGCTTTTGATAGACTATACCTTTCCAGAATGACCCCAAAAGGCAACAGGGTCCCATCTGAAAACAGACAAGAAATACACTTGATTCCTCGTTTAAACCATTCAAGGAATCCTGTGTTATGCAACTGAGAGGGAATGTCTGGGTTGAGTGCGAATGGGGAAGACACAGAGAGACAAACAGGTATTTTTAAATACTTTTTAACATCTTTCCAGGTCAGCAGAGTATTGGATATAGCAAAAGAATCAGATACATCTTTCAACATTTCCACATTATTAATAAAAGGTAAATGAGATAGTGAAAGAGGGAAGCATGATTTGGATTCCATATTAACCCACAGTGAGTCACTTCTGTTGGTACACCAGCTAATGATGTGTTTAACCTGAGCTGACCAATAGTACAGTTGCATGTTTGGTACACCTGTACCCCCATTTTCTTTAGGTTTCTTTAAGTTGGTAAATTTAAGTCTAGGTTTTTTATTGTTCCAGATGAACCTTGAAAAGTAAGTGTTTAAATCCTTTAAAAAGAGTTGGATAGATAACAAGGAAGGGACTGGAATAAATATAGAAAATGAGGAAGAATGTTCATTCTCAGAACATTTATCCTTTCAAAAAAAGATAATGGGAGGGAGCACCAGATAACCAAGTCCACCTTAATTTTATTCACCAGGGGCAAATATTTTTTTTTTTTTTTTTTAAATTCCCAAATAATTAAATCCATCAACAACCAAATGGAATGGGAAGTCATCCCCCAAAAAAGTAGACAAGGATTGAGAGGAGCAAGTAGGGACATTGAATGGCAGTGCCATGGATTTTGAAAAATGTATTTTATAACCAGAAAGTGTACTATATTGAGCAATATTTTCCAATATTCTGGGAAGTGAATGGACAGGGTTAGAAATAAACAATAAAACATCATCAGCGTAAAGAGAGATTCTATGGTCCTCATTTCCCACGTCAATACCCAAAATATTGGCATCTGTTCTAATCAACTCGGCTAATGGCTCAATCACCAGAGCAAATAATAGGGGTGACAGAGGACATCCTTGCCTTGTTCCTCTTTTAATATGTATAACTTGTGACATTTGTCCATTGGTAAGAACTGTAGCTCGGGGATCGGAATATAAAAGTTTAACTAATTTAATAAAATTTGGCCCTAAATTAAATTTCTCAAGTGTTGCAAAAAGAAAAGACCATTCGACGCGGTCGAAGGCTTTTTCGGCGTCAAGTGAAACTATAAGTGCGGGGTGTTTAGATTTATCAAGAAAATCCACAATATTTAGTAGCCGGCGTATGTTATCAGAGGCATATCGCATTGTCACAAAGCCAGTTTGGTCGGGTTTAATTACCTTTGGTAGTACAGCCTCCAACCTGCGAGCAAGTACCTTAGCTAAAAAAGAAAATTACTTTTAAAAAATGAAGGTCAGTCAATCTGAAACATTTAAAGAACTTTGAAAGTTTCCTCAAGTGCAGTTGCAAACATTATGATGAAACTGGCTCTCATCAGGACGGCCCCAGGAAATAAAAAGTGAGAGTTACCTCTGTTGTACAGGATAAGTTAATTAGAGTGATCAGCCTCAAAAAACGCAAGTTAACCGCTTCGAAAATAAGAGCACCTAAATGAGTGCTTTTGGTTTGTTTGACAGTTTTAAGTTACTACATAATTCCTTATGTGTTCCTTCAGAGTCTGTATGGCTACATTCACAATGTAAAAACACTGAATGAAAAGGTATGTCTAAACTTTTGACTGGTCATGTAGAAAAGACGTACAATGACTAGAATTTGCCATTCAGTCAACCGCTGTTCCCCTCCCACTGAACATTCATTACAGTTCAGACTTTGGAGTTTAACCTGTAATAAAACAAACTGCACTGTTGAACTCCTGAATCCTGAACTCCACATTTCCAAAACACATTTTTTTACTTTAATAAACTTGCTACATACTACAGGAAAATATAATTGCAGGTGGAATGTACAAGTTTATTTAAAATCACTCAAAAAGGAAGAAACAAGAGAGTTTAGAAATGTTAGCTAATGTTGCTAACCTGAAGTAAAACAGCCTATCAAACCTGATACAAAGCAAAGAACAGCTATTTTTAAAATATTATTTTTTTTTATTTGTAAAAAATGTTTTGAATCATGCATAATCTTCTTTCCACTTAACAAACAACTTTGTGTTGGTCTTTCAAAAAAAAAAAAAAAAAAAAAAAAATCAGTGAAATATTATGTTTATGGTTTAAGGGTTTAAGCCACTGTATATAAGATCAGTTGGTACTTTTGGCAGTGTGGGCAATGTGCCAACTCCTGCTGGAAAACAAAATCCGCATCTTTATTAACCTATTCACATTATTCTGATAAATATAGTTGAATTATTACAACTTTATAGCACATTTAGCTATTGTTTGATTGATGCTGCCACTGGGACAGCTGGGAAGAAAGCCTTATTTTGAAAATGTAGAAAAGCTTTTACAAAATAAAAGATAGGTACACATTTTATTCTTATTAAACAATAAAATTATACATGATATGTACACAATCCAGCGCTGGGTTACAGTACGTTAGCTTCTAACGAGACAGATCCAGTCCACCTTAAGTGCTGGAGCAGAATGAGAGTGATGGAGTTTTTTAAGGTGGACCGGTGTTCTGTCAAGTTGTGCAAACTGGTCAAACAGTGCTACCCTAGTAGTATTTATTTTTTTTAAAGGTAAAATCGTATTTTTCAAATAATTGTAAATTACCATTGCTATGTTTTAACTGCTTTTCAAACATTCAATCAGGCTGTTTAATGCTACTAATAAAAACATAAGGAATTATCATGAAAAACTTAACACATAAAAAAAGTAAGTCGGCGCATGCGCAGTGCCTTTACGAAGCACATATAGATGGGTAGCATAACTCATCAGAACACCCGTATAGTTGTAATAAGGAGTAACAGTGTTTTACCTGAGTCTGATCGGGTGCCAGGGCAGATTTCCGCTCATCCCGATCCCCATATCAGGGCAAACCGCCACTATACAGTTCAGCCTGACAGACATGCTGCTCAGAGTGTGTGTGTGAACGTGTGAAGGTGTGTGACTGTAGTAAGGTATCTGTAAGTAAGAGTGTGTGTGTGTGTGTGTGAGCTTCCCGCCAACTTGTGTCCGTGCGGAAGTGAGGTCATATGTAAATACAGCGCTCTTGCCGCACCCCCTGCTGGTGATAAAGAACATCAACACTGAAGTGATCCAGACTGTAAGGAATCACGTAGTAACTTAAAAGTTTTAAACAAACCAAAATACTCTAAAGCTTCTCAAAATAACTTGTTTTGCTTATATTGCACCTTTTATTGTTTTAACAACCTTTGTTTAACATGTATGTGCCAAATAGGCAAAATAAACCATTCAATTAATTTTGTTCAATGAAAAATATTATGTCTATTACTACTCATAACCATGCTTGGTTAGTTTTTGAGTGTGATGCTTTCCCCTATTAAATTTTAAGCACCCTTGTGATCATTTTTTCCCAGACCCTGACCCTTATCTAATGCCCCACTTTTTCTAGACTCCTCTACTTTCAGTCAAAAAGGTTGCTGGATATGGGCTTTAATAATTGGTGGAGCAACATAATTTGTATTGAACACAACAGGCACAAGCTTTGATAGAACCCAGAGTGTGATGAACCTCCTGATCATGGCTTCAGACTGGACATGTTACCACTCAGATGTATTATAGTGAAACAGCAGGGCAGTTTCTGAAAATTTAAGTTAAAAAGTCTAGTTAAAAATACAATGTAATGTATTTATGCTTGGATAACTGTTTTATATTGCTGGTATTTAAGATTAATCTCAGAGATTGGGAAGTCATGCAGCAAAGAAGAATGCAAACGGTAAATAATCTGAAACAATTTGCACTGAATCACTTCTTTTATTAGTTGTCAACCAAACGTTCACTGAAGAAATCTGCAGTATTTAACCCTGATGGACACGAGCGTGATGGACGTGCTCAGTTGGCGGAGTAGCTGAAATACACAGTGCCTTTATTCAGGGAGCAGCTGGTACTGCGGCTCCCGCTTGACGTTGTTCTGCTGCAGCTTCCCAAGAGGTCATCGTTTGTGAGGTCCTGGTCCCACACCTCCAGCCTCACAGAATGTCCTGCCCTGCAGCTGGAGAAGGTGTAAGTTCCGGCCCAGTTGGGGCTGGTGGTGCCCTTAATGGTGTCGGTCCTGCCTCCGTAGACACTGTTACACCACAACTTGACGTAGGGGTCAGGGCGGTTTCCAAAGGCGTCGCCTGACAAGCCAGAGGCCCGGAGATTCGACACGGTGACGGCAGCATCGCCTAGCATCATGTGAGATGCCAGGACCAGGACGGTGAGGTACATCAACAGCATGGTTTCGTCTGTGAAGAATGAAGAAATAAATAACATAATTACGGTGTGAAAAGAGAGCCGTGCCTGTGGGTTTCAGCTCGTTTCACCTTCTTCCACTCTAACTAACACCTTATACATTTCCTTCTTCCAACATTAAGAGGGTGAAGACCAGCAGCACATGCCTTCTTTAAAAGTCTCCTTCTGCTAAAATCATTTTTTTTGTTCTTTGTGAAATACAGTAGGTCTCTCTAAGTTGTTTATGATGCTGCACATTAAGCTGTTCCTTAACCTCCATTATCTGCAGCAGCTAGTAAAAGAAAGTGTTCAGAAAAAAACGAGTTGATCAGGAAAAGCACCGTGTCTACATCAACCCGTGAATTAGTATTCATGGCCCCGCCCACCTTGGCTCGGGACCACCCACAGACAGAGGTGAAGCCGGACTGCAGCAGAGCCGACACTGTCTCTTCAGCTAAAGATCTTACAGCGCTGTTCACACCAACTATAGGTTTACATCGGATCTCCGGTGGATTTTTTAATTTAACAAGACAAATATACACTAGGGTAGCACGGTTTGACGAGGTAGCAGAACTCGACAGATCAGTCAATTTTGCAGCTCTAAAACTCAAAGGACAAAATGTTTACAGAGATACAGCCTTAATTGTAAAGATATAGCTATATAGGTAGATATAGGTAAAGTTAACCCCTAAACTCGGTTCTATATCTTTACAACTAAGGGTGTACTCACACTAGGCCCGGTTGGGTTGAATCGTGCCGGAGCACGATTCGGCCCCCTCCCCCGCAGGCCTGCACTCACACTGTGCTAAACGATCCGTGCCCGAGCACGCTTTCGTCATCAACAGGTGACTTTTGTTTTGAAGAACAGTATGCGCGCGCAAAACAATGGAGTTCAGGATTGTACTGTTGTTTTTGTTTCTCTGGAGTCGTTTTTGGCGTGCAAATACGCAACTGAACCAGAGATTCATTGATTGTGCAACACAGCGATTTACTGCTAGTGCTGCACGTGTAAGAAGGTTTTTACACAAGCAGCAGACGTCCAGGGTGAAATTTGCAGCTTTACTCGCGGACTATAATTCACGTTCATCAGTAAGGTAAGAGACGTACTTGCTATATACATAAATAGTGACCAAAGGAGCGAAACATAAAACTCAAGTAATAATAAAATGTGTTTGTTGTTTAGGACTTGTAGATAGTAGTCCTAATTTATTATGGGTAACACTAACCATTATGGTGCTCTTTAGAACCCTTTTCAAAAATATTATATGCAGAATTGTGTATAAAACGCCCTCCGTTTACAGTAGCGTCGCATCACTGACGTCATCTTGATCCGTGCCCGGGCACGGTTTGCGCTCACACTGCATCTGTACCAAGTGAACCGTGCTCGGGCCCACCTCTCCAAGCGGGCCCGGGCACGGTTCAGCGTACCTAAGGCTGTATCTCTGAAAACATTTTGTCTTTTGAGTTTTAGAGCTGTAAAATTGACTGTGGGGTGAATTAAATGTGCTGTTAGCCAATCAGATGCGATATGTATCCATGTATGAATATTCATGAGCGAGAGCTGATATCCTGTCCTTTTTCATAAAAAACGGCTCACATTAATTCATACTAGAGACCACAACTAGACAATGAATTAAAAAAACGAAAGAATGAGACCTTTAATATCTGTGAAGCCTGTAAAGCTATTTTCTGGAGGAAAATAATAGAATAAACAAATAAATACATGAACAAATACTGTTGGAACTTTGGCCTTGAAGATGGAAAGACAAATTAGAAGATTAAAATTGTAAAATTATGGGTATGGGCAGTTTAAAAAGAGATTTGTTATAAGAATGATTGGTGGCCCATTTTTTAGAATTAGCAATAACAGAAACTATAAGTGTAAATAGCACTCCAGCATCTTCAGTTCAGAACTTTTAGATTAACACAGAATTTACACTGAATCATATTTACACGCATTTTAATAGGGGCTCTCTGATGCCCATTATTACATACAATATCTGTTAGAACATATCTTAATGTTAACAAAAATTAATATACTATATTAACCCTTGTGTGGTGTTCGGGTCTGTGGGACCCGTTTTCATTTTTCATCAAATGATACTAAAAAAATATTTTTTCTAACTCAAACTCATTGGCATTGGCTCATTTTTTGTGAAAAACATATATCAAAACACATTTTCGATAAACACACACTGTACCCCCCCCCCCAACACACATTTATATTACATACAGTATGTTTGGCCAAGGGCTAATAAACATTGCTTCATTTGTACATTTGAAACTAAACAAATTTTCTACTCATATCTTGAGTTTAATTCATTTTCTTTTACATTTTATTAAAAAACTAATAAAAAAAGAGTAGCACTTTTTGAAAGAAATGTAACATAAGAAAGGTAAAGGGCAAATATTAACCATGTAAGCTGTTTATATTGCTTGCAATTTAGGTGAAGCAAGCATGTGTAAAGCATTTTAATGTAGAATTGCTTAATTTTGCTGAATTAAATACAAGTAACAAAGTAAACCAGTAACAAAAATATGAACACCACACAAGGGTTAACTACCTAATTAATAAATAATCAGTAAATTACTACAGCTACAGAATGTTTATTGAATTATCACAAACTGAAAGACGTAAATTTAGTAAAGTTCAACCAGTAAAAGGTAGAGAAATAAAGCAATAAAGAGATAAATTATAGAGGTCTTACCTCAAGTTTTCTTCTTTAGTGATCTAATAGAGCACACGTTCGATCTGCTTAACTCAACCCCAATTTAAAGAAGATCCAATCTCCATTCTAACCTTGATCTTATCGACAGTTTCTTTTTTCATCCAATCAGAATTTAAACAGAAGAGAATAGATACACATAAAGTTAGATAAATGCTTGTGTTTTGGAAAAGTGTGACTGATCTTATTTTAATGTTGATGAGAACTAAAACATCTGCTGCACAGGAATCCCTTTTGATTACAGGCATTCAGGGCATCCAGAATAACCAAATACAGGGCAAATACAGAGCTGTGTACAGCTCTAACGGACATGATATTCTGAATTAAGAGTGTGCTCTTATTGATTAATTGTATTGAATATTTTAATTAACAGGTAAGTCTGTAGAATTATGTGGAAATTAAGTCTTGTTTTATGAAAACTGAACACTATATGTCCTTCTTCCCTCTTCCAAGACTCAGCCAGCCCTTTGGCAAATTTGTACCAAATTAAAACTATTGTGTTTCAGGCCTGAAATGTGGGGCTGGATATATTCAAAATAAATTAAAGGAATTTAAACCATAACATCTTGGGTTCATACTGTTCACAGTAAAACAAAATTCAAAGTAAATATCCACCTATATATATACGTCAAGTATGAACTTTAATCTGATTAAGGGTTGCAAATAAAAACAGAATGCAATGATTTGCATAACATAAGCTCACATTTTATTCACAGTAGTACATACAACTCATTTTAAATTCTGATCGTGAGACATTTTACTGTGTCATGAAAAATATTAACTCATTTAGAACTTGATGGCAGCGACACATCTTTAAAAATGTTAGGAATTGAGGGTCAAACCTATTGTCAAGACTCGGGACTTGACTTGGGATTTAAATGTCAAGACTTGGGACTTGACTCTGGAGTTGAGTGTTAAAATTTGGGACTTGATTTGGGACCCTATTGTTAAGACTTGGGACTTAACTCTGGACTTGAGGGTCAAGATTTGAGACTTTACTCTGGACTTAAGTGTCAAGACTTGGGACTTGATTCGGGATCCTTTTTTCAATACTTGGGACTTAACTTGAGACTTGATTGTCAAGATTTGGGACATGACTTGGACCTTGATTGGAAAGACTTTGGAGTTGACTCTTGGCTTAAGTGTCATGACTAGGGTCAAGACCTGGGACTTGATACAGGACTCTATTGTTAAGACTGGGGACTTGACTCAGAAATTTGGTCTTGAGTGTCAAGAATTGGGACTTGACTCTGGACTTGAGTGTTAAGACTTGGGACTTGACCTGGGATCTAGGATTTGTTATAACTTGGGACTTAACTCTGGACTTGAAGGTCAAGACATGGGACTTGATTCGGGACCCTATTGTGAAGACTCGGGACTTGATTCTGGACCCTATTGTCAAGACTCAAGACTTGGGATTTAAGTTAATGACTTGGGACTTAACTCTGGATTTAAGTGTCAAGATTTGGGACTTGATTTGGAACTTGATTGGGAAGATTTGGGACTTGACTCTTGAGTGTCAAGACTAGGGTCAAGACTTGGGATTTAATGTTAACGCAGAGGTCTTGACTTGGGACTGTAAAAACAGCACATTAAAAGCAAACATTTATCCTAGATAAGTGTTGGAGACCTTTTCTATCTGATATGAATGACCTACCTCTACCACCTGAAAATGACAGAAGAGTTCCCATAACAGCAGCAAGTGTTGAACAGAAATAACACCCACATGTACAGCAACAAGAATTTTTTATGTTGCACAACCTAATGTGGTAAATGCTCAGTGTATACATGGGGCATGGCCAACAACGGCTTATTTTCATAAAAGTGACAGAGCGCTTAAACAGCTTATTCTGAACGGGACTAAAACTGGCATGTATAGCTCTCTTCGTGTGAGAATGAACTTCATAAACATGTTTTGTATAGTCCATAGATATGCTCTAACTTAAAAAGAAGTACAATATGCCCTCTTTTAGTTGTAAAAATGTAATAACCTGTGTTAATTTAATTTAAGTGTTGATTTAACACAAATAAAAACAAACTTTTCAAAGATGTATGAATATTGGCACTTTATTATTATACGACTAATTACTTACTTTATTGTTGCTAAATATTGTAATGGCATTATATTTTGTGTCTTAACAAGGACTTAAAGTGTAAGACTTGGGACTTGACTTCAGACTTGCCTCCTAATCTTGCACTGTGTATCATTTTGTGAAAGTGGCTCATGTGTGCAATTTAGTGCATATTTTTTTAAATCCCAAAACCCCATGGGTTGCTATTTGCAGATATAATTCCATTGCTTGAGACTTGTCTCTACTGACTTCAGTATCAGGATTTGAGACTTAATTTTTTGCATGTAATTTAGTGACTTGTTTTTTTTTATACTATTCATAGACAGCTGAGAAATGTGCAATTTTACAGCAACACTTTTGTTACAGGGCACTTAACACTATTTAAAGACACAAAATCCAACAGTGCCAAAGAACCAAAATATTTTGCAGTACATTTTTGAACAGGTAATCAGTGACCTGTAAAGTATTGCCTCTTCATCTACCCAACACAATGTTGAGATTTTAAAATCTGCATAAAGGTGCCCTGCCCTTTAAAAACACACACCAGTTTTGAGTTTGCTGTTTTTAAGAAGCATTGCTTGATGTGAATCATTTCTCGCACAAAAGATCAAGCTTTCAGAAAGCCTACATTCAAGAATTGTTGCCTTGCATGAAGCTGGAAAGTATCTCTAAAAGCTTTGATGTTAATGTGTCCACGATAAGACAGACGCTCTACAAATGGAGAAAGTTCAGCACTGTTGCTGCTACGCTAGGCGTGGTAAAGTCCTGTAAAGATGACTGCAAGAGCACAGCGCAGAATGATCAATGAGGTGAGGAAGAATCCTAGAGTGGCAGCTGAAGACTTACAGAAATCTCTGACACATGCTAAAAAATTTTTTGACAAATCCACAGTAAAGAAAAACATGAAACAAAAATGGAGTTCCTAGGAGGACACTAAGGAGGAAGGTAAAAAAAAAAAAACATTCCTCCTGACCGTTGTGCAGGTCTGATCTGCAACTAGGTTATTGCTGCCAAAGGAAGGTCAACCAGTTATCAAATCCAAAGTTTCACATATTTTTCCACCCTCACTGTAAATGTTAACATGTTGTGTTCAATAAAACCATGCAAACATATACTTTTTGTGATATTAGTTTTGTTTAATGACCAATTTATGCAGAAATCCAAGGAATCCCAAAGGGGTTACTGTTTCTGTAATTGCCATAAATGTAAATCTAATGAATTTTATTAATAGAAAGGTCAAGCTCACCCTGGGGAAAGAGCTCATGGGTCAGTTTGAGGATTAAATGTGTTAAAGGTAATAAAGATAGATCCCAACAGTAACATTGCTGAATGAATTGAAGGATACATTTAATTGAAGCGTAGGAAAAAAAGTGTTTATGGGTCAGTTTGAGAAAGACTTGTTCTACATTAAAATTCTGTTTAAAAGGAAATTAAAATAATAAAGCAAGTTTGCAAACATTTTTTTTATTGTTTTCAAACAAAAAGAAGAAAACTGTAGCATTTAAAACTGACATGTGCATGATGGGCATGCTTAGCTGGTGTTGTAGGTGGAGGACAAAGAGCCTTTTATTAGGGTGCACCTGCTGGTGTTACTTCCACTTAACACTTTATGGCTACAGGAGCCCAACAGTTTATCAAAAAAGAGGTTCTTATCCCACACCTCCAGCTTTAGAGTGTGTCCTGCTTTGCAGTCGGAGAAATCGAACTTTACAATCCAGGAGGGACTGCTGTTGTTTGAACCGCTGGAGGTCTTGCCGCCGTATACACCGTTGCACCACGCCTTGATGTACGGGTCGGGCTTAGTGCCCGACTCATCAACAGCCAATCCGGAGGCTGAGATTCTCGTCACGGTGACGACAGCATCACCCAGCGTCATGTGAGAGGCCAGGACCAGGAGGGTGAGGAACATCAGGTGAGGAGAGAACACCATGGTTCCGTCTGTGAAGAATGAGGATAGAAATGGAAAAATATAATTACAGTAGCTAATGTATGAACCTGTTTCTTCTATAAACTGTATAATCTTTAAATTCTTTAGCAAAGATGGTGATTTTGTGGGTGATTCTCTGAGACAGGAGCCTTTTGGATCAATTTTATTTTTCATAATTTTATCTGAAAGTTGATTAGAAACCTCCATTTTCTGCAGTAGCTAATAAAAGAAAATGTTCAGAAAAACAAGTTGATCAGTAAAAGCTCTGTATCTATGTCTATCAAACTCGTGAATTAGTATTCATGACCCCGCCCACTTTGGCTCGGGCCGCACATAGGAAGAGCTGAAGCCAGGCAGCGACACCGTCTCGTCAGATAAGAGCTAACAGCGCTAGGGACAGCATAGCAGTTAATTCCTGTGTTATTTGTGCAAATAACACAACAGTGTTTAGTTATATGCTTTACCCAGTAATTCAGAGCTAAGGAACAAATAGTTCAGATTTGTCTGTGGAGGAACAACACCAGCGAACAGTTCTGTTAACACAAGTTACTAATTAGTCCCGGGGTGGATTTTTACTTTCTGGACCTGAACTAACCACCTCTGTGTGTAACTATAGGTTTAAATAGGATCTCCGGTGGATTTTGTGTTTCACAGAGACTCTAAGACTCTTAGGTCAGTGGCTGAACTGCACTTAGCAGGACATTATTACACATGCTGTAAAGTAATATATGTCATTTCTAAGACTGTTATTAGTGTACAAATGTATTTATTTTTAAACCATTTCTAACTGTTGTTCTTCTCACTGCCTTGTGGTTTCGCAGTGCTTTAAGAAAAGACATTTCCCCACCTCAGGTATGATCTCAATCATTTTTAGGCTGAAGGTTGTTTTGAGTTTAACCTCATCACGGACAGCTTGGCCCTTATATAATTATGATTTGAAATAAAATTAAAAGTAAATTCTTGTAAAACCCCGGCATCATGGATCTATTTACCTGTACAATTATTATTTTTTATATACTATCCAAACTAATGCATTAACATTAGGTTTTATTAGGCTTTTATATACAGTACCAGCCAAAAATCATAGACTATGAAGGAACACATAAGGAATCATGTGTAACTTTAAAGTGTGGTTTCTGAGGCTGAACGTATCCTGTACAACAGAGGGAACTCTTGCTCTTCCTCTCCTGGGGCGGTCCTGATGAGAACCAGTTTCATCATAACATTTTTGATGGTCTTTGTGGTGACTGTGCTTAAGGATGCCTTTAAATTTCTTGCAATTTTTCAGAATTTTCAGTAAAACATGTACAACAAGAAGATTCTGAAGCTTCTGGATTCTTCTTTACAGAAACCTTTATTGCAGAGCTCAAATATGAATCTTAAATCTTAAATAAGGATTTAACGCCAGATCACTGATGTACTGGATCTGGTGTGTCTGATCTGATCCATACTGGGAGTGATGACTGTGTTTAACTGGAACTGTAGTTGAAGCGCACAGTGCCCTTCTTCAGGGAGCACTTGGAGCCGTGAGTTCCCTTCACCAGCTTGTGGGTACAGGTGCCCAGGCGGTCATCGTTGTTGATGTCTTGGTCCCAAACCTCCAGCTTCAGAGTGGCTCCAGGCCTGCAGCTGAAGGTGAATCTTCCGGCCCAGTTCGGGCTGTGGGTGCCCTTGATGGTGTCGGTCCTGCCGCCGTAGGAGTTGTTGCAGAACAGCTTGACGTAGGGATCAGGCCGGTTACCGAATGCGTCTCCAGACAGACCGGTGGCGCTGAGATCCGTCACGGTGGTGCCAGCATCACCCAGCGCCACGTACGATACCAGGACCAGGAGGGCCAGACGTGAAAACATCATGGTGTTGTCTGTATAGAATGAAGATATAAAACAAGATGAAAACATACAGTACCATTAAATGATTTGGTTTACATAGTAAAACAGTAAAAAAATGTGTTCATTCTCCAGATTAATCCTCTAATCTAAACCTGCCCTATAGAAAAGAAAGTAGATTAAAGTAAACTAAGCATTATTATGCTATAATGCACTAAAGTGTTCTTGTAGCCACTTTATTATTAATCAGTATATGTAAAAAGTGCTTTTTGTTTGTACTTATTATACTTTAATTGTATAAAAATAGTAAAAAAAAAGTTTTACATAAATTGTGTTATATGTACTTAAGTGTACTATTTTAAAATATACTAAAGTAACATTTAAACATACTACTTTAAGTTTATAACCCCATATTTTTTAAAATATGCTTAAATTATAATACATACATTTCATGAGTATGACAACTGTATCACTATACACCAGGTATATTAAAAATGCACTTAGAATTGAAAATACACTTCCTATTTTAAAATAATGACTTAGTATCTCAAAAAATGACTTAGTATCTCAAAATAATGACTTCGTATCTTAAAATAATGACTTGCTATCTCAAAATAATGACTTAGTATCTCAAAATAATGACTATAGTGATTTAATGAGATAGTAGATTACTTAATAATAATAATAAGAAATGTGCTTTTGTTTTAAAATAATGACTTAGTATCTTAAAATAATGATTGCTATCTTAAAATAATGACTTAGTATCTCAAAATAACGACTTTCTGTCTCAAAATTATGACTTAGTTTCTTAAAATAATAACTTGCTATCTTAAAAAATTACTTAGTATCTTAAAATAATGACTTAGTATCTCAAAATAATGACTTGCTATCTCAAAATAATGACTTAGTATCTTTAAATTATGACATGCTATCTTAAAATAATGACTTAGTATCTCAAAATAATGACTTGCTATCTCAAAATAATGACTTAGTATCTTTAAATTATGACATGCTATCTTAAAATTATGACTTGTTATCTTAAAATTATGACTTTCTATCTTAAAATAATGACTTAGTATCTAAAAGTAATCAAAATAATATAATAATATAATAATATAATAACTTAGTATCTCAAAATAACGACTATAGTGATTTAATGAGATAGCAGTTTTAATAATAAGAAAACCATTGCTATTTATTTTTTTTTGATGGTGGGAATGGGCATCCATACAGTTGTACAATATTTAGCAGAAACTGAAAAACACTTCAAACTTTTGTTTTGTAAACAACTGTAAACAAGAGTAACTAAAATAGTTACTAAAAACTCACTAATAAAAATGATGGATTAGCACCAATTGCACCAATACCATCTGGTATCTGACACCAATACCATTCTTTTTTTCAGACGATCAGCTGATACTTAAAGTAGTTTGTAATTGTTAGTAAATCTGACATTTTGATAAAATTTTCTGTACATGACAGAAATTATTACAAAACTAATAGCAAATGATAAGCTGATGATAAATGAAAAGCTACTAAAAATGCAATAAAAAATCATTTTTATTAAAAAAGTTAATAAAATTCTACAGGTGTAGAAGTATCAGAGTTTGGTAGAGATGAACAGTCTTACCTCAGTTGTATTTCTCAGCACAGAGAAACCCCAGGTACCCTCAGCTTCACTGCAGCCCCAACTTAAAGAAGACCTTCAGCTTATCAGAGGTTCACCTTGCATATTTCAGCCAATGAGAAGCCTTTCTCTGCAAGAAACAAACTAGTTATCTCTCATGTTTTAAAGAGCTATACGTTATGTTATGTAATGTAGATAAGATGTGAAGCATCTGGTGAACAGCAGAGAAAAACTCATTGGTTGCCAACTGGCAAAAAGAAGTCAGAATGCATTCAATACATTCAATTCATAAAATTCAGTGTTGTGAAAAAGTATTTGCCCCACACATATTTCTTTGTTTTTTGCTTTTTTCATATTTACATTTTTCAGATTAATAAACACAAAATAGTATATGTACAATCAGCAAAATATAAGCTGAGACAATATAAAAAGCTGTTTTAACTGATAATTTTATATATTAGAGCAGGGGTGTCCAAACTGCGGCCCGCGGGTCTTTTTTTTTTTGGATGTGATATTTTCACCCTCCACTTCCACCTGCTCTATTTGTATTCTTGACTCCAGCCCTCAATATATGAACAGGTGGCCATGTCCCATACTGTATGTACTGTATGTATTTGGTAATGCAAATATGTTGGCCTTACTGGCCATATCTTTTGGTCCATAGCCTGAGCATAACAGATTTTGCTTTAATATTTGGGTTTAAAAAAGGAGTTTCATTAATTTTATAAAGTTAATACCTTCTAATGCATTGCTCTTTTCATTATTAAAGATTGCATTTGTAGACTTTTAAAGTAATTCATGTTAAAATAATACCATTTTGTTTAGTATTTTTTTTTGTTTTTGTTTTTGTCCAATATGTACTTCATTTAGCTTTGTCAGTATTTTACCGACATCAGTATTTCATATACTCATGTAAGACTCATGTAAGTTCATTTTAAAAATGGCTATTTGGCGGTCATGGTTCTATTCACCACCACTATAGGTTTATCTACAATTAACCACTCTAGTCCACTTACTTTGTGCTCCGCTCACTGAACGTACTGATGCTCCCGTTCAGTCACTGGGTGATTCGTTCACTGAACGATTTGGTGAATGAATCTTTTAAACTAATCTTTTTAGTGAACTAATGCTAATGATTCATGGGAACAGCAAGAGAGTTAGCTAACTAGCTATGCTAACATCCAAACATATGCTCTCCAGGGCTGTCTGGCCCAGGTTCAACAGCCTGAAGCGACTCGCTTTCCGGCTCTATAAGCCCCAGGTTCAGCGCCTAGAGCGTCCTGCTCTCCGGCTCTATAAGCCTAGGATTTAGCATCCTGAAGTGATCCGCTCTTGTTTGGAGAGACCAGGACCCCAAATAGTCAAAACCACCCCTTTCAAAACTTGAGTCTGCTGCCTCAGCAGAGCCCGCCGATGCCGTAAAGTGTTTAGGAGCAGTGAGGAGTGCAGAAAATTATTTGCCCCCCCTAATAATAGTGTTAATTTGTTAATTTGTTAATGTGTTCTGGACTTGTTAAAATCAAATCCCAATCCCAATCCTAATCCCCCCTGTAAATGACACCCTTGTTATCGAGTTTAAAAAAACTGTCAAGCGGCAAAGTTTCCAAAGGTAGAGGATCATAATCTCCTTCAGAATGTCACAGCACATGTTAAAATTCAGCTCCCATGTACTGGTAGCAATCATGCAGCTCCAGACCATGATGCTACCACCACCATGCTTTACTGTAGGCATTTCACAGTTGTCTTGGCACTCTTCTGCAGGGCATTGCCACACATGCATGATACAAAATGCACATTAGCGCCTGATGTAAAAAGGTCCATAGAGTTTCACGACAAATGATGTTATGTAATAACAAAAGTTTGGGAGAAGGACCACGCCCGAACTCTACGTTCTAACTCCACCCCGTATCAATCAACCGTCCTATAAATAC
Organism: Astyanax mexicanus; assembly: GCF_023375975.1. Classification (NCBI taxonomy): domain Eukaryota; kingdom Metazoa; phylum Chordata; class Actinopteri; order Characiformes; family Acestrorhamphidae; genus Astyanax; species Astyanax mexicanus. The sequence continues at coordinate 7,480,089 of NC_064429.1, forward strand.
CTCCCCTTACTAACTATCTCTCGTGATGAAAGTTCGCATCAGTCGAATCTGCCGCACCCGCCTGCTAGCATTAGCTTGTTCTCCGTCATGGACCTTTAACTCACCGCCTCCGACGAGGACCTCTTCCCTCCTAGCCAGCCTGTCTCCACTCCTGCTCCACCTCGCCGGGCTCGTCGTCTGAATTCCGTAATCTCCATTCCGGCTACTCCTGGTTCTACTCCGGCTACTGCTTATTCTTCCTCCCGGGTCGGTCGTCCTCACCAGTGCACCCCCGGATCTCGGCACTCCCGCCGCTCTTCTCCCCCTTCCCCTACTCCTCCTGCGCGGGCTCGCCGCTCCGGACGCCCGTCTTCCTCGGCCGGCCTCGCGGCCCTGGGCCCCTCTCTCCTAGTAAGTCCCAGCCTCCTCGCATGTCCGATTGGACTGTTGTTAAGCTGCAGTGGGTTTTTGAAGGGCCGCGGCGTCCCTTTCCCCCGTTCTGCTCCAAAAGCGGAACTTTTCACTGAACCTCTGAACAGCGCACATGAGCCGCACCGGCGTCGCGGCCTGATGACGTCACCCGCTCAACTCGCTGCCGCTGCAGCTCTCGCGCCCCTGGCGCGGCACCAACTTCGCCTCAGCGCCTCGTCTCTCTCGTCTCTCTTCCCCTCTGTCGTCCAACTCCCCCTCCCTCTGTCGTCCAACTCCCCCTCGCCGCTGCTGCAGCTCTCGCACCCCTGGCGCGGCACCAACTTCGCCTCAGCGCCTCGTTTCTCTCGTCTCTCTCGTTTCCCTCTTCCCCTCAGTCGTTCGAACCCCCTCTCTGTCATCCTCCTTCTCCATTTCTGCGTTCCTCCTGCTGTTCTCCAACAGTGTTGCCAACTTGCCAACGTAGTTTTTGTTTGTTATTGAGAGTTTAAATGAACACACATGCTCTTCAGTTTCTCCTCAGCGAGCAGCAGGTGCTGCCGCGAGCCCCGCCCACGACACTCACAGCGCAGTCTCAGTCAGACCACACACTCACACCGCTCTTCAAACACGCTGCATCGAACTGCGCATACCTAAAGCCGCCGCTGACTGTCCAAAAAAAACCTTAATCATGTAATTTACGTTAAAATGGAGTTATTTTCAGAAGTCTCTGCCTATTTATAAAAGCAACGGACGTAGTTCATTTGTTAGAGTTCATTTGTAACATTCTAACATTTTAAGGGGTTTTAATCACAAATTGCAGCCAATGGCTACTTTCCTTACTGAGCAGTTGGCAACACTATTCTCCAACCCGTCCCTTCCAGCCAGCCTTTCTCCTTCCTTTACTCCGTCAATTCTCTTCCCGCCTCCTCTCTCGCCGTTTCTCACCGGGCTGCAGCACCCGCTCAGCTCCTTGCTGGAGCTTCATGACCTTCATTCTCCATCTACAGCGCCGCCCCCTCTCAGCTCGCGCTGCGGTTCATCTCCAACACTGGAACCCTGCTACATTCCAAGACGCCCCGGATCTGGAACTTCATTGACGTATGTTTGCGGGACGAAGCTCCCCATCCCGCGATGGGCCTGGCTGTCTAAGGCTGACGTGGTTTCGGCTTTCAAAATCCTCCCTCTCCATCCTGACTCCTGGCGCCTTTTCAGAGTCCGTTTTTCAGTTCACCTTGCTTTCGGGTGCAAAGTAACCCCAAGCTTCGACTCCTTTGCTAAGGCGCTCTGCTGGATTTGCTTAACACGGGCCCCAGTTCGTGCTCCACCTCCTGGGTAACTTCGTCATCGGTCCTCCTTCCTCGCCCCTCTCGATGGGTCTTGAAGTCATGACCAGCGCTTTCACTCGCCTCCGTGCCCCGCCGTCGGAGAACTCCGTTGGTCCCTCCACATCTCTCGAGTTTCTTGGGATCTTTCTGGACTCCGCCTCCTTTCAAGTCTCCCCGCCCGTATCTAACACCGTCTTTCCCCCCTCGGCCACTTTATTCACAACCCAAAATCGAACCCAGGGTCGTTCTTTCATTTCCCGCCTCCTCCGCTTGGCGTTTTCGTCCGAGCCCTCCACCATTCGTTATGCTCAACTGATACTGCACGTCAGAGCTCCATTTCTGGCTGTGCCTCCTCTGCAATCGAACGGGTTTTTCTTCTACGCCAACGCAGCTTCCAGCTCTTTTGATATTAAGCTATTCACAGATGCCGCTCCTTCCTCTGGTCGCTTCTGCTTGGCCGGAGAACTTCATCTGCGCAGCCGCGCGATTCTTCTGCGCTCTCTGGACTTATATGCTGTCCTCGTCGCTGCCCTCCTTTGGGGACATGAATGGTCAAAATCTATTCTACTCCACTCTGATCAATCTCGCCGCAGTCCACATCAAAAAAAAAAAAAAAAAGTTGCTCCAAATCGCTAGAAATCTTGCCTTTTATCCGTCGTCTCACTTGGCACTCCATTAAGCATCAGTTCACCACTAAAGCTGTTCACACCTCAGGTCCATTTAATTCGATCGCAGATAGAATTTAATTCTATTCTTTTTCGTTTTCAGTTACAGAAATTCAGATCCTTGGCTCCGCATGCAAATGCAACCCAACCTCGGTACCTTCATTTTCACAAACTACACTTCACCTAACCCCCGTGTAAACGAACTGATCTTCCAAGCTCAACAAACCTTCTACTTAGATTCCTCAGATGCTCAGAATTTACTTCCCTTAAAATCTCCCACAACTCCTTCTCAGCCCCTAATTTCAGATCTCATCATCCTTGACTCAGATACCCTTACCTTCAAGAATGAAGCAAACGGACCAAATTGGCAAAAACCACGATCCTCTATCTATTCAAATTGACTCACCCCTCAGCCCGTACGAACCACTCGTCCACCACTTAATCTCCGCCTCTTTCAACAAGCATCACCTTTAGATCCTCTGTTCACAACGGAATCTAGTAGTATAATCTCAAAGCACTGGTTCCAACACATCTCCGTCGCATCCTTTCTCCCAGTAGTTACTCGCCAGATCAATTCTCCGCCCACTCAGTTTACATCGTGCAGCATCCAATGCCTCCAGACAAGGAATCTCCGAGCACACGATCAAGCTCCCCGGCCGGTGGTCTTCCCAAGCTTATAACCTATACATCCGTTCCCAACCAGACGGTTTGAGACAGGCTCATTCCAAACTAGCTTCCACACAAGCTCCAATTTTGGGGATATAACTGCACGCTTCTTCAAGCACGCAGTTCAGAACTCCAGCCCAAATTTCCCTGAGTTCCCTCCCCTTTTTCCTTCTTCTTTCTCTACTTCTTTAGGCGTGGTCCGCACTTAGCAAAATGATGTTATGTAATAACAAAAGTTTGGGAGAAGGACCACGCCCGAACTCTACGTTCTAACTCCACCCCGTATCAATCAACCGTCCTATAAATACCTCCCCTAACTAACTATCTCTCGTGATGAAAGTTCGCAACCCACCTCCTCCCCCCTTTTTCTACTCTTCCACTTCTCATTAAATAAAAAGGGGGGGATATAACTGCACGCTTCTTCAAGCACGCAGTTCAGAACTCCAGCCCAAATTTCCCTCCCCTTTTTCCTTCTTTCTCTACTTCTTTAGGCGTGGTCCGCACTTAGCAAACTGAAGTTTAGAGATACTAAGCTTGAACCCGGGCCGAGATTTCCCACCATTTTTCTCAGGCCGGGTCTGTTTTTAATGCTATTTTCATTTTATATAAAGCTATGATGTGATAATCGCAGCGCAGTGCAGTGCATAGCCTTATTACTGTTTTTTGTGTTTTGCACATAGACTGTAAGCTCAATATATATTTTTTTTGTTTAGAAAGTATTTAATATAATTAAACCATGTTAAATTATATTAGACTAAAGGAACGTTAATCAGACATCATACTTGTAGCCTAATTTACCGATGTTTAGGTCTGTGGATCATTGTTTACATTTTAATCTTTCGGAGATCTATTCTTAATAGACATTTAAAAAAATGTCTTCGGTGTTGCAATGTTAATTAGCATCATTTAAACAGCCCGGAAATGTTTTTTAAAAACTAAAATTTTTAACGCTCTACTTTCTAAAAAAAATAAAAAATAAAATTGGGTTTAAATCGGGCTTGGGCTCAAAACAACAGTGTTTGGGGTCAGGTTAGGCTGGATATTTTAGGCCAGATCTAAGCTCTAGTCTCAAGGCTTCCTAGAAGAACAGGAAAAGTTACAGAATTAAATTCTTCTATGAAGTTCTATAAAGTTCTTTCTCAATGTTTTTCCATTAAATTTCATTCAACCTTCAAAACATTGTTTTCAGCCTGTATAACAGCCTGGAGAATGTAGTTTAATTACTTTGAGGAGAAAAGAGGGATGCATTTGAATGAGTGTCTTCTCTGGTTTGTGAGAATGGAGAGTTCCTCGAAGATTTCAATATGGCCATTTCCAATCTCAGCCTCTGAGTTTTTGTCCATGTGTTTCTTATCTCAGCAAACCAAATGCTGCAACTCATCAGCTGTGATGTGATAAAGCTCAAGCAGCAGATATGTGCTGAATATACTGTACCAAGCAGCCCAGACTGCCAGAGCACAAATGTGAATGGGTGATTTGTTTCCTTTTATATACCAAGAAACATCTACTGTAGATGGACAATAGGCAGAACTTATCAAAGACCAGCCTGCTTCCACAGAAAACATGCATTTGATTAGCCCTACAATTACTTCTACCTTCATAAAAATAACACATTATTATTATTATTATTATTATTTTTATTTAAATAAAGATATCTGTTATAACTATTGCTACCCCTGGACATTATGGTACTATTTTAACTGACCTACTCATTTAACCCTTGTGTGGTGTTCGGGTCTGTGGGACCAGTTTTCATTTTTCATCAAATGCTACTAAAAATATATATTTTTTAACTCAAACTCATTGGCATTGGCTCATTTTTTGTGAAAAACATATATCAAAACACATTTTCGATAAACACACACTGTACACCCTCCCCAAACCCCCACACATTTATATTACATATAGTATGTTTGGCCAAGGGCTAATAAACATTGCTTCATTTGTAAATTTAAAACTAAACAAATTTTCTACTCATATCTTGAGTTAAATTCGTTTTCTTTTACATTTTATTAAAAAAAACTAATAAAAAAAGAGTAGCACTTTTTGAAAGAAATGTAACATAAGAAAGGTAAAGGGCAAATATTAACCATGTAAGCTGTTTATATTGCTTGCAATTTAGGTGAAGCAAGCATGTGTAAAGCATTTTCATGTAAAATTGCTTAATTTTGCTGAATTAAATACAAGTAACAAAGTAAACGAGTAACAAAAATATGAACTCCACACAAGGGTTAAATTTGCTCATTCTGTTTATTGTTGATGTAAAAGACACACACTGCACATCTGTTGGGGGCGCGTCTGTGTTGACAATTCACTGCTAAGATAGCAGTAAACTTCTGACTGTTGATATCTGTGTAGGTTTGTCAAGATAGCAATATGCCAGAAATTTTACGTGAACACACCTCATAATCACATTTCCAACATCTCTCAAACAAAAGTCTACAAAATAACAACAGAATGCTTTACAAGTTGGTGAAAAATTATATTTTTATTGATCAAAGATATCAGAGTTGATAAGAAGTCATAGAGAATTAACACTTTATTGAAGTGATCAATGTTAAATTATAGCGGCCTAAAGGGTCTCTGGGTTGTGAATGTGTTGACCTATGGCAGGGGTGTCCAAACTTTTTTTGCTGGGGGCCAGAAGGAGAAATATATTTTAAGTCACAGGCCACATATACCACTTTAAATAATACTTTTTTTCCCTGATTATTTAATTTACACACCATTAGAAATGCGCACTCTCTCCGCTTTTAGACTCTTTGGCCCCGTTTTTCTGCGCTAGAAATGCGCACCCTCTCCGCTTTTAGACTCTTTGGCCCCGTTTTTCTGCGCTAGAAATGCGTACCCTCTCCGCTTTTAGACTCTTTGGCCCCGTTTTTCTGCGCTAGAAATGCGCAGTCTCTCCGCTTTTAGACACTTTGGCACTGTTTTTTCTGTGCTAGAAATGCGCACTCTCTCCGCTTTTAGACTCTTTGGCCCTGTTTTTCTGAGCTAGAAATGTGCACCCTCTCTGCTTTTAGACTCTTTGGCCCCGTTTTTCTGCGCTAGAAATGCGCACCCTCTCCGCTTTTAGACTCTTTGGCCCCATTTTTCTGCGCTAGAAATGCGCACTCTCTCTGCTTTTAGACTCTTTGGCCCCGTTTTTCTGCGCTAGAAATGCGCACTCTCTCTGCTTTTAGACACTTTGGCCCGATTTTCTGCGCTAGAAATGCGCACCCTTTCCGCTTTTAGACTCTTTGCCTCGTTTTTCTGTGCTAGAAATGCGCACTCTCTCTGCTTTTAGACTCTTTGGCCCGTTTTTCTGTGCTAGAAATGCGCACTCTCTCTGCTTTTAGACTCTTTGGCCCGTTTTTCTGTGCTAGAAATGCGCACTCTATCTGCTTTTAGACTCTTTGCCTCCGTTTTTCTGCGCTAGAAATGCGCACCCTTTCCGCTTTTAGACTCTTTGCCCCGTTTTTCTGTGCTAGAAATGCGCACTCTCTACTCTAGCGTTCAAACTTTGAATCTCACATTATAAAAACCTGCTTAACAGCAGGCCAAATTTCATTCTATTTCCAAAATACCTCGCGGGCCACTCCAAAAAAGGAAACGGGCTGCAAATGGCCCGCGGGCCGTAGTTTGGACACCCCTGGTCTAGTATATTAATTCTAAATACTGAGTGGTCTGGTAAGTTTGTTGGATATGAATGCTCTCTACATTTTGTCAGTACTTCCTGAATGATCAAAATTAACAAAACAATATATCATAGTCAAAAACACAGAATTTAATAACAATTTATTTTTATTGATATGCATGAACTCTTCTCTGTGCAACTACACATTCTCACCAGAGAGGGCTCCAAATCCCCCAAACTCACAGACGGTCGCTTTAACTCTTAGTTAATAAGACCCTGAATTTATTGGGATGCTCATGACAGTTTGTAGTTGTAGGTCAGAGTGCCTTTCCCCACACGGCAGGACTTGTTGTTGTTAGAGCCGTACCGCACCTGTGTGATACAGGTGCCCAGGTGATCGTCTACGTTGAGGTCTTTGTCCCACACCTCCAGTTTCAGGTTGTCATTGGCTCTGCAGCTTGGGATGTTGAACTCTGCGTTCCAGGATGGTGAGGACGTGTCCCTGTAGAACTGGGTCATGCCGGCGAATGAAGAACCGCACCAGACTTTAAGGTACGGGTCGGGGGGTCCTGTGGGGTCTCCTTCCAGACGGGAGGCTCTCATGCCCCACACACGGACCGCAGCATCAGTGAGCTCCAGGTGAGCAACTACCACCAGAAGGGCCACACATGTCAGGCGTAGAGTCATGACTGAGGGGAAACAAAAAAATACAACAGTTTAACCCTTGTGTGGTGTTCATATTTTTGTTACTGGTTTACTTTGTTACTTGTATTTAATTTAGCAAAATTAAGCAATTTTACATTAAAATGCTTTACACATGCTTGCTTCACCTAAACTGCAAGCAATATAAACAGCTTACATGGTTAATATTTGCCCTTTACCTTTATTATGTTACATTTCTTTCAAAAAGTGCTACTCTTTTTTTATTAGTTTTTTAATAAAATGTAAAAGAAAATGAATTAAACTCAAGATATGAGTAGAAAATTTGTTTAGTTTCAAATTTACAAATGAAGCAATGTTTATTAGCCCTTGGCCAAACATACTGTATGTAATATAAATGTGTAGGGGGGGGGGGGGGGGGGTGTTGAGTTTCCTGAAGGAAACAGTCACTATGATATCCCTGGTCATGGTAAGATATTGCTAAGTGGTTGGGAGGTGATTGATAAGGTTTTGCCATGTTATGTCATGGTGTCCACGGTGATTGCTATGGTGTTGCTGAGAGTTTCCAGGTGGTTTCTAAAATGTGCAACAATGAATTTGCTAAGGTTTTGTTATGGCATCTATGCTGGTTGCCATGGAGTTGCTACCCAGATAGCAAGCATACGATGGCTCAACATCATTGTTTACGTTGGCATGACGTTGGGCAATCACGTTGGTCCAACGTCATTTTGGCCAGTGGGCCTACGTTGGCCTGACGTTGGGTGACGACCAATATTTTACGTTGGGAGTACGTTGGCCTGACTTTAAGTGTCAACCAATTTTTGACGTTGGGACTACGTTAGCTACTTATAAGTTGTTACTTAATGTTGGAATGCAAATATGTTTGACCATTACACACAGAGTGATCTATTTTAAGTGTTCATTTCTTTTATTGTTGATGATTATGAAGCTTACAGCTAATGAAAACCCCAAAAAATCAGTCTCTCAGAAAATTAGAATACTATATAACACCAACTGGTACTTTTGGCAGTGTGGGCAGTGTTTCCAGCAGGAAAAGTCCTGCTGGAAAATTAAATCTAAAATTTTTTTAGCACTTCATTCTTTCCTCTGCTCACGATTATTTGAACATGCAGATTTCATTTTCCAAAATAAAAGAAATAAACGCTTAAAATAGATCACTCTGTGTGTAATACATATCATATATATTATATGAGTTTCCCATTTTTAACTGAATCACTAAAATTAAGTAACTTTTCCATGATATTTACATTTTTTGAGCTGCACTTGTATGTGCAAGGTGAAACATTAAATTTATGGAGCTGATTTTTTTTAGAATTAAAGAAATGTTATGTTGTTATTTTAAGTTATTCATGTAACGTGATGTAATGTATTTTTTTCTCCACACCACAAGTTCAAAATACACAATATATACGACAGACACGATAGATAGATAAATAGATAGATAGATATATAAACAGACAGATAAAGACAGATGAATAGATAGATAGATACAGTGCCCTCCATAATTATTGGCACCCCTGGTTAAGATGTGTTCTTTAGCTTCTCATAAATTGAGTTTTGTTCAAAATAATATAGGACCACGATGGAAAAAAAGAGTAAAATACAACCTTTAACTCAGGTGAATTTATTCAGTAGGAAAAAAATCCCACATTAAGAAATAATTATTTAACATCAAATCATGTGTGCCACAATTATTAGCACCCCTGATGTTAATACTTTGTACAACCCCCTTTTGCCAACAAAACAGCACCTAATCTTCTCCTGTAATGTTTCACAAGATGGGAGAATACAGAAAGAGGGATCTTTGACCATTCCTCTTTGCACATTCTCTCTAAATCATCCAACGACCTGGGTCCTCTCCTCTGCACTCTCCTCTTCAGCTCACCCCACAGGTTTTCAATGGGGTTGAGGTCTGGGGACTGAGATGGCCATGGGAGGAGCTTGATTCTGTGTGCGGTGAACCATTTCTGTGTAGATTTGGCCACATGTTTAGGGTCATTATCTTGCTGAAAGACCCAGTGACGACCCATCTTCAGCTTTCGGGCAGAAGCCACCAGATTTTGTTTTAAAATGTCCTGGTATTTTAGAGCATTCATGATGCCATGCACCCTAACAAGGTTCCCAGGGCCTTTAGAAGAGAAACAGGCCCACAGCATCACTGATCCCCCGCCGTATTTCACAGTGGGCATGAGGTGCTTTTCTGCATACTCAGCTCTTGTGTTACGCCAGACCCACTTAGAGCATTTGTTGCCAAAAAGCTCTATCTTTGTTTCATCTGACCAAAGCACACGGTCCCAGTTGAAGTCCCAGTACCGCTTAGCAAACTCCAAACGTTTGCGTTTATGATTGTGAGTGAGAAATGGTTTCTTCCGTGCATGCCTCCCAAACAACTTGTTGGCATGTAGATAGCGCCTGATGGTTGTTTTGGAGACTTTGTGACCCCAAGAAGCTACCATTTGTTGCAATTCTGTAACAGTGAGCTTTGGAGAACTTTTTATTTCTCTTATCATCCTCCTCACTGTGCGTGGTGGCAAAATAAACTTGCGTCCTCGTCCAGGCTTGTTTACCACTGTTCCAGTGGTAAACTTCTTAATAATTCCTCTGACAGTAGATATGGACAGGTGTAGGCGAGTAGCGATTTTCTTGTAGCCATTGCCTGACTTGTGAAGGTCAACACACATCTGCCTCACTTGAATGGTATGTTCCTTTGTCTTTCCCATGTTGAAGATAAATGGCCTCTGTGTCACGTCATATTTATACCCCAGGGAAACAGGAAGTTGTGAATTACTAATTAAATGTTCCTACATACTCTGATCAACTTCGTAAACTACTGTAGAAGTGACAGAAATACTTTTATTAAATTTATTTCCTAAGAATTGTTAGGGGTGCCAATAATTGTGGAACAGGTGATTTTATGAAGAATAATTATTTCTTAGTCAGGGATTTTATTTCCCCCTTAAAATTTACTTGAGTTTAAGGTTGGACTTTACTTTTTTTTTCCATCGTGGTCCTATATTATTTTGAACAAAACTCAATTTATGAGAAGCTAAAGAACACATCTTAACCAGGGGTGCCAATAATTATGGAGGGCACTGTATATAAACAGACAGATAAAGACAGATGAATAGATAGATAGATACATAGATAGATATATAAACACAGATAAAGACAGATGAATAGATAGATAGATAGATATATAAACAGACAGATAGATAGACAGATAGATAGATAAACAGACAGATAAAGACAGATGAATAGATAGATAGATATATAAACAGATAAAGACAGATGAATAGATAGATATATAAACACAGATAAAGAAAGATGAATAGATAGATAAATAGATAGATATATAAACAGACAGATAAAGACAGATGAATAGATAGATAGATATAAACAGACAAAGACAGATGAATAGATAGATAGATAAATAGATAGATATATAAACAGACAAATAAAGACAGATGAATAGATAGATAAATAGATAGATATATAAACAGACAAATAAAGACAGATGAATAGATAGATAAATAGATAGATAAATAGATAGATATATAAACAGACAGATAAAGACAGATGAATAGATAGATAGATAAATAGATAGATGTATAAACAGACAGATAAAGACAGATGAATAGATAGATAGATAAATAGATAGATATATAAACAGACAGATAAAGACAGATGAATAGATAGATAGATAAATAGATAGATATATAAACAGACAGACAAAGACAGATTAATAGATAAATAGACAGATGGATAGACAGATAAATAGATAGATAGATAAATAGATAGATAGATAGCTAAAGACAAAGACAGATGAATAGACAGACAGAAAGATAGATAGTTACAGACTGAACACTTACTGGGAACACTGGCAGTGTCTTACCGCACTCCTGCAGATCCAGACTGTAAAAATCTCTGAATGTAAGATCAGGTCGATCTTCACCCCAGCTGTGAAACTATCAGCAATAACCCGCTTATAAACTCACCAGAGTAAACACTAGTGTTTACCTACAGTTAAAGTTCTACTAAAATAATCTACTTGGATTGTGTCCAATAAGCGTGATTCACTAAATCCAAACATTCCAAAATATTACTAAAATTAGATGTCATAATAATACAAAAATATATAAACAGATAAAACTCGGGTAAATAAGCATATTTTTCTTTATATAAACCCTCATGTTGTTACGAAATGTTCTAAAATTAGACAAAAAAAATCTTAAAAATTAATAATGAATAAAAAAAACCTGCTATACTACCATCTACAAAGAGATGCTTAAAAAGTACTGATTTAAACAAATGAGATTTGGTTTGGCCAAAATTAATATCTCACTATAAAACACAGTACATTACAGAGTACACTATACCTCACACTGAACTATTTACTATACATACAAAATATATCGTCCAATCATATCACTGGATTACTGTTTTAGCTGCACCTGAATCGCATTTGTACTCACCTGTATTTGGTATAATTATTGTATGTGTCTATACAGTACCAGTCAAAAGTTTGAACACACACCTCATTTTATTTAATGTTACGTTTTAAAATAGTTTTAAAGCACTTTCCAACGCATTTGTTACAAACTGGAGATCTTTGTAATCTTTGCTCCTGAGAGACTCATTTGTACAGATTATATAAAAGTCAAAATCAGTATTTGGTATCAACCCTTGTGTGGTGTTCGGGACCCGTTTTCATTTTTCATCAAATGATACTAAAACAATATTTTTTCTAACTCAAACTCATTGGCATTGGCTCATTTTTTGTGAAAAACATATATCAAAACACATTTTCAATAAACACACACTGTACACCCCCCCCCCCCAACACACACACACACATTTATATTACATACAGTATGTTTGGCCAGGGGCTAATAAACATTGCTTCATTTGTAAATTTGAAACTAAACAAATTTTCTACTCATATCTTGAGTTTAATTCATTTTCTTTTACATGTTATTAAAAAACTAATAAAAAAAGAGTAGCACTTTTTGAAAGAAATGTAACATAAGAAAGGTAAAGGGCAAATATTAACCATGTAAGCTGTTTATATTGCTTGCAATTTAGGTGAAGCGAGCATGTGTAAAGCATTTTAATGTAGAATTGCTTAATTTTGCTGAATTAAATACAAATAACAAAGTAAACGAGTAACAAAAATATGAACACCACACAACGGTTAAGGGTTAAAGGTGTGAAAAGGCAGATCAGAAACTTTACAAATTTGGTTGTTATGGCTTGAAATTATGTTGATCAGATTAGATTGGTTACAAATATCTGTGTTTTATTCAAAAAATGTCATTTGTGAGCAATTAGACAGACAGACAGACAGACAGACAGACAGACAGACAGACAGTCAGACAGACAGTCAGACAGACAGTCAGACAGACAGTCAGACAGTCAGACAGACAGTCAGTCAGACAGACAGACAGACAGACAGTCAGACAGACAGAAACAATCTGCCAAATCATCCATAGTACCCGGTTGGCTGCATGTTTACTTAACTGAATCTGTTCTTGTTAAGTAAACAAATTGATTAAATATCAGAACACTGTTGCCTCATTACAGATTTTCCCCAATTACCCCACCTCTTCTCAAAAAGACAACTCATCAAACAAGACGAAAAAAATCCCTCAAATAAATCAACAATTCGTATATAAATGAATAACACAATAAAACTGCATAATCTTGTGTGTCTATACAGTACCAGTCAAAAGTTTGGACACACTACTTCTTATTTAACGTTACTTTTGTAAAACTGGAGATCTTTGTATCTTGTATCTCTTTGTATATAAGTCAAAATCAGTGTTGGGCATTAATTGTTAAATGTATAAAAAAAAGGCCAATCAGAAACTTTACAAATTTGGTAGTTATGGCTTAAATGATGTTGAAATTGGATTAGATTGGTCAAACATATCTGTGTTTTATTCTACAATTAGATGAATAGATAGATAGATAGAACACTGTTGCCTCATTACAGATTTTCCCCAATTACTCCATCTTTTCTCAAAAAGACAACTCATCAAACAAGGCAACAAAAAAAATCCCCAAATAAAGCAACAATTCATTTATAAATGAATAACACAATAAAACTGCATCATTTTATAACTGTGGAATAAAAATACTAAACATATATAAACATACATATATAAATTCATAACAGTGAGAGATTTCAATTCTAGAATAACAGTTTAAATAAAAAAGAAATGTTTGGTGTTTTTTGGTAAATATGAACTTTAGAAAAACCTCCCACTTCAGGGAAATCAGGACTTCAAATTTACTGTGTGATTTCACAGTATAGATGTAAACATAGTACATCTAGTAGTTCAGAGTGGTTTGGTCAAAAACGCTGTTTTGCATCAGGTTAATATTAAAGTTTTTTCCAGGTAATATTAGAGCATTTCTATTGGTTTGTTTAACGACAGTGTTTACTAGGACTATATTAAAAACTGTAGATACATTTTTTAACTAGACAACACCAATATTATTTTTGATTGCAATATAAAATTCATTAGACGTGTGTAGGTTCACTAGGGCTGCACAATACATTATTTTAGCATCGCCACTGAAATGTGCACAGCCTGACAGGACAGGACACGCAATAGTTTGTGCAATGTAAAATTATTATAACATTTTTTACGCATAATACAAAAGAAAATTCACACTGTATTCATTTTTCCTAAGATACCAGACCTACAAAGTATCTGGCCAATGTATTTTATTTAATTCTATTATTTGATACACAGAAATACAACAGTATTTTAGGGCCACTCTTAAAAAAAATAAGAATGGTAATATTGGTAATAATGGTAATATTACAAGATTAAAGTCAATATGACAAGATTAAAGTCATCATATTATGAGAATAAACTTTGTACGGAATACTGAGAATAAAGTCGTAATATAACAACTTTAATCTTGTAATTTTCGACTTTATTCTTGTCATGTTACGACTTTAATCTCTTAATATTAAGTCTTTAATCTCGCAATATTACCAATTTAATCTCGCAATATTACCACTTTATGCAGATAGATAGATAGATAGATAGAGATAAATGAATAGATAGACAGATGGACAGAGTGCTAAACAGAGACAGAGTGATAGATAGACAGACAGACAGACAGACAGATAGACAGACAGACAGTGTGGTAGATGAGTGTAATGTTACGACATTAATCTCATAATATTACCACTTTAATCTAACAATATTACGATGTTATGCTCACAATATTATGACTGTATTCTTATAATGCCATTCTGTACCTCTTTTTCTCAAAATATTACGACTTTTTCAAAGTCAACTGCTTTTATTTTTTTATAGAGTGGCCTTAAAACTATGATGTATAGAGGGGAATATTTATATCACGATAATAATGTTGGACTATTGACGTCTAAAGAAATATGGTGACAATTCTTCTTACAACTTTTTTTTTTTTTTTTTTTTTTTACTATTGCTATATTTATTGCAGATAAAAAAAAAAATCACCACCGCTGGAGAAAATATCAGAAGTGACAGCAAACCAGACTCTGAAACTAAAATTTCCCTTTGGTAAAATATTAATAAGTGATATTATGTTAGTGTAGTGCAGGATACAGTATCAGCCTATAAAAGTGCTCACGTGAATAAAGTAACTATTTCAGTCCAGCCTGCCTCAAGTCCATGTGATCTGTAACCTGTGGCGCCTCCTGCTGGCTTTGCTCTGTAGCTTGGTGATGTTGCTGAGGGTCATGGACCAGCAGCCACTCAGGTCCAGATCAGACAGCCGATGGCAGACGTTCAGGAGCCGAACTGCCGTCTGCATCGTGACGTCCGAGCGCTTCAGGCTGACGTGTCTGAGGGATCTCAGCGGGAGCTGGTCAGAGCCGCCCAGAGGCTTAGCGTGGTGATCCAGAACCAATCGGAACACAGGATCCAGCCGACAGGGGGTGGCGATAAGAGACAGGGTCTGGAGCTGTGGAGCACCTCTCAGTAAAGCCCAGAGCGGACCCCTCAGGGACCCCCAGCACAGCACTGGCTTCACCTGCCGCTCATCCAAGGTAAAACTGTCAACAGAACAATATAGTTTATTAGGTCAGGTTACTGCAATGCATTTTACCCAAAAAAGGACCATAATAGGATTATATATGTACAACACATCTGACTTGATACAGCCAGAGATCAACATATCCACTAATTGATTTTTTACAATAAACGTAAATATCCTGAGGTTTTATAACAGTTTTGTGTCTGTTTGGGTCTGTTAAGGAATTTCAGTAGGGTAATTGAGGTGAATCTCCCTCAAATTATTAGGTACTCCAGACTGTAAGTTTCTTTTTTTTTTATTTAGTCCCTGTAAATAAGTACTGCCAATATGGCATGTCACAATAATTAGGTAAACACAGTACCAGTCAAAATATACATTGTAAAGTTAATATTAAAGTCCTTAATTACGGCAACTTTTAGACTCTTTGGCCCGTTTTTCTGCACTAGAAATGCGCACTCTCTCCGCATTTAGACTCTTTGCCCCGTTTTTCTGTGCTAGAAATGCACACCCTCTCCGCTTTTAGACTCTTTGGCCTGTTTTTCTGCGCTAGAAATGCGCACTCTCTCCGCTTTTAGACTCTTTGCCCCGTTTTTCTGTGCTAGAAATGCGCACCCTCTCCGCTTTTAGACTCTTTGGCCCGTTTTTCTGCGCTAGAAATGCGCACTCTCTCCGCTTTTAAACTCTTTGGCCCGTTTCTGACACCTACCGTTTAAACTTTGAATCTCACATTATAAAAACCTGTTTAACAGCGGGCCAACTTTCATTCTATTTCTAAAATACCTCGCGGGCCGCTCCAAAAAAGGAAACGGGCCGCAAAGGGCCCACGGGCCGTAGTTTGGACACCCCTGTTGAAGACTTGTATTAAAGCTATACAGAAACATGCTGATTTATTAATTAAACAAAATGTGTTAAACAAACCAGAATATGTTTTATACTTCTTTTATACTAGATTCTTCTAAGTATCACATTTATATTAGAGAACAGATCTGCAGACTCTTGGTATTTTAATCTCTTTTTAATCTCTGTTCCTGGAGGAGTTGAACAACAATTGCTTTTTCCTTCATGCTGTGAATCCCCAGCTCATCCCAAATAATTTTTTTTGGTGGCGACTTTTTTTTTTTGGTCAGGCAGTGTAAGTTGTGTGAAGTAAAAATCCGATTATACCACAGTAAGTTCCAACCCTGCAATGTGACTGGCTGAGAGGTGTTCTATGAGTGACATTATCAGCCGGTAATGCACTGTAACCAAATCTCTTCATGTATTACTCCGCCACATACAGGTAACCTAGCAACGATGCAGCGCTTACAAGCCAAACAGTGCAGCTACAAACAGAGCAGCAATGGAACTATTTTAAATGGCGGAGTTCTTTTAACCAAACATATTCTCTTACCCTCTTTCACTCAAAATCTTTGAATAACAGTGATAATGGAACTGTGGTATAATCACAAAAATACGTGAGGTATTATATGAGGCTTGTGCTATAACAAGTAATATTGGCACGGTATTATTGCCTGAGGTATATAAAGTATGATGATCTGCAGGAATCTTATTCACTGTCTTTAGTGTTGTCTCATAATATATATCTTATTCCTATCTGATTCCAATCAAGCATTTGAACTTACTTGAGTGTCAGTGAGCTCAGGTGTGGAAGACAAGGTAAATCCCAGTCTTCCAAATCTTCATCCTCATCTTCCTCCTCCTGGTTAGATCTGGGAGGGTCTATGTGAATGGAGAGGGTGGTCAGTTTGGGGCAGGCATGGATGAGCTCCAGGAAGAATAGGTGTCCATCTGCTTTAACTCCCTGCAGGGTGAGGGAGGTCAGGCTGGAACCGGCAGCCTGTAGAGAGGGAATCAGCTCAGAGAGAGGGCCGGGGAACTGCAGGGAGAGGCGGCGCAACTGACCGGACCAAGTGGACAAACCTCTAGTTAAGGGCGTCGTCCACCAGAAAGCGGCACCTTCATCTTCTTCTTCATCATGGCAGTTTAAAGTCAGAGAGCAAAGGTCTGGGCAAAGCTGTCCAAAAGCACTCAGGCTGTTGAGGGAAATGCTTTGAACGTCCAGAAGAGACAGTTTTAATGTCTTTTCCTGATTTTCCACGTCTGTCCTTGTATCAACATCAGCCTTGCTCTCGTCTACATGCAACAATTTGTCCATTTTATCCTCCAAATCCATCATTTTCGCTGTCCCTTTTTCACTTTCAACTCTTCTAGTCCACATTTCCTGAAGGCTGGACACTCCCTTTTTTTTGGTGAACCTGTCAGTCATCCCAAAATCCTGCTTCCAGAGTAGAACACATGCCTGCCCCACGTTATCTAAAGCTACCTGCTGCAGACCAGGCAACCCCAGAAGGAGAAAAGCAGCTGAAGCTGTTCCATCATCCTCGTTCTCCTCCAGGCCTATATCCAGAGCCAGCAGTCTGGCCAGGGAGCATGAACTGCTGCACTGAGCCAGGGGAAGCAGGGCAGAAGGACGGAGGTGGACACAGCGAGAAACGTCCAGGTGCTTCAGCAACGGGCACCGCTGGGCCACCGTAGCTATCACACCGCGGTCAGACAGAGTTCCTGCCAGGGTCAGAGACTGGAGGAGGGGCAGGCTGCCCAGAAGAGAGGACAAGGCTGTGGCAGAGACGTTTAGAGCTCCACTCAGATTTAGAGACTTTAGAGCCTGTGGAAGAAAGCAGGAAAATCATTTTTAATAATAATGAATTTAAATGTTATTAAATTAAATTGTATCAAAAGAAGCAATTCCAAAAGTACAGTTTAATAATATTTCATACCCAACATTGACATTTTTAACATCGCAGCACGGCTTTATATTTATAGGCAGTATATTTAAAATTTACCTCAGCAGTGCTATTCTCATTTTAAATTGACTTCTGTAGTGCTACTCTGATTAAATGTTTTCCTCAGCAGTAGGGGTGTGCCATATCGTACCGTACGCAATAATAGACACAATTTTTAATATCATGAACGATATTACACTCTGAAATATGGTGCCATATCATCCACCCCTAATTATCACACCAGGGTACTACTTTTTTTTTACTGTTTTTAGTTAAAGAAAAATTCACACTGTTCTCATTTCCTAGTATATATTTACTAGGATTTATTTTACTTTAATCTTGGATCTATGGAGATATTTGGAGTGCATTATTATTAGTATCATGACATTCTGGATTGTTGACTTCTGTTACAAATCTGATAAAATTCTTGTATTTTTTAGCATCTCAGTTAGAAGTGTGCCATATCATATATTATGCAATAATAAAATAAAATGTTCATTTTTTTTGCAGTGTAGTGTTCTTGAAATATTTATTTTTTTAATTCAGCGTTTTGTCATATCGCCAAGAGTATTGTTATCACGAAAATACCGTAAAATACTGTGATATTATTTTAGGCCCATATTGGCCTCTCCTACAGAGCAGTGCCATTTTAGTCATACATTTACATCAGCAGTGTTATTTTAGTCATAACATCTCTTCAGCTGTGCTATTGAAGTCATAATTTAACCTCAGAAGTGCAATTTTAATCATAAATCTACCTCAATTAAGTTATTCTACTTATACAGTAGCTGTGTCATTTTAGTATTTTAGCTTACTAAGCAGAGTAGTCCTTCCTGTAATTAACCCACTAATCATGTCAAAAAAGCCAGTGAGTCTGAGATTAATTCCCTCTCTGTAAATCAGAGAGAGCAAAGTGGCTTTATCTGACAAAGCACTTTACATGCCAAACCCCAGTACAGCGTGCCAGAGCTGGCACGAGTCCTGAGCAAGAAAAACATTTAAAGCTTGAAGTTTTTGTGAAATTTCAGCTGCTAATGTCAGTATTTATGGTGCTGATGGTGTAGTCATATAGCTGTACTGCATACTGTACAGGTTATGTATGTGTGTGAGAAAGAGGGAGAGAGAGAGATGTTTATGCATGTACTGTATGTTTATTGACACTAATCTGGAGGCAGTTATAATAAAGTTAAATAATTATCAAGATTTAAATTCTTATAAAAACAATGGCAAAAATGAAGTTGTTAACATTAACATTAATAACATTAACATTAATATTCAAAATATAGCTTACAATGTAAACATTTAGAAACAAGTCCTAATAACATTAATATTCAGTGTAATTTGTAAGTTCTAGCACTTATGACACAAAACACCCAGTGGGATATAGCATATATTTTGCTAGGAATAAATCCTACGGTTTCTAAAAACTGAAGCTTCATCGCTCTTGTTACTTGTTCAGTGCGATAATTCAGATCACAATAATTGATTGTGGTGACGGACAGTTCTGGTGGAAACAGGAGAGTTGAGGTGCACATTGAATTCTGCCGTGATTTGATCAGCCGTGGTTTTATGTTATTTTGGATACAATCCGGGTTAGCACCCGAACATCCCTTTCAGACAGCTTCCTCTTACAGCGTCCACAGTTAATCCTGTTGGATGTGGTTGGTCCTTCTTGGTGGTATGCTGACATTACCCTGGATACCGTGGCTCTTGATGCATCACAAAGACTTGCTGTCTTGGTCACAGATGCTCCAGCAAGACGTGCACCAACAATTTGTCCTCTTTTGAACTCTGGTATGTCACCCATAATGTTGTGTGCATTGCAATATTTAGAGCAGAACTGTGCTCTTACCCTGCTAATTGAACCTTCACACTCTGCTTTTACTGGTGCAATGTGCAATTAATGAAGTATTAACAGTCCTCCGAAGAGGAGGGGTGGTGGCGGGCCCCAAAAAAAAAAAAAAAGAAATCATCGGAAGAATATGTGTAAGAAAATTTGGGTATTAAATTGTATATTAAACTGGACTTTTTCTGAACATATTTTGTTTTCTATTGATGTTTTATATTGTATATGGAAACAAATCAAATGTATAAGTGTATATGTGTGTGTGTAAGAGAAAGACACTTTAAGTCTTTAACCTGGCAGCGTGCTGCGATGAGGCTGCAGAGGTTGGCGGTGACGAGGTTGCAGGAGTGCTGCAGTGAGAGACGGTGGAGCTGTGGGAGCAGCAGGAGATGCAGCGCTGGGCGGGACAGCAGATTCCGGTGAGACAGGACACACAGCAACTCCTCCAACAGCTCATTCGCTGAATCACAACAGAGCAGAGAAAAAGATTTGGGACTGTTCCTCACCCTGTAATTCACTATGTGGACAAAAGTATGGAAAGTAACTCTTTTTAATAGGAGTTGGAGCATTGCTGTAAGGATCTGATTGCATTCAGCAACAAAAGAATTAGTTAGTGCTCAGCTCAAACCAAGCTGAATTGCTTGAATTAATGCACCAGGAATGGCATAAAGTTATCCAAAAGCAGTGTGTAAGACTGGTGGAGGAGAACAGGCCAAGATGCATGAAAAATATTGTTTTTTGAACTATTTAAACTTGAATGAATATGAGCTTGTTTTCTTTGCATTATTTGAGGTCTGAAAGCTCTGCATCTTTTTGTTATTTCAGCCATTTCTCATCTTTTGCAAATAAATGCAATAAATGACAATATTTTTATTTGGAATTCGAGACAAATGCTGTCTGTAGTGTATAAAATAAAACAACAATGCTCGTTTTACTCAAACATAAACCTATAGAAAGCAAAATCAGAGAAACTGATTCAGAAACTGAAGTGGTCTTAATTGTTTCAGAGCTGTATATTTGCTCCAGTGCGTTCTAAAATATTGGCCATTTTAGATTTTATTGGAACTGTGTTTCTCTATATGAAGTTGTAACAAAAATGATTATCAAGATACAAATTCTAATATAAATAGTACCCAAAATGAAGATGTTATAACATTAACATTTAGAATATAGTTCTAACAAAACAGACTTAAGTTATGAATAAAAATAGTA
Organism: Astyanax mexicanus; assembly: GCF_023375975.1. NCBI lineage: Eukaryota > Metazoa > Chordata > Actinopteri > Characiformes > Acestrorhamphidae > Astyanax > Astyanax mexicanus. The sequence goes on from NC_064429.1 coordinate 7,501,310, forward strand.
TCCAGACTAAAGTTCTAATAACATTAATATTCAGAGTAAAATTTTCATCAAATTCTAATCTATTTCCAATACTTTCCAGTATCTGAACAGCAGCTGAATTCATTCATTAAAAGAAAAGTCCACATCCACAAACATCCACAAAAAAAATTTATTATCTTTATATATTATTTAATTTTATTTTTAGATTAAATAAACCTTGCAATGAGCTGCAGTGACCCTTGTAATGCCTCTCTGAATACTTACGCAGTAGGCTGAAGGGACCCATGACGTATCTGAAGAAGTACTGATCCATATAATTCTGGGAGTAGTCCTGCGTCCACACATCCTTCATGTTCTCCGCCAGGCTAAGGAGGCACAGTCTGGTCAGTGAGGGAGGATCATCCTCCTCTTCCTCGCTGTACTCATGTGTGCGACTCCGCCTCGCCTGCCTCTCCTTCTCCGGCCTCGCCTCCGCCTGGCGGAACAGCGGCATCCCTGCCCCACAGCCGATCACTAGAACAACACGAGAGGATGTTACACTAAAATTACACTAGAGGAAGACAGTAACCAGATTCATGTAAAAAGGCAAGGAACACGAATAGTAAGGTTGAAAACAATGTTTTGTTATCAACCTCTAAATACTAGGGGTGGGCGATATGGTTCTAAAATAATATCACGATATTTCAGGGTATTTTTGCGATAACGATATACTTGGCGATATAGGAAAACAGAAAAATAATTAATTAATTTCAGGAATATAGTATAAGAGTATAACAGTATAATCATAATGTGGCAAAATAAATAATATAGCATAAAATAATATAATGCAGCAAAAAATATTGCAGAATATTTAGTGCATGCATATAAACTGCAAACTAAAACAATTATACAATAAATACACTTAAAGCTTCACAGTAAATAATAGACTACTTTTAAGACAGAACATCTCTATTATCACGATATGGATTTTTAATATCACGATATTTCTGTGTCACGATATATTGTATACAATAAAATATTGCCCACCCCTACTAAATACAAGGGAAAAAAAACACATCACACACTCAGGACCTTTTTCACTGAATATAAAATTTCATCACTATATTATCATACAATGTATTTATTTATTTATCAGTCTCGCTCATTTATGTTTATATAAAAATATATATTTATAGTTCATTTGATCGTATTGTAACTGTGACTGAGCAGGTCAATCTCAACACTCTGTCCTGTTACCTGTATTAATTCTTAGATCTTAGTTGGTTTATCTTAAAAATGCACATTTTGGGAAAACCACTAGAATGTGCCCAGTGTCCTCATGCTAATAGCATAGCAGCAATTTTTCATATTTTTGCTAATACTATGCTAAAAAACATATGCCTGCTACTTTTATTACTGTTATTCAAAACATAAAAAGTAACAGGAGTGAGTTGCAGTAACAGTAGTGAGTCCCAGTAAAAGGAGTAAATGCCAGTATCAGGAATGAGTGCCAGTAACAGGAATGAGTTGCAGTAACAGGAATGAGTTGCAGTAACAGGAATGAGTGCCAGTAACAGTAGTGATTTTTTTTTGTCATAAATATAAATTATTCGAACCTAAAGTCTATCATTTTATTAAATAAAGACTTGCAGAATAAATCAAATTAATTAATGGACTTGCTTGTAAACATGCTTTTTAAAAGTCACATGAGTTTTGTTACCGTATTCAGCATAGAAACTTTGTACAAAATTAAATAAGGCTGTCTGAGATTGATCAGTACATGTTTTGAGTAGTTAAATATATGAGTTATTAGATTCAGAGATTAAAAAAGTTAAAAAAAATAATTGAAGTTGAAAAATTTTAAGTAAAATTAGTTTAATTTTGAACAGTCACAACAAGCAAATGGTACCCATTCAGTGGAATGGCTCTTAGATAGTTAGCTAGCTAGGTTAGCTAAGTTAGGTAGGCTTCTCATGTTTTTGTTCCTGGTAGTTAGTTAGCTTTAGCATTAGCTAGGTAGCTGAAGTAGCTAGTTAAAGTAGCTAAATATAACCTAGCCAAGTCAACAACACCCCACCTGTAGCTCGCTGACCACACCTGCCCTTAGCAGCTCAGCTAACCTAGATATTAGCCTTTAGCTAACCAACAACACCCTTCACTCTTTACCTCAGTCTGAAACACACTGGTGAACCTGTCAGCGGCGGTTTTACTAAATTCTGTGAATAAAATAAGTAAATACGGTGATAAATAGTCTTACCGAACACGCTGCCATGCTCCTCTGTAATCTAAAATCAGAAGAAAATGAGGAAATATGATTTTAGTTGAGTTTTCCTTCCAGATACTCTGCTCTACTCTCACTGCTAACACTCTAACAGCTAAAGTTAGCTCTAACAGGCTACAGTCTCTTCTACAGTACAGATATAAACACTGTTTTAGCTGATTTTCAGCTGTAAATGTATTAAATATGAGAATATTTACATGTATTAAGTTAAAGGCAGTGCTGTACTCTGTTCCCTGCTCTCTCTGACTCTGATAAGAACAGATCCTCCTCACCTGATAGCACCTCATCACCGCCACCTATTGAAGCGGAGCTACATGACAGGTTGCAAGATCTAGTATACAGCTCTGGAAAAACTTCAGTTTCTCTGATTTTGCTATTTATAGGTTTATGTTTGAGTAAAATTAACATTGATGTTTTATTCTATAAGCTACGGACAACATTTCTCCCAAATTCCAAATACAAATATTGTCATTTAGAGCATTTATTTGCAGAAAATGAGAAATGGATGAAATAAAAAAGGTGTAGAGCTTTAAGACCTCAAATAATGCAAAAAAAAAAAAACAAAAAAAAAACAAGTTCATATTCATTAACTTTTAAGAGTTCAGAAATCAATATTTGATGGAATAACCCTAGTTTTCAATCACCGTTTTCATGCATCTTGGCCTGTTCTCCTCCACCAGTCTTACACACTGCTTTTGGATAACTTTATGCCACTTCTGGTGCAATCTGGCTTGTGATCATCCATCTTCCTCTTGATTATATTCCAGAGTTTTTAAATTTGATAAAATCAAAGTAACTCATCATTTTTAAGTGGTCACTTATTATTTTTTTTCCAGAGCTGTATTAAGGAATAATAGAAAAGGTTTGGTTTAAGTAATATTTAGCTGATATTTATATTTATAAATATTTATAAATGATATATTTTTTCAGTTTTATATTATTATTTTAATTATAATATTAGAAACATTTTACATTTATAGATAGAAATATTTATTAATGTCAAACCATTGTTTCATGTCAGGCAATACACGAAAACCATACTTGTGTCAACAAACAGGAATGTTGTAAAATCTGGACATGTGTATATTTATAAAATATATAAATAAATTGTTTCTCCTGAAAAATTTGGTTTCACATTTTTTTTTACTTTACATTTATTTAGCAAACTGTTCACAGCTTTAAAATCATTTTTTTTTAAATGTTGAATAAAACAATATCAAATCAAAATTAACTTAAATCAATGAATGTTAAAGTTGCCTTCATTTTTTTAATTTAATTTAATTTGCTTTCTACAGTGTAGATTAATATTAAAGACGTAAAAACAATTAAGGGTAATAGTAATAGTAGTTAATCCGTTGATCTAAACCTGATGAACTGAGATGGTGATTTGAGGAGATTTATTTGGGATGAGCTGGAGCTTCACAGTGTGAAGGAAAAGCAGCAACTATTGTTCAGCACCTCCAGAAACCTCTTCAAGACACTAAGAAACTATTGCATGAACAGCCCGCTTTAAATCACAACACAGATTTTTAATAATATTCAGGTCTAGATTGAGGACTGTGATGATCATTCCAGAACGTTGTTCCTCTGTGAGCAGTGTAGGGTCGTTGTCTTGTGGAAGGATCCAGCCCCGGGCGCTTCAAACTTCAACCTTCTCACTGATTCTTAAACATTATTCTCAAGAATCTGCTGATATTGACTGGAAATCTGGATACTTTTTCATACCACTGTAGATGGGGTCTAGATCATACATGGTGTATTATATACTTTTTCACAATGGTACACAAGGCCCATATCATGTATTCCTCAGCTGTTTTCCTACCATGCTTCACAATGAGGTCACATTGCATAAAACTCAGATCATTATATTAAAAACACAGGACTTTATTTCTGATATTTTTTTCAGAAACACATTGTTTTATTGTACTTATGGGAGCTCCACACAGTCTTGCATCCTGATTTTAGCTTGACTCATTGAACAGTCCATGAGTTCCAGAAGGGATGTCCACAGGTACCTCAGCACGACCCAGTTCTGTGAAGGTCTTAGCATCCAGAACCAGGAGGAATGAGCTTTTCCTCTACATAAAGAGATAAAAATAGGGTTTAGGTACATTATTAATCAGTATGATGATCCCTGTAACTACTTGAAGCCTTCCCAGAACATTCCAGATAATTTCCTGCATTAACTAATTGATTGTAATTCTGAAAGAGCTTATTAATGAGTTGACGAGTTGAATCAGTCATGCTAAGAGACAGGAAAATATATTATATATATATATAATAAAGTTGCAGGGTTCCACACACTGCTGGACCGTCACCTCTCTTGGCGTGATGATCACAGACATGACCACCCCGTCATCTTCATCTTTGGCGTCTGGTGCTGGAACAAACACAGGCTCTGACGTGAACAGACCAGGGTGGCGCCACACCTGCCAAAGAGAGCAATGGATTAATCAACTGCAAATAGAAATTCCAAGCAAAATCAAAAGCTGCAGATTGAACTTGATGGCTTAATCAAATTTAATACATTCTAGATAACTGATAAGGGGCCCTAATGTAGGGATCTATAGCGGAGCAGTGAACTCTGCACCGTGCAGCTTGATTTAGGCTGCGTCAGTGTGTCTTTGCTATCGTAACGATGGGAAAAGTACACCTTGCGCAGCTGAAAATAGTGTGTTTTGGGTGTAACGTGCAATAAGCCAGTCAGTGTGTCACTTGCTTTTTGATCTATTTAAGAGCCAGGTGTGCTCTGACTTTGGCAGATTGCTATTTTAGAGGCGCGGCTACCTGGACATGTCCAGTGTTTCTCAGTAGATACAACTGACCTGCTTGTTCACACTTGTTTATTGTAATTATTGTTTATGTAAAAGTTTGCATAGTTGACAACAGGCATGCGCTATGGGTTTGTGCACTGCTGTGTGTTCATGTGTGCTTAACAAGCAGAGTGAATGTGTTTTAGGGATGCAGCTGTGTTGACAATTCACTGACAAGATTAACGTCTGACTGTTTATATCTGTTTAGATTGTTTTCAATCAGAGTTGCACCTGTGTTTTCCTTTATATAGCAATATTTTACCTGAATTTTTTTTTTATGTAAATATATTCAGAAGCACTGTTGCTATTGAAATGAAGCAGGTGCAAAGTTTGAAAATACATTGTTGACTGCGTGTAAGATAGCAATAAGCATCACAACGCACCTTGCAAAAGGAATAAGATAGAGCTCAAGATGTTATAAACATGACAAGATAGAAATAAAACTTGAGACCTTCAGCTTTTTTCCTTCAAGGTCAATCTTAAGCAAGGAGTCGCCAAACACGTGTCCAAAGCCACAGGCGTAAAAGTAGCGATAGGGACGAGCGTTGTAGTGACTGTAGTTTATTTGTGGGAACTCCAGGCCACCGTACTCCAAAAGATTATCATTGTAGAGATTCTCATGTGTGCAGAACACCTGTTTATATTAAATAAAAAAGGTAGTCAATGGTTAATGACTTATTTTTTCTACATGCTGTATGTATGAGTTGCATTTTTTCTCACATCTCACCCCAGTTTCGGTCTTCACAGCTGTGGCGGTGGTGTTGGGTAAACTGATGAGGTTTTTGTCATTTGGTTCTTCTCCATTTACTTCCAGAGGCAGGACATATCGTCGAGGCAGGTTTGTGCACAAGGAATTGTAAAACTGCAAAAGCAATGAGAATGAAGTTTAGTTTATCTTGCTCAGTCACTTTAAAAAATATACTCATTTTATTTAAGCTAAACTGCTAAAAAAAGGCGCAGTTTAATCTGACATATTAGCCAGATAACGTTAATTACCACAGCTATGAACAAACGCTCTCTGCTGCTCCATGCTGTTTACAGTTGTGGTCTGTGCTGTGTTCACTGCTCACAGCAACACGACTCGGCCTACTATCTGTACATCTGCGCGGCACGTTCCATTGAAAACACTCAGCGTTTCAGAGTTCAGTGTTGAAGCAATTATACACTGCACAGATATAGGCTATAGAACAAAAAATCTTAGTGCTGTATTAACTTTCTTTCTTCAGCACCAGACAGCTCTGACCAATTAGAGCAGGGGTGTCCAAACTACGGCCCGCGGGCCATTTGCGGCCCGTTTCCTTTTTTGGAGCGGCCCGCGAGGTATTTTAGAAATAGAATGAAAGTTGACCCGCTGTTAAGCAGGTTTTTATAATGTGAGATTTAAAGTTTGAACGCTAGGTGTCAGAAACGGGCCAAAAAGTCTAAAAGCGGAGAGGGTGTGCATTTGTAGCACAGAAAAACGGGCCAAAGAGTCTAAAAGCGGAGAGGGTGCGCATTTCTAGCGCAGAAAAACGGACCAAAGAGTCTAAAAGCGGAGAGAGTGCGCATTTCTAGCACAGAAAAACAGGGCAATGTGTCTAAAAGTGGAGAGAGTGCGCATTTCTAGTACAGAAAAACGGGCCAGAGTCTAAAAGTTGCCGTAATTAAGGAGTTTAATATTAAGAGACATCATGAAATTAAACATCAGTTTGAAAAATCTTAGTTTACACAACACTGTCAAAGATAAAGATAGTAAGTCAAATAAAATGGTGTGTAAATGAAATAATCAGGTTTATACTGGAATCTCCATGAAGACACTGTACATAAATATATTACCTTGTCCAGCTCCTCTCCTGCTGCCTTGCGGAGGTTCTCCACTGTGAAATCACCAATCACATTGCCATCATCTCCACAGCACATGTCCATGATGAGATAACCGTTATCCTCATAGGCGTTGATTTGGTGAAGAGTGAACATGGCGCTGGTGTAGTACCTGGTGCTGCTTAGCTGCAATGAAAAATATTAGACATTTAATGTTTTAAGTACCTTTATAAAAGAACACAATATTTAATATAGACAATAGGGTTGAGAAGAGAAGCTTTTTAAAAATGCCTTAGACATGCCCATACAGTACAGTTGTAAGAAAATGCATCCCTCAAGTACCGTAATTTTCGGACTATAAGGTTCACTTAAAATCCTTTAATTTTCCCAGAAATCTACAGTGTGCCTTATAATCCAATAGCGCCTTATGTATTAGTTCTACTAGTCATGTATTAAGAAGCAGTAAAGCCACTTCACCGAAGTACAGCGTTATTAGGGTGAGTTTGCAGTAAAGTTTCTTCAGCACTAAGGCTGGGTGCAGCAGCATTAGCATTAGCTGCTAACCACAGCGCTAGCTCTTTCGTCGTTCAGAGGCAAGTATATTGGACTATAGTCTGCATGATTGTTGTGTTTAAACAAGCTAACTTGGACAAACCGCTAGCTGATAGCTCACTGGGTTACCGGAACAATCAAGGTTTCTCAATATAGCACTATCGGGCAGCATTTACATCCCACTTAGACAAAATAGTGAAAATCTAAGATTACTGTAAATAAACATAAGCACTTTATTCACCCAACTGAATAGTTTTTAGGAGAGAAATCTGTGTAGATTACAATCCAGTGCTTGGTTGATTTTGAAAGATAATTTTTTTTTTAAGAATTACAGTTTTGTTTACTTAGGCACTTCCCCCAGCTTCCCCATTAGAAGGGAAACATGGCGACACCCCTGCTTATCCTTACTAGTGTCTCTTAATCTGCCATATAATCTGGTGCACCTTATGTACGAACATAGACCAGAAAATAGACTTTAATTGATAGTGTGCCTTATGATCCAGTGTGCCTTATAGTCTGAAAAATACACTATGTTAAATCATTGCAGGCTGTTTGTTAGGAATGCAGGCTTAAGCCTAAACAAACCCTTTGTGTATTTGAGACCACTGTTGTGGAGAAAGCATTGACATGCCTGGCCTGTTCGTCGGTCAATGACATGGAAGACAGTGTCCAGCTGGGGCTCCCAGGACATGACTTTGTGGAAACTCTTGCCCTGAACTCTGTACAACATGAACTTCAGCAGGTCCAGCTTGATCGGCTGCTCAATGAAGATCACGTAATTCTCTGACATAGCTGCAAAGACAAATCAACAATCAACAAACTTGTTTTTAAGTTTCACTAAGGATAACAAAACCTAATATTGTGTACAGCCTCATCCGGATTGGATTAGTCTCTGGGCGACATCTGTAACAAATATTTCACACTTCTACTCAGTGATAAAACTGTTGCTTTCTCAGTCACACAAAATCGCGTTCAGTAGCTCCCTTTCCACTCTCCATTGTGTTTACATGGATCTCCATGGAAACGCAAGTTCAAAGTGTAATTGCATAAAGTTCGTGGAAGTGGACAAGTAACTATTTTATTAAACGCGAGGTGATGAAACTCAGAGATGTGCATCTGGACGGGACTAAAATTACCAGAGTACCACTGTAATCCTAGAGCAGGCAGGGAGACACGGAGGAGGACGTACATGCAGGTAAGGTGGTTTTATTATATAAATAAACAAATAAACAGAGAAACAAACCAAAACAAAGGAAGGGTAACGATAACATAAACAAACAGGGTGTAATAAACAAAGAAACAAACGAGGAACTGAAATAATACAGAACTAAACAGGGCACAGAATAAATAAACAAAAAATAAACAAGGACCAGAAGCGAGTGAAATGACTAGAAAACGTTGGTAGACAAACCAACAGGGGAAGGTGCAATGACTGACCAGGAAACACTGACACAAGAGGACTATATATACACACAGGAAGCACACACCTAGGGAAACGGGGAATGAGGGGGCGGAGCTACAAATTACACACACCTGACTGGAAAATTACTGGGGAACACACTGGGAAACGGAGAAACACAGGGCACCAGAGCAAGGGCGTGACAACCACGGAGTTCAGAGAAAAACAGGAGATAATTCAACCTGTAATTTTCTCAAAGGACGTCTGAGAAAAACCCACACATGGTTGTTCCGGACAGGAATAAAATCACAGAGGACCCCCATAAAAAAGAAAATGACCCCAGAGCCCTCTGAGAAACTAATCCACACTGATGGTGAGTGAGAAATGGGAGGTCACGCCCCATATGCAAATAGCATGACCAACATCAGATGAAAACCCCTGCATAATTGCTGTGCAGTCCCTGCTCAACTGAAGGGTCACACTGAGCATGTGCAGTAGTGCCGAGTAATTGGTTTGGTCTCGGAACTAGGGTTAAAAAAAATTGTGTATTTTGTCGACACAGATTATTTAGTTACACCAACTTTTAACAAGAAACGTAATAAAGTTACTTAAACTTAATAAAGATAGTTTGCTGTATTTTATGGTAAAATTATATATTCTTTGTTAAGCTAACTTAAAAATCAAGGAGAAAAACTTTTAGTTTTGTTTGCTTTTTATAGTGTGTTTTATACGCTGTTTGATTCTCTGTAAAGCTGCTATGCAACAACATTATTGCCAGTTGTAAAAAGCAATAAATAAAAAAGAAATTTGATCTGACTGGATTCCCATGTTTGCCCATAGTTCCTGCTTCAACACATTAACATAACAAAAATCGACTGTTCACTTGTTGCCTAATATATCTTATCCCATGACAGGAGCTATTGGATCTTGATAAGTATTGTTGGGTTTACCAAAGCTGTGGTAGTAGGATGGTTTCCTTGGATCAGCAGCTGGAATGGAACAGAGGATTTCTGCACCACTGAGATCAGCTCCATCTGTCTTTCCCTCAGCAGGAGGAACACGGATAATGTTATAGAAATATCCTTTAAAAAAGCAGAACAGTACACAGTACAGTACAAATAAACAATGACAAAAATGGACTGTGCAATTTTCACAATGCTAACAGCTAGTTACCCTTTTAGCTTAATCACAAAAGAAAAGAATAGGACCAATAGAGCGCAGCCAATCAGCACAAAATTGTATATGTGATTTAGACAGTTTAGAGCAGGGGTGTCCAAACTTTTTTGTTGGGGGCCAGAAGGAGAAATATATTTGAAGTCACGGGCCACAGACTCTGTAATAAAACAAATAATGAAATATACCACTTTAAATAATATTTTTTTCCTGAATATTTTATTTACACACCATTTTACTAACTATCTTTATCTTTGACAGTGTTGTGTAAACTAAGATTTTTCAAATTGATGTTTAATCTTAATATTAAACTCCTTAATTACGGCAACTTTTAGACTCATTGGCCCGTTTTTCTGCGCTAGAAACGCGCACTCTCTCCGCTTTTAGACTCTTATTTTTCTGTTTTTCTGCGCTAGAAATGCGCACTCTCTCCGCTTTTAGACTCTTTGCCCCGTTTTTCTGCGCTAGAAATGCGCACCCTCTCCGCTTTTAGAATCTTTTGCCCTGTTTTTCTGCGCTAGAAATGCGCACCCTCTCCGCTTTTAGACTCTTTGGCCCGTTTGTCTGTGCTTGAAATGCGCACTCTCTCCGCTTTTAGACTCTTTTGTTCCGTTTTTCTGTGCTAGAAATGCGCACTCTCTCCGCTTTTAGACTCTTTGCCCCGTTTTTCTGCGCTAGAAATGCGCACTCTCTCTGCTTTTAGACTCTTTGGCCTGTTTTTCTGTGCTAGAAATACGCACCCTCTCCACTTTTAGACTCTTTTGCCCCATTTTTCTGCGCTAGAAATGTGCACCCTCTCCGCTTTTAGACTTTTTGGCCCGTTTTTCTGCTCTAGAAATGTGCACACTCTCCGCTTTAGACTCTTTGGCCCGTTTCTGACACCTAGTGTTCAAACTTTGAATCTCACATTATAAAAACCTGCTTAACAGTGGGCCAACTTTCTATTTCTAAAATACCTCGCGGGACGCTCCAAAAAAGGAAACGGGCCGCAAATGACCCACGGGCTGTAGTTTGGACACCCCTGGTTTAGAGGTTGGGTACCTCGTGCTCCATATGAGTTTCCCAGGTTGTAGGCTGCACCATCACGGCCGTAGTGTGGATGGGCTGTAGCTGCATTGATGGCGACGTATGTACTCCAGTCCACCTGAAGATATAACAATTCCCTGCTTTAAAAACATCTCTAAACAAGTTTTTGCTGGCAGCTGCTCCAAGTCCAGGTCTGGGGGTAAATCCCTAAAATGAACTTTTGTAACTTGTGATGTCTGGGTGTTGGTGATGGGACTTACATGATGGGTTTAAACATAGACCCCATCTGGGTTGTACCCTACAAATAAGCCTAAATGGAACCCCTAGACCTATTATAATATATGTAAAAGCCCACTCAGAGTCCATGCCCATCTGGAACCCACCAAGCCTACATTCTGCTTGTTGCACCTTCTCTTTGGTCTCCAGACTCTGCGGGTCGATTTTCCGCATGTAGGTGGTCTCTGTGCTCACATAGAAATCTCCCTTGTACTTGACAAAGCTCACGCCTGCATTATCAGTGGACTCTGTGGAGCAGAACAAAAATATATATATAAAAGGACAGAGAATTTTCTCCAGAACTTACCATTTCATACTAAAAACCTAAAGACTATTATCCTGACAGTTTTAAAAAATAATTGAAAATCACAGTAAACGTACTTGGGATCTGGAAGCGAGAGAAGAACCGAGCAAAGATGTTCTTGCATGGATCAGGCATGGCCAAAGTCCCAAACTCTGACACCACAATGCGGTTCTTCTCCAGGTTCTGTACGTAAGAGTCACTCTGTAGAAATCGGCTGCTGTAGGTCACCAGACCATCACGGATGTGAAAACGGTGCATCAGCGCCATGCCATCAAACCAGTGGTTGTACCTGAGAAGACATTAAAGGTTACCAACTATAACTTCTTTAAGCTCAAACCTTTTCCCTACATTCAGCAATAGTGGTCTCCTCAAACAGCTGCCTAGCACTTTTGAGTTGAGGAGGCAGAGGAACCGTTCAGTCATGGTCAGGCACAGCTTGGGCTCAATTGGACTAATTAGCCAATCAATTGGATTAATGAGCCAATAAAAGGACTGTCTTAGCCTTCACATAGAAAAGGACTCCACTAAAGTACAGAATTATGAAAGTGAGTTTTCAGTGAAGTTTCTCCAGCACTAAGACTGGGTGCAGCAGCATTAGCATTAGCCGCTAACCACAGCGCTAGCTCTTTCACTGTTCAGAGGCGAGTACATCAGATTGTAGTCTGCATGTTTGCCGTGTTAAAACAAGCTATGTGGGACAACTGCTAGCTGATAGTGCCCTGGGATAATGCTATCGGGCGGCATTTACATCCTGCTAGTGCTGTGGTTAGCGGCTAATGCTAATGCTGCTGCATCCAGCCATAGTGCTGGAGAAACTTCACTGAAAACTCACTCTTAGACAAAACATTGGAGATCTAGGCTTTTTTTAGGAGAGAAATCTGTGTAGATTAACATCTAGTGCTTGTTTGACTTTGAAATAATTTTTTATTTTTAAGAATTACAGTTTTGTTTACTTAGGCACTTCCACATTAAAAGGGAAACATGAAGACACCCTTGCTCACTTCGATGTAGGCATCCTTACTAGCGTCTATTAATTCACCTTATAATCTGATGCACCTTATGTACGAAAATACACCAAAAAATAGACCTTTTCTGATTTATAATGAAGTGCGCCTTATAGTCAGAAAAAATATATATAAATATTTCCTACCTGCTCTCATCAAATTCAAACTTGCCAGGGCCGTTGCGCAAGAAGCTTCCATTGATCCAGGAAGGAATATTGCCTTTTATTACTGTAGCAATGGGTTCTGGAGTCTCTTCCACTGAAGTCACCAAAGGAGCAATGCCCTCCAGACCCTGGGCCAGTGGACGCTTCTTATTGCCTGGTGGATGGTAGAGAAAAAAGAAGACAAATGTCTGACTGTGAAAAGTATCTCCATTCATTACTCTGTAGGTAGTATAGATACTAGGGCTTAAAGTACTTCTGTAGAAGTTAAAGTATCTACTCAAGCTTTTTACTCTTTAAGGAAAATTGTAAAAGTATTGGTTTGAAAACGAATTAGTTTAAAAGTATAAAAGTAACAGTGATATAAGGAGAAATATATAATTGCTATATTAGGAGCAAATGCTTAAGCCGAACTGCAGGGTCCTACAATGCTGTTTCAGCTGCATATATGCTGATTGTAAATGAATGTATGTTAGTAGAATGTAAATATATATTAAAGTTAAAGCTTTAGTTGGACTGGAGTTTGTCTGGAGTTTTCTTGAGTCTCTGCACGGATCATCTTCATACTAGACTACATACGTCTGCTATGTTCTTGCTGGAGGAAACCAATAGGAAGTCAGAATATATGTTTATACTTCTCTACATCCAATCACAATCAGATTTATTCACTCTATCTGGATGAAGAGATTTATCTGGATAGGGGTTTTATTTATTGAATGATGAGAAGCTGGAATAAAAACGAGCTGAAATGAAATGGGAGTAACCAGGCTGTTTTTATTAAAATGTAATGAGTAGAAAGTTCAGATAACTGTGTGAAAATAAAACAAATTAAGAAGTAGAAGTAAAAAGACATCTGGAAAATATTTGCTCCAGTAAAGATAACCAATATTTTTACATAATTAAGGTTTAAAAAGTATTTGTTCTTAGAAGCTATATTTGGGTTGTGCCATGTTGAATGCCAGAATTTTTTTTAATGATGCACTCAAAGATGTTTTGCTCTGTTCACAGACTTTTTGAAGGGATTGTTTTGATGAATTTCACACCATCTAGGCTGGGTGGTGTAGTAAACGAGAAACTTGCACTATTATAGACTGGAATGATATCATTTTAGCAGGATCTTGCACAGCAATGGTTTCACAGGAATGTCTCCACCAGATTTGTCCCCAATCAAGCGTTTTTTTGGGACCATACAAAGTCTGTATGGCCAACTGTATCTCATCTTATCCAGGCTAGAAGCACCAAAAAAAGTACTAGAGCCTCCTTTCAATTACATTATTGTTTGCCCCAATAAATCTATTCTCTTTAATGTTGTACTTACATATATTATCGTTACATTCATTCCATTCCAACCATTAAATTCTTGGTTTGTTTAGTCAGTCAACATTGTAACATTCTACTAATTCAATTTACTAACATTCAACTAAATTGGCCACATATGAGGATATGCCAAAGGCATACCTGTCAAGTTTTAGATTTAAAAATAAAGGATATTTTCCTCTGTCCGCTTAAAACCGTCCCACCAGCCCAACGAAGGTTCAGTCCTCTCCACATTTCTAGTTAAACTGAGTCACAAGCTGTAATTTTTAAATTTTTAAAAGGTTTAATCTGTGTGTTTTGTTTCGGAGACAAGTATTTTTGAGCAGCTATCAGAAAAATCTCATCACAGTTTAACATGGTTATCCTACCGTTACCTTTCTTTAAGAAAAATCGCTGAATGTTTTAACATCAGCTGCTCCGACTAGCTGCCTGAACTCACAGCGACAGGGGGCGGGGCTTCCCCACACTGACCCTTCTTTGCAAGCTGATTGGCTGTTTCTCCTGAAAGGCGGGACTTTCTCCTTGAACCGGCTCCACGATTGGTTAAGAGACACAGAGCGGTCAGTGCCCTGTCTCCTCAATAATATATATTTTTTAATCTTAATATAATACGGGAAATTTACGGGAAAATACTAATACGGGAGGACGGCGGGAAAGAGGAGTAAAATACGGTAGTTTCCCGACCAAAACGGGAGACTTGACAGGTATGGCTAAAGGTTGTACATCCCTAGGGTCAAGGTGGTGCCGCCAAGAATGTTCTGCAATGCTCTGAGTGACACACTGATCCCTGTGTTTTCTGCAGAGAAAAACAAAGTGAACTTGAAGTGGTTTGGCTAACGTAGGCAATAGCAGTATCAGATTTGGTACTGCTGGTTTAAATCTGGTATGCTTCTGTTTGGTGTCTGTTTGGGGCTATTATAAAAAGGCATGCTCTTGGCTTGTGATGCTTTGGGACTTTGGTCTGACACAATTCTAAAAAAGTTCAGGTGAAGGTCAGAGTGAATGATTAACTAAGAGTAAGGCATCAATTCTTTCAGTTATTCCTCAGATTATACAGACAGCTCTGTTCAGTAAAATAAATATATACCTGATGTAAAGTGAAATTAAAATAATTCTAATCCATGTAGAGATGTATTTCTAATAGAAGTAAAAATGTAAAATATATAATTATATTAGTTAACGGACATTAGTAAATACAACACGTAACTAGCTATCATCACTGCCAAATATATTTATAACTAATATTTAATTAATAAATATTTAACAATTACTGTATGCATACCTGCAGCATATAAGCAAATGACAAGAAGATTAACTTAGGCAGTTGTTACTTGTTTACGCAACATTAACAGTTAACATTATTAATGCAGTGTATGTTTTATTGTTCATCTTAACAAATGCTTTACTTCTAATGTTTGTTCATGTGAAAATAACATTATTAATTAATGCTGTTGTTCCGTGTTTAACTAACATTACCTAAGCTTTGTTAATAATGTATTACCTCATGTCTTATTCATGGTAAACGATGCATTAGTTCATGTTAGTTAGTCAACACTTAATGTAAAGTGTTACCAAAATCTTTAAGGGGGCAAAAACATTCTTTCTTCAGGGGTGTCCAAACTTCCTTTTTTAGAAATAGAAATGAAAGTTGGCCCGCTGTTAAGCTGGTTTTTATAATGTAAGATACAAAGTTTGAACGCTAGGTGTCAAAAACGGGCCAAAGAGTATAAAAGCGGAGAGAGTGCGCAGTTGTAACGCAGAAAAACGGCCAAAGAGTCTAAAAGCGGAGAGAGTGCTCAGTTATAGCGCAGAAAAACGGGCCAAAGAGTATAAAAGCGGAGAGAGTGCGCAGTTGTAACGCAGAAAAACCGGCCAAAGAGTATAAAAGCGGAGAGAATGCGCAGTTGTAACGCAGAAAAACGTGGCAAAGAGTCTAAAAGCGGAGAGGGTGTTCAGTTGTAGCGCAGAAAAACGGGCCAAAGAGTCTAAAAGCGGAGAGAGTGCTCAGTTGTAGCGCAGAAAAACGTGGCAAAGAGTCTAAAAGCGGAGAGAGTGCGCAGTTGTAACACAAAAAAATGGGCCAAAGAGTCTAAAAGCGGAGAGAGTGCACAGTTGTAGCGTAGAAAAACGAGCCAAAGAGTCTAAAAGCGGAAAGAGTGCACAGTTGTAGCGTAGAAAAACTGGCCAAAGAGTCTAAAAGTTGCCATAATTAAGGAGTTTAATAATAAGAGACATCATGAAATGAAACATCAATTTAAAAAATCTTAGTTTACACAACACTGTCAAAGATAGATAAAGATAGTAAGTCAAGTAAAATGGTGAGTAAATGAAATAATCAGAAAAATGTATTATTTAAAGTGGTATATTTCATTATTTGTTTTATTACAGAGTCTGTGGCCCGTGACTATTTCTCCTTCTGGCCCCCAACAAAAAAAGTTTGGACACCCCTGATCTACACTATATATTAATCGGTCATATGAAATGCATTAATAGATTAATTCATTGTTTTCCCAAGAATGTCACATGCTATTAACCACCTGACAAGAGTTTTAGCATCTTTCAAAGTTTAAAATTGTTTTATTCCATTCAGGGCTTACCTGGCGTACTGGCCTCGGGTTCCTTTGCTAGTTCAGACATGGTTAAAGGTGAGTAAATGTCCTACACACCTATTCTAACACTGGCAGCTCCAATATATTGGAAACTTATTTACAAGTAAGCACCAGAGGTGGGTGGGGACTCGCCCATCTCTACAGAGCACTGAACCCTGGACAGGATCCCAGCTATTCAACACACTGATAAAACTTGGTAATGCTTTTGTAACTGCTCCTGTAAAGCGTTTATGGAGTCAGGGCTGACCTGGGATTGAACCGTAGTTCAAAGTGTAGGTATTACAACACTATCTTGATTTTCATCTGTCACTATTATGTCTAACTTCCTCATTTACAATACGAACACCTAGTGTCTGCACTTTATTACACCTATCGTACACTCTTAACAGTAATAGGTTACAGCACATAGAAGCAATGGCTCCATATAAAAAACATTTAAGAATTAAAGAAGTCAATGTAAAGGATCTTTATCAATTTAAAACTTCTTTATACTCCGAGTTTTTCCACAAAAAAAGGTTCCTGATGGAAACAAAAGTGTTTTTAGATATAAATTAGATATTGAGTAAAGATGCTAAGTTTATTAACTGGCATCTGTGAACATCAGAACATCAGAGAACATAGAGAGGTTGTTTTTCTTTATATTCTATTTTACAGTGCAAAAATCTATTTGTGTTTTATCGCTATTTCTCAGTCCTATTTCCACACCCCGGGTTGCCAGGTCTGAAACATTGCAGCAAGCAAACATGTATGCATGTATGCTGTAGCTTCTACATCCTTCTAAAATGCTCCATGTCCAGAGATATAGTAAAACGGAGTAGATCAATATCACTACTGTACTTGTATCTGTATTTACTGGAGTGTTATTTTTTTTTTTCATATGAATTAACATTCATGTTAGCATTCCACACTTAGGGTGGAATATGTAAACCCCTCGGCTAATGACTTTTCTAAGAGCTAATTGGAGGCAGGATGTGATGAGATTAAAGGATGTGTTGGTTAAAGCTGAACTGCCCTATAAAAAAAACACACACTAGTTTTGAGTTTGCTGTTCTTAATTAAGAAGCATTGCTTGATGTGAATCATCCCTCAAACAAAAGATCTCTCAGAAGACCTACGTTCAAGAATTGCTGACTTGCATGAAGCTGGAAAGGGTTACAAAAGTAACTCTAAAGGCCTTGATGTTCATCTGTCCACGGTAAGACAGACGATCTACAAATGGAGAAAGTTCAGCACTGTTGTTGCTACTCTCCCTAGGCGTGGTAAAGTCCTGTAAAGATGACTGCAAGAGCACAGCGCAGAATGATCAATGAGGTGAGGAAGAATCCTAGAATGTCAACTGAAGGCTTACAGAAATCTTTGGCACATGCTGACATTTTTGTTGGCAAATCTACAATAAGGAAAACATTAAACAAGGATAGAGTTCTTAGGAGGACACTACGGAGGAAGGCACTGCTGTCCAAAAGTTTGTAAAAGAGCACCTGGATGTTTCACAGCACTACTGGAAAAAAAATATGCTGTGGACAGATGAAACCAAAATTGAGTTGTTTGGATGGAACACACAACGCTATGTGTGGAGAAAAAAGCCACAGCACACCATCATCAAAACCTCATCCCAACTGTGAAGCATGGTGGAGGGAGCATCATGGTTTGGGGCTGCTTTGCTGCCTCAGGGTCTGGATGGATTGCCGTCATCAACGGAAAAATCAATTCTCAAGATAACCAAGATATTTGACACCAAGAGGAATGGTTAAAAATTCCTCCTGACTGTTTTGCAGGTCTGATCTGCAACTACAGGAAACGCTTGGTTGAGGTTTTTGCTGCCAAAGGAGAATCAACCAGTTATTAAATCCAAAGATTCACACACTTTTCCACCCTCACTGTAAAGATTAACATGTTGTGTTAAATAAGACCATGCAAACATATATTTTTATGTGTTTGTCTTTTGTTGTGACTTGTGAAGAGATTGATTAATGTGAACTGAATGCTGGGTAAATATGGGAGCATATACCTTTAAATATACAGTGTTATTTACCTGTCAGCCAAATGAAAAACCTGATATCTGTATCAGATAAAGCTTATCACATGCAGAGACACCAAATCACCACTAGTAGTCACTAAAACCCACCTCTACCTCTATATCAGTGCATCACCTGTGCTGAAAGCCAAGGTAGAAGGTGTTTCTAACGAATTGGCCAGTGAGTGGAAGCACAAGTTAGTAGTAGGTAGGTGTTTCTAATAAATTGGCCAACAACGAGGGAAAGCATAAATACAGTAGAAGGTGTTTCTAATAAAATGGCCAGTGATTGAAAGCACCAGTTAGTAGTGGGTGTTTCTAATAAAGTGGTCAATGAGTGGAAGCACAAGGTATGAGGTAGATGTTTCTAATAAAGAGGCCAATGAGTGGAAGCACTAATAAAGTGGCCAGTGAGTGGAAGCACAACTTAGTATGTGTTTCTAATAAAGTGGCCAGTGAGTGGAAGCACAACTTAGTATGTGTTTCTAATAAAGTGGCCAGTGAGTGAAAGCACAAGATTGTAGGTATGTGTTTCTAATACAGTGGCCAGAGAATGGAAGCACAAGGTAGTATGTAGGTGTTTCTAATAAAATGGCCAGTGAGTGGAAGCACCAGTTAGTAGTGGGTGTTTCTAATAAAGTGGCCAGTGAGTGGAAGCATAATGTAGTATGTAGGTGTTTCTAATAAAGTGAAAAGAGAGTGGAAGCACAAGGTTGCAAATAGGTGTTTCTAATAAAGTGGCCATTCAGTGAAAACACAAGATTGTGGGTAGCTGTTTCTAATAAAGTGGCCAGTGAGTGGAAGCACAAGGTGGTAGTAGTAGGTGTTTCTAATAAAGTGGCCAATGAGTGGAAGCACAAGATTGTAGGTAGGTGTTTTTAATAAAGTGGCCAATGAGTGGAAACACAAGGTTGCAAATAGGTGTTTCTAATAAAGTGGCCAGTGAGTAGAAGTACAAAATAGTAGGTGGTGTTTCTAATAAAGTGGCCAGTGAGTAGAAGCACAAGATTGTAGGTAGGTGTTTCTAATGAAGTGGCCATTCAGTGAAAACACAAGATTGTGGGTAGCTGTTTCTAATAAAGGGGCCAGTGAGACGAAGCACAAGATTGTAGATTCGTGTTTCTAATAAAATGGCCAGAAAGTGGAAGCACAGGGTTGCATATAGGTGTTTTCAATAAAGTGGCCAGTGAGTGGAAGCACCAGTTAGTAGTTGGTGTTTCTAATAAAGTGACAAGTGAGACGAAGCACAAGATTGTAGGTAGGTGTTTCTAATAAAGTGGCCAACAATGAGTGGAAGCACAAATACAGTAGTAGGTGTTTCTGTTAAAGTGGCCAGTGGGTGAAAGTAAATGGTGATATGTGTTTCTAATAAAGTTACCAGGAGGTAGGTGTTTCTAATAAAGTGGCCACTAACAGTGTGTGGAACCAAAAGGTATGGGATTCAAATCAAATCAAATCAAATCAAATTTATTTGTATAGCGCTTTTTACAACAGGTGTTGGCACAAAGCAGCTTTACAGAAACATGATTACAGGACAAAGAATCAGGCAAAACATTACACATAGAAAATACAGAATACAGAACCCCCAGTGAGCGCGGAGGCAAGGAAAAACTCCCTCAGAGCTGCAGGAGCAGGAAGAAACCTTGGGAGGACCAAGACTCACATTAAAGGGGGGACCATCCTACCACTGGTCAAACGGCTTTTAAATTAAAATTTAAAAAGTCTTTTATACATCCATATAGGTTTTATGTACTCAGGAGTGTAATAGCGCCACTAATGGCTTGGATGTAATCTGTAGTGGAGAGTAAGATGGTCGATGAGCAGCTGATCTGTGGTGGTGGTGGAGAAGAGCTGACTTCAGAAACTTCCATCAGTCTGGCTGGACAGGAGACGCGAGAGCCTGAGGGTCCAACATCGGTATCGGGTCAGACAGGTGGGCAGTCAGTAACTCGGAGGAAAGCAGAGAGATGGAATTAGTTTTTACTGGATTTATGCAAAACTGAGAATATTAAAACATTATCATAATGTTTTAAAACATTATTCAGATGAAAACGGTTTATGTAGTGTATATGAGGTGATATGATGTGTTATTTTAAGGTAACAGATATAGCAGTCAGCACTTCAGACACAGGCTGACCTGAACTGGGAAACTGCCACATGCTGTTTTTGGCTTTTACCCAGGTAAAGACCCAAACCTGCTTTATGAAACAACTACGTTTTATGACTGTGAATTATATTTAACATTAAATTCCTTAGAACCAATGGGGGCTCCGGTCTTTTTACTTAAGAACAATTTAGAAAGTTTGCATTGATTTGCATGTAGTCACCAAATACTAATCTATACATCCATCTTCACTCCCATTTCTTCCTGGTCCAGGTTGTGGTATGTCTGGAGTAAAGATTAGATCAGGCCCAAAATATCAAGCTCAACCCGGCTGTATAAATAAGCTAAATCTGTTCAGAATGATGTTAATGTTACTTAACATTGCAACACAAAAGAAGCATAGACCTATTATTTAAGAAAAAACGTTCATTAAGAACAGATCTCTGAAAGATTAAAACACAAACAATGTGAACAATGATCACAGACCTAAACATCGATAAATTAAATCTTAGCTACAAGAATGATGTCTGAAAGACTTATAATCTCCTATAATCTTATATAATTTAACATGGTTTAGGAATATAAAATATTTTCTAAACAAATGTATTTTTGGTTACTACTGTGAATTAGTTAGGCTGTTTTATTCAGATCTGCCGGAGTCATTAGCCAATCTGATAATATTTTATATTCTCTGTTTTACATAAATCCAGTTAAAACTAATTCCATCTCTCTGCCTTCCTCTCTGCCATTCCTCAATACCTTTTGCACGTTTCGAGCAGCGCAAGGCATATTTTTTGCATCCTCATGATTCACCCTTTTGCACCAAAGATACACCCACACACCCTAAATCCAACTGTGTTATCCACAATTTACCTGTGCGCTATAGATTATTAAAATAGGGCCCCAAGTGACTCTAAACTTACACTATGTCCCAATGAGTGTGACTTCAATTCCAGCTGTTTTGGCATCAGCAGCTGGAGTCTGAGAGAGCACAATTGGCCATGCTTACTCTGGGTGGGTAGATGGCGCTCTCTTCCCTCATCATTTTAAAAGGGATGTTGTTCAACACAGGGCATCTGGTAGCTGACATATCAGAAACTTTATATAGAAAACTGTACAAAAAGTGAAAGTTATATAATTGTTTTTCTGTTCTTTAATTTTTTGACAATTCTCCAAAAAAGTCTTTTGTTATAGAAACTTTACAGTTAGCAAAGGTGTGTTAAGAAGTGGAAGTTATTTCATTATTTTTCAGTTCTTTAAAAAAAGGACATATATTAGTGTAAAACCTTCACATTAAGTGGATGTTCTTTTTTTCCTTCAAAGTTTTAGCGGAGCTTTGCTTTGAACCTGTTGGCTGCCTAATGGTGCAGTTTAAAAACAGGCTGAGTCTGATTTCAGATGGATCGAAGGAGGCATGCGTTCCTCCTGATGCTGCCAGTGTTGGGACCATTGCAAGTGATTGCAAGTAATAGGGTGGGCTGATATATATTTTTAATTTCAGCCTTATATGTAATATCTGACCAGGGGGTTCTAAACATTTTTATGCTCTGTACATTTGGCAACAAGTGAACTGCTCTGACCTCATCATTGCATTTTCTGTAGGTACGTGTGCAACCACCTGCACCTGCAACGTTCAAGGAAATTCAGATTTTCCATCACTGAAACTGCTGATTACAGTCAAAAGTGGTCAGATATGATCAATAACTGTATGTGTGAAGTGTGTGTGTGTGTGTGTGAGGCAGTGTGTGTGTGTTTGTGTGTGTGTGCCATGAGAACACATTCCTCAAAGCCAGCTGCCTAGTAGCTGATAAAGTATTCCAGTCAGAAGGGGTGGACACCTTTTAATTTATTTCGTCCAATGGCTGGCCGATGACATCGTGTCTGGTGAGGTGTTGGTTGCAGCTGATAAGGAAAGATTTATAATTCAGCCTCTCGCGTCCAGAACGCCAGCAGAACCAAGTCAACATGCTCCCTTTCGTTTTGGCATCGGTGCTCATCGCTAGCGGTAAGAATACACCTGTACAGGTGTCCCCAGACCCACATCAGAGCTAACCCACCTTTATTTACTGCAGTTCTGTTCAATAGAATAAGGAAAAAGTCTCAGGTTGATTTGCAGGTCAGGGATTAAGACTAGTCCTGGACTACATCTTTTCTTTTAATAGAGAATTATCATCCAGAATGCTGATTAATCCAGAACAAGGCTTAATCCATGTTGCTATAGAAACATTGAGTAGACAATTATACTCTACATTGAGTAGAATTTCTTTAAATTTGTTTCTTGAAAATCCTTTAAAGTTCTAGGAATAGTTTTATTGATACCGAACATTTACATTAAAGAACAATTATTTGTATAGATACTTAAGTTTATACATTTTTTTGTTCCTGCCAGTTTTATTAAAAGGTTTTATTTACATTACATTTACATTCTCAAAATTTTGTATACACATTTTGCCATTTCTTAAAAAAAGACGTGAAAGTTTTTCAGTTCTATAAAATTGTTTTGCAGTTCTATAAAAAAAACATGGTACCACTTTAAAATAAGACTACATTTATAAAGGGTTTATAAATGATTTACACATTTATTAATGGTTACTAATCAGGATGTAAATGCCTTAAAAATCATTAATAATCAGTTATGTGGCTGTGGGTTCACTATTTGGCAAAAACAGGTCTACATACATTTCTATGTGTGTGTTATAACTGATTATTAATGATTTTTAAGGCATTTATAACCTAATTAGTAACCATTAATAAACGAAATAATTTATAAACCCTTTATAAAGGTAGTCTTATTTTAAAGTGGTACCAAAAACATTTATTAGAGTAAAACCTTTACATTTAAATGGATGTTCTTTCCTTTTTTTTTCAACACAGTATTAGTAAAAGGTTTTATTAATTTAAATTGTTGTTTAAGTTATATATTTTTCTTGACAAATACTGATATAGAAACTTTACAATAAGTGAAAGTTCTTTAAATTCTTCAGTTTTTCAGTTCTTTACATTTTTTGACAATTCTTCAAAACTATATTGTTTTAGAGACTTTACAATAAGCAGGGACTCTTTAATTATTTTCTGAACTATGTTTTAAAAATATATATTTATTAGTGTAAAACCCTAACATTAAGTGGATGTTAAGTATATATTTTTTTTCTTCACAGTTTTAGTAAAAAGTATTATTGACATTTCTACAAAAAATGTATTTTGTTATAGAAACTTTATAATAAGTGTTCTGTAATTCTTTTCTCAACAGTTCAAGAAAAAACATTTAATGGTGTAAAACCTTTACATTAAGTGAACTCATTAAATTTGTTTGACAGTTTTAGTAAAACATTTTATTGGTGCAGAAACTTCATGTTAAATTGAAGTTCTTTACATTTTTTCTTGACATTAAAAAAATTATACAGAAAGAAGTTCTTTAATTGTTTTTTTTTTTGTCTATAAAAATTGTAAAATATTTATTGGTACGCATTTTTTCTTGACAATTCTACAAAAAAGTGTTTTGTTAATTAGTGTCTCATCAGTTCTAGAAAAAGACATGCATTAGTATAAAACTTTTACATTAAGTACATATATATATTAATTAATATATTAATACAGAAACTTTACAATAAGTGGAACTCTTTTATTAAATTCGTAAAACAGAATGACTCTTTTGAACTTTAGTGAAGTTGTTGGCTTTGAACTTTAATGCAACGTATTCTGTTATGGTTTCTCAAAATGTACTTGTGGTTTATTACTGTGCTTCTGTTTTTAGCTCTGGGGTGCGGCGTTCCCCCCATTGAGCCCCTCACCACCCGCGTGGTTAACGGAGTGGATGCCATTCCTCACAGCTGGCCCTGGCAGGTCTGCTCTTCATTCACTCACTAATCTCTCACTCTTTCCCTGCTTTTACTGAATATTACAACATTTTATACTACATCACAGTAACAAATTTGACACTCGTCCAGTTTGTAGTCTGGAGGACCACAGAGAAAACTGCACCATTAGAACCAATATATTTCAGTCTAAAGAACCCTATCAATATATTTCAGTCTAAAGAACCAAATCATACACCCTGTGCATGCTCGTTGCAATTTTACACCCCGTCAACAGTCTTTTTTTACGCCTTGCACCATAAAAATAGCATCAGAGTTTCATAATAAATCTACACTGATAGTCTGGTGTGGTCGTCTGAAGGTGAGGTGTGTTCAGGTAAATTTCTGGCGTGTTTCTGTGACATCTAAATACAGAAGCTTCACTGACTGATTAAAACCCTGACAACAGTCAACAGTCAGCCGCCCAATTTTATCTTTGCTCTGCACATACACCCCCTCTTTATACACACGCAAATAAATGCAATGCAGCGTGCAAATACAACAAATCCTGCTCACCTGCATCTTAAAGGGAATGAAGACTGACACACTGATTGGTTTATATCAAATTATGCGCAAAACACATCTATAAATAATTAACAGAATTAGTACATGCCTTTTGCATGTTTCAAACTGCGCATGGTGTATTTTTTGTGTCCTCACAATACCAAAGAAACACTGACACGCCCAAAATCCAGCTGCACGATATAGATAGTATAGATTTTAGTATAGATCACTAAAATAGAGCCCTAATTCTGACTGTAAAGTGCTTGTTCTCTTGTAGATCTCTCTGCAGTACCTGCGAGACAACGAGTGGAGACACACCTGTGGAGGATCTCTCATCGCCACCAACTGGGTGCTGACTGCTGCTCACTGTATCAAGTACGACACCCTGCTGCTGATCTGCAATCAGTCACAGGCTATATTCTCACTGCCTGAATATAACATATAATAAATATATATAAATAAATAGTATATATATATATATATCAGTGGCGGATACAGCAAATAAAACATAAAATTATTTAGATAACAGGATAAAAAATCTAACATTTCTGTACATTAATCTGTGATGTTTTATATGAAACTGTTTTATTAATTTATTGTTTTTCACTCGTGCAGTGAGAAGAACACCTACCGCGTTTATGTTGGAAAGTATAACCTGGTGGAGGAGGAGGCTGGATCCAGGGCCTTCAGCACCGAGACCATCGTGGTGCACGAGAAGTGGAACCCTATTTTCGTGGCCTTCGGGTGAGATTACTCTCACATCTAATATATATATATATATATATATATATATATATATATATATATATATATATATATATATATACCTACAGTAAAACTATAGTGCTAGTCTTTTGATATATATGATATATGCTATATATATTTTAGTTCTGTTTAATCTGTTTTGGATGATTTTTCTTCTTCCATTCATTCTAAAATGCCATAACAAATGTGACTTACTGGCCACTTTTTTAGAAACACCTTCTACTACTACCTTCTGCTTCTATTTCCTGGCCACTTTATTAGAAACACTGCTTTTTTTCCTACTGTAAACACGTGTTTCACGCTCGTCTCTGTGTGTGTGTGGGCGTGGTCAGGAACGACGTGGCTCTGATTAAGCTGTCTGAGCACGTGACCCTGAGTGATACTGTGCAGCTGACCTGCATGCCCGCTCCTGGAACCCTCCTGCCCAACAACTACCCCTGCTACATCAGCGGCTGGGGCAGAATCTCCAGTAAGTGTTTTACTGTCTCATTAACTGTAATATTGTTTAATGACACCTTAAATTCAGTGTTTTTTTTCGTTTTCTTTTTTTTAAAGTTCTGTATTGTAGATTAATACTAAAGTCATGCAAACTATGAAGAAAAACATATTCAGTTATTTACTAAAAAAATATTTAATGTTTTATAATTTAGATTCTTAGTATCACTGGCTTGATTTTCTCAGTCAGCTTTCAGTTAACAGCTGTGCTGAACTTGTCAAGAGTTAATTTCTTGTCTCTTAATGTATGTGAGAGCATCGGTTGTAAAGTTGTGAAGAGGTAGAGTTGGTATACAGTGAAAAGCTTTAGTTGAGTAATATTTTAATCCATATTATGAGAAGAACTGATCAACAAAGTTAAGAAAAAAATAGGCCAGTTAATTTGAAATATTTCAGGAAAGTATCCTTACGTACAGTCACTGCAAAGACTACCAAAAACCTTATAATTTTAAAACTCATCAGAACCACCCCAGAAAATTAAGAGTTATCTCTGTTGTGTGGGATAATTTAGTCAGAGTTTCCAGCCTCAGAAAAACGCAAGTTAACAGAACCGTAGATAAGAGCACCTAAATCTGGGGTCGGCAATTAAGTTTTGCCACAGGCCAGATATTTTTTAGCCATTACCTAGTGGGTAAAAAATACATTTTGTTTTGGAAAATGAAGGTTAATGGGATGGAGTGCTACAGACTAGTAGCTCTCCAGCTCAGAGGGTTGTTGAACCCAATTGCAGAACAGTTGATCTCTAAACAAAGAAGAAATAAAAAATAAATAAACACACATTGGTCACAGTCCAATACACTATTGCTGGCCTGGCTAGTGAATTGGGACACGGCCAGGAAAAAACGCCCTTATAAGGTAGGGAGATAGGGAGCCCAAGAATGGGCGGAAAAATGAGAACGAGTGGAAACTAAAGTCACGCTGAGCATGATAGAGAGAGAGACAGGGGAGGGATGTAAACAAAAACTCACCAGAGAAGCATTTTATTTTATATTATTTTTCATTTCATTTTCATTATCGTCATTATAGTTCAAGCAACCTCACAGATGTTTCATGCCTGCGGTTAAATTTGCGCATATAGAACTTATGCCGACCCCTGATCTAAGTGCTTTACAGAGTATTTAGTTTGTTTAATACTTTTAACTTACTTTATGATTCCTAATGTGTTTCTTTATATTAAGTATTAATTTAATTGACTCTTATTTTAGTAAATGCACTGTATGGACTATTCTAAGGTTCAGCAGTTAAGTGCTGGAGTGTGTAGGTGCTCATTAGCTCGTATCAGTGGCAGTGTTCAGACAGTGTGTGATGTGCTGCAGCCGGAGGACCCATCGCTGATAAGCTCCAGCAGGCCCTGATGCCCGTGGTGGATCACGCCACCTGCACCAAGCTGGACTGGTGGGGTCCTGCTCTGAGGGACACCATGGTGTGCGCTGGAGGAGACGGAATCGTCGGCGGCTGCAACGTGAGTGACAGCACCCAGCGCTTTATAGTACTATCACTGCTTATCAACATCGCTGTCACAGCTGCTAAGTGTGTGTGTGTGAGAGCAAGATATACAAGGTCCAACACAGCATTTCCTTTAAATTATATATTAAGACAATTATTACTTATTCTGGAAATTCATCCTGATTTTTAATTATTAAAACTTTATTCTATTCTATTAATAAATTATTATTATTATTATAAATATTTATAGTATTATCTTCATAATGGATCCTAATTTCATTTGAACTTCATTCTAGATGTACACTTTATTAGAGCATTACCCTGCATATTAATGCTATTAAAACATAATTCTAAAAACTTATTTGATAGAACTTTAATATGTAGTAATTGTACACTGTTGTTAATATTGTTATTTGTGCTTTATTCTTGATATTTATTTGATCAGTTTATTATTTAAACATAAACATTGCTTTTAGAACTGGGCTCGACAAATATTTAGCGAGAAATTCACACTGGATGTAAATTATATTAAAACTTTATCCTGGATATTATTTAATTAAAGATTAATTCTGCATATTCTGCGTATTAATATTAGAAATTAGTAACCTTTTCTGGATTCTGAAAACAATGTTTAATTTAGGCAAATTATTTGACATAAAGGTAATTTATGTTGTAATTCAAATGTTATGATTCAGGATATTTATTTTAATAGGTATATATATAGGTATATATATTATATAGTATATAATAAATATAGTAATATTTTTTGTGAATAAAAATCATTATGAATATTAATAAGTTAAGTGTTAATTGTTATTTTTATTTTATGTTTTTTATTTTCTTGGAGCTTTATTTTATATATTAATTTTATATAACGTTTATCAGAATGTTGTTGGATTTAATATTGAGCTCCTCTGTGCTGCAGGGTGACTCCGGTGGTCCGCTGAACTGCAGGAACGCTGAGGGTGTTTGGGAGGTGCACGGTATCGCCAGCTTCGTCTCTGGTTTGGGCTGCAACTATGAGAAGAAGCCCACCGTCTTCACCCGCGTGTCTGCCTTCAACGACTGGATCAACCAGGTAACGGCCACCACCTGACCACCTCACCACCAAATTGCGCACCCTCTCCGCTTTTAGACTCTTTGGCCCGTTTTTTCCACACTACAATTGCGCACCCTCTCCGCTTTTTGACTCTTTGGCCCGTTTTTCTGCGCTACAACTGAACACCCTCTCCGCTTTTAGACTCTTTGGTCTGTTTTTCTGCGCTACAACTGAATACTCTCTCCGCTTTTAGACTCTTTGGTCCGTTTTTCTGCGCTACAACTGCACACTCTCTCCGCTTTTAGACTCCTTGGTTCGTTTTTCTGTGCTACAACTGCACACTCTCTCAGCTTTTAGACTCTTTGGTCCGTTTTTCTGCGCTACAACTGAACACCCTCTCCGCTTTTAGACTCTTTGGCCCGTTTTCTGCGCTAGAAATGCGCACTCTCTCCGCTTTTAGACTCTTTGGCCCGTTTCTGACACCTAGCGTTCAAACTTTGAATCTCACATTATAAAAACCTGCTTAACAGCGGGCCAACTTTCATTCTATTTCTAAAATACCTCACCCCTGGACACCCCTGATCTAGAGTTATGGAGCCACAGTATTAAATGATCAGATGAACAGATTTACTTATATCTACAGTATATATGAAAACAGTAGCTATGGTGCATACAGCTTTGAAAAAAATAAGAGAGCACTTAAAAATGATGAGTTTCTTTGAATTTACCAAATTGAAAACCTCTGGAATATAATCAAGAGGAAGATAGATGATCACAAACCATCAAACCAAACTGAACTGCTTGAATTTTTGCACCAGGAGTAAAGCAGCATAAAGTTATCCAAAAGCAGTGTGTAAGACTGGTGGAGGAGAACATGATGCCAAGAAAAACTGTGATCAAAAACCACCAGGGTTATTCCACCAAATATTGATTTCTGAACTCTTGAAACTTTATGAATATGAACTTGTTTTCTTTGCATTATTTGAGGTCTGAAAGCTCTGCATCTTTTTTGTTAGTTCAGCCATTTCTCTTTTTTACATTTATAGAATAAAACTACAATATTTATTTTACTCAAACATGTTCCTATAAATAGCAAAATCAGAGAAACTGATTCAGAAACTGAAGTGCTCTCTTAATTATTGAGCTGTAATTTTGTTCGTGTTAAATACTTTATTATGTAGTTTTACTATAGATTAACATGGTTACTACCATATTAGTATATACTGAATATACAGTAGCTAATAATAAAGTATGTTCTTATATTGTGTTATTGAATGTAGCTAATATATACATATTCCTGTTTGCTTCAGGTTATGATGAAGAACTAAACGAGACCAAGGATCAAATCATTTCAATAAAGACTTAAAACATTCTTAAATGTTTATTTTTCTTTAAAACCTCATGCACATGCATACAATAGGGGGTGATGCTGTTCATTCAGCTATAGAGCTGAATTAATAATGGTGGGACTTTAGTTGGGTTTTTGACTGCAGACAGTATGAACTCAAGATATGTAATATTGTGTCTGCTTTTCTTCTCTTCTTTATTTGGTAATTTGGTAATGCTGTCGAGCAATTAAGAAAAGCAATATTCTGTTCTTAATCGTTATTAATCAATTTTTTCTTCTTAAGCTTTAAATCAAGTCAAGAGGCTTGTATTGTTCTTCCATCTGAGTTAGAATTATATAGAATTATATTTGTATAAGGGATCTTTTTTATAATCATTTAAAAAACTATTGTATTATTTGCAACAATATTCTGTGATTAAAATCATGATTTGGGTATTTCCCTGTATTTTGGGGAGGAATTCAAAAATAATAATTTATACGCATGACAAACAGACTTGAGTATTTTTTTCTTTATACTAATTTTACATTGTATATTTTTTATAGTAATACTCCCTGGAGTTGTAATGTGTTTTTAAATTAGAATATTTTAATTTTCTGAGTTCTGAGAAAGAGACCAGGGTAGTGAGAGTTAGTTATGAGTAGTTATGAGATTTAATCTACATTTTAGCAGAGATAAAAAGTAACCTAGTTTCTAAACTCAAAAATAGATCAATAAATGCATCGACAGTATTGACACCACAATTCCATTTTGCCAATCTTACACTCATTCTTTTATTTAAATTTAAATTTAAACGCTCGGAGGAAAGCGCAGCGACTCGGTTCTGATACATCAGCTCACAGATTCAGCCTTGTGCTGATCAACATCACCCTAGGAGTGATGAGGGGAGAGAGCGCCATCTACTGTACTGTACCCACCCAGAGAGAGCAAGACCACTTGTGCTCTCTCAGGGCTCCGGTAGCTGATGGCAAGCTACATAAACGGGATTTGAACCGGCGTGATCTCCTGATCGTAGTGGCAGTGCTAAGCTCGCTTTACCACTCAGAGCCCAAATTTAAAAAATATTAAATGACTGACTTTACTCATTTTTATAAAACAAAAGTTAACGATTAGGTTCCAACAAAGTGAGTAAAACAGATTGCACACACACACACACACACACACACACACACAACCTGCGTGCTGGACTGTGATATTTATAGTCCTGTCAATCTGCATCACCGCCAATCTGCCGATGACTGAAAATATATATCACACAAACAGCCAGAAGTCTTTCCACAGGGCAGCGAGTTACACTGTCTCGTTAGAGAAAACCTCTTATCTCTGGAAACACAGAGTTTTGGGAAATTAGTATTCCAGTAACGTCTCTCAGATCCTCAGAGACGAAGGAAGCTGAGGAAATCTCTTCCTCTTATTCCACATGAAGATGACTTCATCATTTTCTGCTTATAAACGTTACGTATATTAGCGAAAAATAATCAAATTATTGCAATTCTTTTCTTTTATTAAGCCAAATTAAGTCACTCAGTCAAGACATGTTGGGTGTGCTGATCAACATCACCCTAGGAGTGATGAGGGGAAAGAGAGCGCCATCTACTGTACCCACCCAAAGAGCAAGGCCAATTGTGCTTTTTCAGGGCTCCGGTAGCTGATGGCAAGCTAATACGTATTTCTTTCTATAAAAACGTGCATTAACATAGCTGCATATTTTAAAGCTAGAGTGGGTGATTTATATATATATATAAAATACTATTTAAATTCCAATAGCAATTAACATTGGCGTAGGAACCGGGGGGAATATTAGAAATTTTTCCCCCCAAAAAATGATATCGTTTCGCTCATATCAGCTGTACTATTAATGAGGAGACAGACCAGACTAATCACTATTTCATTTTTAAACTGTCTTTATTAATCTAAAATTACAGGACTTTTTGTGAGCTATAATGAACGAAAAAAGAGTGGAGAAAATGTAAATATACAACAGAATTGACATGCCAATACATATTAATAATATTAATATTAATAATAATAATAATAATAATAATAATAATAATAATAATAATAATAATAATAATAATAACCAAATCTGTTATATTATTTTAAATATTAGGTGATAACTGATCATTTTTGTCATATGTATATAATTCAGACATTGCATGCATAATTTTTTCTAACAACAGTAACTGTAACATGGAGTAACATGTTTAGGTTGTAAAATCACCTTTACTTGGATGTAACTAATAATAAATAAGATACAGAAAAAAATGTATTATTTGTGATTAAAAGTAATTTCCACAAATGTTGTTCTAGGAAACTATAGGGTGGCAAATGTGTCCCCCCAATATCAAGCCCGCTTCTACGCCCTTGGCAATTAATACCAAGAAAAAAAGAAACAATATAAACTCAAAAAATGTTATTTAATTCTCAAAGATGGCAAAGAAAGTTATACAGTTATACAGAGGATGTTTCTACAGAAGCTTTAAGAGGAAATTACCTCACATAATTACACAAACACGTCAGCACAGGTTTACAACTTAAGTCAGCCAAAACGGGCACATGTCACCCCGCTGCTCATTGATCTCCATTGGCTACCAGTTGATGCTCGCATCAAATTCAAAGCTCTTACAATCGCCTGCAAGGTGATGACAGAACAGGCTCCTTCCTACCTGCACTCACTCCTGAAGGCTTACGCTACCTCCCGGCCGCTG
This sequence comes from Astyanax mexicanus, assembly GCF_023375975.1. Lineage (NCBI taxonomy): Eukaryota > Metazoa > Chordata > Actinopteri > Characiformes > Acestrorhamphidae > Astyanax > Astyanax mexicanus. The sequence continues at coordinate 7,534,258 of NC_064429.1, forward strand.
CGCTCCTCCAATGAACGTCTCCTCGCTTTGCCAAACAAACATTCACACAAAGCAATCCAGACTGTTCTCATACAGAGTTCCCCAATGGTGGAACAAACTACCTTCCACTACCAGATCAGAAGAATCTCTCGCGATCTTTAATAAACTCCTGAAGACAGAGCTCTTCAAAGAGCACTTACTCTCCTAACACCTCTAACACACTAACTACTTCTAACCCCATTTCCTTCTTCCCCTCCTTCACTCCTCTATCCTATTATTCCCCTTTGACCTCCTTTTATCCCTATCCAAAGATGTTTTACCTTTAAACTTATTTTACATTGTACTTGACTATTGTAAGTCGCTTTGGACAAAAGCGTCTGCCAAATGTAATGTAATGTAAAAGTCTACATAAAGCCTGCTGTCCTAAAAATCCCAACCATATTGAATACCCATGTGTCCCCTTTGTGTCCTCTGTTTAGAAAACCAAAATATGTTCATCCTGATTAAATATTTACTGACAAATAGTGATCAAGACACCCTGAACAGATTCTCTGAACACCTGCTGCTGATAGCCTTCAGCACCGAAGCCAGAATGAGTAAGAACATGCTTCTGCCTCAAAGAGTCATAAATCATCATAATCATTTCCTTAGAAATTAGGTTTGGCACATTCTTTAGAGGGTCTGTATTTCCTACTATAGCTTGTAGCCTAAAGCTAGTACACCAAAGTAATATGCATCAGTCAAACTGTGACAAAACAAGACCATCAATATCTATGCATGTAGTTTACTATTCCCAAATATTTATATACACCACTTCTAACTAATGCATTCAGTTACTTTACAATGCAGTTGCACTTATTGCACAAACACAGCCTGTCTTGTCCCCATAGATAAGCACGGCCAATAGAATAGGACTCTCTAAAGCATTGAGGGGTTTAAAGTCTTCCAGTATTAAGATGTGGAGCAGTAAAACTGCATTCTCTGGAATTATGGTGCTCCATCCAATACTTTTGAAAAGAGTTGTGGAGTTGGGGATGGAGGAAATGGGGTGGTGACCATCCATCATCCTCACCTCAGAAATACTCAAATTACTGAATGCAAATGTCCCCATGTACTGCCTTAACCCTCCTGTTATCTTTGGGGTCAATTCAGTGACCCCATTCAGTGTTTAAAGATTCTGAAAAAAGGGATGACATTCGTTTTTTTATCATTTATATTTATTGTCTTTTCTTAATTTAATGAAGATAATTAATGAAAAACTAAATGTTTCAACTTTAATGTCTTTAATGTTTTATTAAGGCCGTTTTATTGACATAAAACATAAGAAATATCAGTATTTGACACATATTTTCATCTTAATAATGTTGAGATCACAATGACATTCAGTTTTACAATCTTTTTCTAAATGCCCATTTGCTTTAGGCCCTGATTTGTCAAATAATAATACTTATATAATACTAATAAAACACTTAGAATAATGCAAAAACAGCTGGTAATTTTTAAATAAACATAAAGTAACTGGTGAGTAAACTTTGCTAACGTGTTTAATGATCTGTAATTATGATATTTTTCTGAAGGTTTAAATTCCTGGGATCATATTGACCCAGAGAATAAAGGGTGTTCATAAATTTGAGGACAGCAGGAGGGTTAACAGACTTTTCCAGGAATATCAGCGATAGGAAATGAGAGACACCCTTTGAGCCAGAAACCATAAAGAGGCCAATAATCACTTTAAAGGAGCTGCTGAGTTTAATGGATAATACTGGAATAAAGATGCACCAGCGAGAAAAAAGGTGCAAACAGCTTGAAAAAAGAAAAGACCAATAAAAGCAATTCTACGAGGATGACAGAAAAAAAGTGAAAATAAAAGTTTAGGTACCACTTTAAAATAAGGCTCCCTTATAAAGAGTTTATAAAGGGTTTATAAAAGAGTTTGTTAATTGCTATTAACTGGGTTGTAAAACCATTAATTAAGCATTACATAGGAGTACATACATAGAAAACATAACAGACAACAGAGGCCTAAATCTTACTTTGTCCTTTTTATCAGTCAGAATTAACTATTTTTTCTATATTAAAATAGTATAGAAAGCCAGTTTAATATAATTAAACTAATGCAATATGTTAGTATACAACACATTGTGATTACTAGATAAATTATTAATCTGGGCAATTAAATTAATAAAGTTGTTAACATATATGTTAACGCTGACTGATGGAAAAGAAAAAGATTAATAGTATAAAATAATATGAAACAGGCTGCTGTTTCCCTTTCTATTTATTTGTTGTAACTGCTTAATATTGTTTTTTTTACATGTATGTATTTACAACATAATTTATAATCATTTGTATACGCATTCATAAACCATCTATAAACTCTTTATAAAGGAGCCTTATTTTAAAGTGCTACCAAATGTTATTACACTGGGAAATAAAAAAAAAAAAACTTAAGTTTTGTTTTGAAAGTTATGAGAAACACCAGAAGTATGCAGTATTTGCATAAAGCCCAAATTCAAAATGCCAGCAAACAGTCTGCTCAAAACATGTTCTACAATCTTCAAGTAAAACTCGAACTATTTAAAAACCGTGATCCTGAAGCAGATGTGCTTTAAGAAACTCACCAGTGATGGTAAAGTTACTTTGAAAAAGTAATCCGATTACTGGATACTGATTACTGATTACTCCTTTAAAAAGTAACTTAGTTACTTCATGGATTACTTGATTTTAAAAGTAACTAAGTTACTTTACAAGTTAGTTACTTTCAGCAGCTGCAGACACCACCTCCCGCCGCCTTAACATAAACATTATAACCAGTTTTGCCAATACTCCCTTTATTGGAAAATGTATTTAAACAGCAACAATGTATCTCTATTAAGTTGAACTATTTCCTAAAAATATATATATTTTTAATAAAAATAAAAAAAATTACTTAACATATTAAAAAAAAATAATAATAAAATATGGTCTTTCTTGATTTTACTTAACATAAATACTTGTTTTTATAAAAAATATATAAAATAAAGAAAGTCTTTCTTGACCTGACATATTTAACACTGTAAAACTGAACATTGAACCTGTTGTTCCCCATACCGGACCCAACTACTGAGAAGGATTTAATTCTGACAGTGTTCATTTAAAGCACCGGAACTTTTCTTGTCTTTACGGTATGTGCGCTCTGCGCCACAGTGAACTTCCAATCACGTGTGGTGTAAAATCTTCAAACGCTCTCCTCTGCCAATCAAATTTGTGGCAGACCGCTGCCCTGGCTAGTGAATTGGGATGCGGCCGCAAAAAAAACGCCTTTATAAAGAGATAGGGAGCCTGAAAACTGGCAAAAAATGAAAACGGGCGGACACTAAAGACACGCCGAGCGCGAGAGAGAGAGACAGGGGTATGACAGGGGAGAAAGCGAGACGCGTGTGATTGGGGAAGAGCAGAGGGGGAATTGGTAAGGGAGCGGTGTGTGTGTGTGTGTGTGTGTGGAGGAGATGAGGTGGAGAGAGAGAGAGAGAGAGTAACGCTTAGTGACTTAAATAAGTAACTTTAATCTGATTACTGGATTGGAAATAGTAACACGTTAGATTAGAGTAACGCGTTACTAAGTAACGCATTACTGACATCACTGAAACTCACCTCAACAGACTTAAAACTGTTACTGCAGCAAAAGAAAGGTGCTTCTACCAAACCAGTTTATAAATACACTTTATATTTTATATGTGTGTGCTTCTGATTTGTATGCTGCATTCAGGTGAAATATTTGAGAGAAATCTTCAGTTTGCCATCATCTTTTCAACCATACCCACCCCATTTATTTCAGATATATACGCGTGTCTGAGAGTCCTGCGGTTGTTTTTATTTCCTATAATAGAGTCTCAGAGTCTCTGACTGTCTTGTGGCTGGAAGCTGCACAGATAAAAGGTACACAGAGCAGAGTGGTTTAATATCAGGGGGTTGTGTCAGGCGCTGTAGCAATCGTGTTGTTTGGATGGAGACACACACTCAGGAGTGAAGGTCCTGAAAATGTGTTCCAATTGCACAATGTAAATCAGTGTTTCTCAACTCCATTCCAATGCAACTGGAAAAACAGATTTAAGCAGTTTGTAGCTTTACTGAGAGTGCATTTGAGCAACACAGCTTAAAATGTTTAACCTAACAAGTAAAAGTAAAAGTAAATTACAAAAAAAATAAAAATATTTAGCAATAAAAATATATAGCATTTATACCTCTTTTTACACAAATAAAAATAGGTTTATGGGCTAAACAAAACATCTTCATGAACTTTTTGCAAAAAAAAATCACTTTTATATAAAGAGATCTCACCAGCTTTATTCCTTCCAGTTTTAGTTCCTTTTAGAATGTGCTGTTTAAAGGCTCTGTCACGTTTATGCAAATAAGCTGTTTGCTGGCCATGCCCCATGTTTAAAGGCAAGGCAAGGCAAGGCAAGTTTATTTATATAGCACCTTTCATACACAACGGTCATTCAAAGTGCTTTACAAATTAGAAAATACACAGAGAAATAAAAAAATAAAAAAAAAAACATGTAAAAGATTAACAGTAAAAATGGAAATAAAAACTAAAATAAGAATAAAGCATGATTGATTAAAACATGATTAAAACAAAGAGAATTAAATTAAAAACATGTAAAAGAACAACAAGGAATTAATAAGAATAAAGCATGAATAAAACATAATATAAAAGTGCCGTTACAGAATAAAAGTGGGCGGAGCTGCAGTGTTTTAAGCTGAGCTGAAAGCCTGATCAAACATGTAGGTTTTCAGTCTGGATTTAAACATGTTTAGTGTTGGAGCTCTTCTAATGCTCTCTGTTAACTGGTTCCATTTAAGAGCAGCGTAGTAACTAAACGCTGCCTCTCCGTGTTTAGTTTTTACTTTAGGCGGCTCTAACTGAGCAGTTCCTGATGATCTGAGAGTTCTGCTCGGCTCATACTGCTGGAGCACATCAGATAAATATGCTGGTCCTGCACCATTAACACATTTATAGACCAGTAACAGAACCTTAAAGTCTATTCTGTAACAGACTGGTATCCAGTGCAGGGATTTAAGGATGGGGGTGATGTGCTCCCTTCTTTTACTTCTAGTCAAAACTCTGGCTGCTGAATTCTGAATCAGCTGAAGCTGTTTGATGGTCTTTTTTGGGAGTCCAGTTAGGAGTCCATTACAGTAATCAATCCTACTAGAAATAAAGGCGTGGATGAGTTTCTCCAGGTCTGATTTAGACAGAAAATCTCTGATCTTATTGATGTTCTTGAGGTGATAAAATGCTGATTTGGTGACTGCTTTGACATGACTGTTAAAAGTGAGATCAGAGTCCATTTGTACACCAAGATTACGCACTAGTTCTTTAGATTTCAGGCATTTTGAATCCAGATAGGCAGCTAGACTGTGCCTCTCATTACTATTCCCAAATAAAATAATCTCTGTTTTATCTTTATTTAATTGCAGAAAGTTCTGTCCCATCCATTTATTTATCTGCTCAAGGCATTTACACAGTGAGTCAATGGGACCATAGTTGTTTGGGCAGAGGGCCATGTAGATCTGAGTGTCATCTGCATAGCTGTGGTAAGATATCCCATAGTCACGCATGATTTCCCCCAGAGGAATCATATATAAATTAAATAAGAGTGGCCCAAGAATTGAACCCTGGGGTACACCACAGGTCACTGGCACAGTCTCAGAAACATTATTTTCCATTTCCACAAAGTATTTCCTTCCTTGAAGGTATGAACTGAACCATTTTAGGACAGTTCCAGAAATTCCAACCCGGTTCCAATTCCAAGTCTATCTATGAGAATGTTGTGGTCAATGGTGTCAAAAGCAGCACTGAGATCAAGCAGTAGTAGAATAGATATTTTTCCTGAGTCTGTGTTTAAGCGAATGTCATTGATAACCTTAATAAGCGCAGGCTCAGTACTATGATTGGCCCGGAAACCTGACTGAAATTGGTCTAGACAGTTATTTATGGACAGGAAGTGCATAACTTGCTTGAAGACAATTTTTTCAATTATTTTCCCAATGAATGGTAGATTAGAGATTGGTCTGTAATTGTTCAATAAGTTTGTATCTAAATTTTTCTTTTTTAAGAGAGGCTTCACAACGGCTGTTTTTAATGCATTTGGGAAAACACCTGACATGAGTGAGGTATTTACAATTTGAAGAATGTCTGCTGATATTGAGTAAAAAACATTCTTTAAAAACTTGGTTGGTAATGTATCAAGATTGCAGGTGGATGATTTGAGGTGACTCACTGTATCAATTAAAACTTCTTCATTAATAGTGCTAAACTGGCACATGTTGACTATGAAGCTAAACTGGCACATGTTGACTATGAAGCTAAACTGGCACATGTTGACTATGAAGCATTTACCACATGTTAGTATTAGCTTGTGCTTGATGGCAAAACAAGAACAAGCTAGCTCATTATTAACTGTGATAAAACACTAAACTCATTATGCAAAGAACTCACATATCCTTAATCTGTTGATTTGCCATGTACAGTATGTACAGATCCCTCCCTTAGACAAAGTCTGCTGGCTGATCATGTTTTGTACTGTCTGAGGTTTTCAACTAGCATAAAGAAATAACATTTCTTCAACTGTAAGAAGACCCAAGTGTCGAGACCCAAGTGAAAATAGAAAAGAACAAAAAGTGAGTATTACATAATATATCTTCTTTAAGATTTTAAACAATATTAATTAAATATTTGCACTTTTACAGTTTGAAAATAAAAGTAAATATAAAAAATGAAAGGACCCAAAGCAAAAAGGAAATCAGTGAAATGGTCCCATGGGTCCCAACACAAGCTCCCCTGTGTTTAAAATTATACAATTAATATACATTTGCTTATTGTGTTCATACAATTTCAAAATGCAAATTGTTTTAAATAAAAAAAAAAATCCATAAGTCTAGGTCAGTGGTATTACACATTTTGTAAAGCAACATATGACATTGCAAAGTTTGTTATTAGTGTAAAAATGTCTTTCTTTTAAAACATTTCTGTTGTTTGTCTCGCTGTCTCTCCGTGCTGTTAGCCAATCAGAAGCAATATGTTTGCATGTATGAATATTCATAAACAGGAGCCCCACACTCCTCCACTGGATTAAAGCAGGGTTATACTGGATCACCAGAGCACTTTTTATTTATTTTTTTATACTAAAGACCACAACTAGACATTTTAAATTAATGAAAAAATGATGGAATGAGACCATCAATTCTTAAACCAATAAATCTACCGACATTTAGAGACTGTATATAAATATACATTATTCATATCTTAAAACTTATTATTCCCTATTTTCTAGATAAATACTAGAACAACTGAACCATTATTAACTCAGCACATAAACAACAATTAGCACTTATTTCTCATCTCACCCGTTATCAGACACGCCCCGCCTACTAAGTGCACAGCGTGAGAACAATAGCCAATCCTGCGCAGCGGGCGCGACAACTTCAGCCAATCAGGGATAGAGGGAGGCGGGGCTTGTTGTAAAACGGGCGGGAATAAGTAACGTATCTCGCGCCAGTCATTCAGTCAGTCAGTTCAGTAGGAGCTGGAGAAGCGGGAGAGGAAGAAGCTGAGGATTAGTTCTGCTGCTAAAGGGGACAAAACAGAAAATTATTCGGCTTATTAAACACCAGAGGATTTAATAAGAAGCTTATTACCTGTTTTTCGGACTAATTTAACTAATACATTGCCGTTTCTGAGAGCTAATCTACGGAGTTGGACGACAGGTGCGTTCAAACCGAGGATCTTTCAAACTGTTAAAGTGAGTAACCCAAAATAACCAGGGTACTTTTCACTTTCTCCCACTTTTCAGAGCGATTTATTCATATTTCTGGCTGACTAGTGTGTTAAATGTAGTTTAGAAACCAAACAGTACTTCTGTTATGCGTATGAATCATTGTTTAATGTTATTAAGCAGCGAGCTAATGTTTTCTAAAAAACAATACTGGAAAATGTGGGTTGTGGGGACTGGGTTTTTGACCTAGTTTTTGGGGACCAAACAAAATATAGGGACCTAAATACAATCATTCAGATAAGTCAGTGGAGTCTCATACAGACAGGAATACAAACTTATGGCCACCTTAAGCTGGTTGATATGCAACATGTATGTAATTGTTTGATTTACCTGACCAAGCTGGGTTGCTGGTTGACCAACAAGACCAAAATCAAATGTATTTTGAGGGGTGCATCCACAGTTTGAGGACCTTTTAAACTATTACATTTACACTATTCTGCCAGCTAATGTTTCCCAATAACATTTGGGTTGTGGAGTAAGGTTTTAGGGGGGAATAAAACTTAAAATAGGGACATAAATACAGACATTTGCCAATACATACAAGTGGGGAACTTTAGCTAGCCAGCAGCTCATTAAATCATTTAGAGAATCAGTGGACTCTCCATAAAGACAGGAATACAAATCGATGGCCATCTCAAGCTGGTTAACAAGCAAAATATATGTCACTAAACAAGCTAGACAACCAGTATAACCAAGTCTGACCATTTTTGAGGAGTGATTCACAGTTTAAAGAGCTTTCAAACTGCTAGATTGAGTAAATAGGATACTTCTTACTTTCCTGACACTTTTTAAAGCAAATTCTTCATATTTCTGGCTTACTGGTGTGTTAAATAAAGTTTAGAAACCAACCAATAATTCTGTTATGCTTATAAATGAATGTTTCTGACCCAGTTTTTGGGCAACCAAACTCAAATTGGGATCAAAATACAGACATTTGCCAATATGTACATGTGGGGACCTCATTAAATCATTCAGAGCATCAGTGGAGTAAAGACAGAAATACAAACTGAGGGCCATCTCAAGCTGGTTGACCAGCAAGAGGTATGCAATTATTGTCTGGGATTGTTTGGCATTGTTTATGATGGCTATGATATAGCACTTGTAGTTTTACTCAAGTCTGGATCTCTAGTACTTTATGCATGTCTGTAAGCAGGTCCCTAAGCTGGATTTTTTAAGCAAGGCTATGCTAACCGTAAAACAGAACTTGTTTAAAATACCATAGCCTGACACACATTTAAAGAGACACATTTAAAGAGAATATTTTTGGACCACTATTTCCAAGACTACCACTACATTGCTTGTGAGATTTGTGGGATGTTGTTCTCATGGTGGAAGAGAAACAGAACAATTGAACAATGGAGAAAAAACAGAAACAGTTTTTGGCCACAGTTGTGTGTACAGAAGTTGAGTAAAGAAGGCATAGAATGTGGACATGACCGTGGTTACATGAACCAGACACCTGCTTCCTGTTTAGTGCTGGAGACAGCTCAGCTATTGGTTATTCACTATGCCCACGTCAGAGTTTTTGCGTCAGATAAGACTAAAACTTGTGATTGCAAAGCTGATTTTATCAGAACATCAACACGAGAAAAAGACTCATCACCCTGACCACTGCCACAGTGTCTGTGGCACTATGACTTTCTACTATTTTAATAGAAACATGTTCTAAACGTTTCACAAAAGCATTACAATCAATAAAAGTTTTAAGGTTTAAGAGTTTAGAGCCTCTTCAAGAACCAATAGGCTTCTCTCAGTGTTCTCTGACTGCAAATTCAGAGCTGTTTAGTATTCATCCCCACATTCTCCGAGCACCCCACAGCTCCCAATGTGGGGCACAAACAATTGGCTGATTGTCTCTGATACGACAATGTAGACAAAACCCCCACTGACAGCAACTCCTTAGGAATGTGAGAAGTTTGATTTCATATCTGATTTTAGAACGTTGTAGCAGTCAAATGTGGACATACTTGCTCTTCATGTTCTTCATAACCATAAACAACTTTTGTTGTAAATAACCCAGATAGATGTTAACACCAAAAACGTAGCAGCAGCAAAACTGCCTGTGCAGACACCATGTACAAGTCTGAGAAAATGAAGTTTAAAGTATAGTACATTTATAATTAATTTGGTAAGTGTATAAGGCATACTTTTCCTGTTGTGACGATAGCAAAGACACCCTGACATGCCCTAAACCAAGTTTTGCAGTGTGTGTTTGATGGCTCGCCTACAGATCACTAAAATAGGGCCCTTAGTGTCAGCTTAGGGACAGTGTGTGAGTATATGTGTGACATTTTGACTTCCTTAGTCCCTCTTTAGAAAAGGTGTGAAGTTGAAATGTATCCATGATCTAGAGTTAAAGGCCTGCTGACGATGTCAGAAGCAGCTTTTACACAAACACATTGACTAAAGTCAAACGCTGAACATCAGGTCTGAGTGACAAAGCATGTGATCAAAACCATAAAAGGGAATGATATTTTTGCCTAGGTTGACCAATGACATTATCTACCATAGCAACAGTGCTTTCAGTGAATCGGAAAATGTATTACCTTATTTGCAAATGCAAACGATGGGTATATTGCAAAATTTGGGTTATAAGAACCAATAAGCTGGAAATATATGCAGAAAGCTCGGGTCTCTGTCGTTGACATTCCTCGGGGTTGGAAACCTTTGGGTGTGATGAGCTGACACTTATCAAGTTTTCAAGTCAGAGAGAGAAAGAGAAAGAGAGAGAGAGCACACACAGTCAGGAACTTCACTCCTTCGTTTCTTTGGTTTTACTATGAGCGAATGAGCTACTGAGCTCTGAGGTTCCTCTTCTGAAGTCTCCAATGCTCCACCAGCCACTCACGTTCAGTAAAACTGAGCCGGATCCTCTTTCAGAGGCTGTACGTGTGACGTAAGTTCGTAAAGAACTCCGGTGAAAAGTGACCTGAAACCCCAGTTTTTAGAATGAACATATTTGGTTTAGCAGGGATGGTCGTTCAGCACACTGGTACCATTAAACACCATATTTTATCCATATTCTTCTCCACTCAGAAATTCTTCTGCTTTCAGTTTAGAAACAAAAAAATACAGACTGACACTTTAAAGGTTCTTGTGATACATGCGTTTTAAATGAGACTGTACAATACTGGAAACGGTGTCATTGCAATAGTTTTTTGTCTGTATTTCTAATTGTGATATTAACAAATACAGTCATTATCACCATTTTGACTAGAATTAAATCATCCAGCATGTCATTGTATTAATAATGCACTTCATGTATCCAAGACTGAAGTAAATTAAACGATACTATTACACATACATGCCCACATTTGATTTCAGTGCTCAAACAATATATTGTACAGCCCTAGCTTCAACAGTATATATATATATATATATATATATATATATATATATATATATATATATATATATATATATATATATATATATATACTTAATAACTTTATGCCATCTAAACAGACCAGTGGACAGGTCTCAGAAGAGATTTCATAAGGTCATGTGTACTCCTGCTTTGTATTTTCTACCAGACGTTTTCTAGATTGTTTCCCACAAAACAGTGGGTCACTGAGCTGGAAGAGAACTTGTAAGCAGTCTGTGCAAATAAGGATATATATTTTCATGCCCCATACATCTAGAATCAATACTGCCCACGCCACTGACACTGTGAATAGCAGGGCATGGAAACAAGAACATCAAGATTATGCTGGAGTTTTTTTTTGTCCACGCTGTGGATGCATAGGTTAGATCAGTCCACTGTAGACAAAAGACAGACTGGTCCTGTTGATCTTTCCCTTTTTTGCTTTAGTCTCTGCATACGTAGTTCACTCTTTTTACACTCATTACAGATGCCCATCAATTAAGCAGGAGATTCCACAGAAGATTAAACTTTGATCATTTGCATCAAATGCACACATTCTTATCTTCATGCAGCAGACTGTGTGTTGGTTTATGTAAAGTTGGTATAGGTATTGATGTGGACTGAACACAGAACACAGACCTTCTGTGAACTTTGGACCTCTGCACTGCTGCAATCTGTGCATGGGGTTGAGTATTGATTAGATGATCACAAAGCTCCAAATTAGCTTTAACACACCATGTGCTTTTCTCTTTCTTTAGAAGATACGTAATCTTGGAGCTCTTTGTTTATGGAAGGAATCTAGACCTTATTTTTGGAAAGCTTTCTTAAATTAAGTTTAAATTAATACAGTTAAAAGCTGTATTTATATTAAATGTTTTGTTTTGTGCATCATGTATCTCATTTCAGAACAGGCAGTTGTAAAGTGTGAACGGTAGAAGTCTTTAAGATGTTTAACTAATTTTCAATTTTATGTTTAAGCATAGATGATTTCAAATAAATGTAAATTAACATAAGGATACATTTATTTAATATGTATTTTGTATGCATATATTAAATTTCAATTTATTTAAGGAGTTGGATATTTCTTTAGTTATTTATTTAAAAATGTTTCTTACATTTTAAACTTACATCATTAAATATTAAAAACAATATTAACAATAACCATAAAAGTTAAAGAAATTACAGTATGAGATATACTGTAAATAGCAAGTTAGAAGATAAGAAAGTACAAAATAAGGAAATGCAATCAAATAAATGAAAAGAAAACACCTTTACTAATCAAAATCTTAAAAAGACTTATCTACCTGCAGTCTAAATTATTGACAAACTGAAGATAAAGTGACCGTATTGGATTGAATACATCGTTGTGCAGCACAGGAACTAATGCAGCACAGACTGTGTTGTAAACAGCATGGAGCAGCAAAGACAGTGTTTGTTTATAGCTGTGTTATTTAGCGTTATCTGACTTATATATCAGATTAAACTGTGCTTTATCAGCAGTTTAGCTCAAATAAAAGCAGTATATTTGGTAGCTGGGTTGGATCGAGACCGATTTACGTTCTTATCACAAGCGAAGTGAGTTCATTTAAAACAGGTGCTGATCAAAACAACCAGCTAGATGAGCTGGTCTCGGTCCGGTTGTTTTAAACCACATCCGAGTGCTATTACTGTTTTTACACCTGCTAAATTAAACCGCACTAAGGGCACAAATAAACAAATAAAAGTTTGTTTTAACTGAACCAAACTGCAAACAAACCGGACTTTGGTTCAGTTGATCCAGATTCATAACACTTCTCTTGTTCATACTAGATTTTGGTCTTTTTGTTAAGAATGTGGTTAGCAGCACCTTCCACTCCTGATATTTAGTTTCAGGTCAAACTGAAATGTTCAAAGGTGTGGACCGAACGCGATGTGTGATAGCACCCTATGCATAAAAGAGGAGAGCGAGAGGCACAGCGAGACACAGGCAGAAAGTGAATGTAACTTGAGCGATCCTCCTCAATCTCCCTCCCGCCTTGACTCATTCCAGACTCGTAATAACGGCGGAGGCTGTGAAATTGGCAGAGAGGTGGGAGAGGAATTGCTCGGAGGCAGAGCGCAATGTCTGTGATTGAATCTCATTCAGCCTTGTAAGCAAAAAATCCCGACTTAATTCAGGCATCGCCTCACAGCAGAAATGGATTCCGTGTTCCCTTATCAATCTTTATTTGGAGCATTGCTGAGCTGCCGAGCCCGTTTGTTTTTGCAGAGGATGCCGCTTTTGCGTACGACCGGAATGAGTGTTTAATGGTTATTTAATGAGTCCGTGTCTGTGTTCTCGGGGGGTCAGCGAACCGCTGCTCTCATTTTGACTCATTAGCAGAGTCACTTTTAGCATTCGCTGGAGCATTTCTGTGTGTGGAGATGAGTTTATAGGCGTTTATATAAAGAACAGCAATCTGGAGTTAAGCAGTAGTGCAGTTTAGTAGCATACTTTTTACGAACATATATTTTAGCGTTCTATAGCAATTCGGTCAATTATGCATCACGCAACTGGATTTAGGGCGTGTCTTTGGTATTTTGAGGGCCAAAAAATATACAAAAAAATATTTTTGTACCCAAGTGTTCACTATTACGTTTTGCTCTTTTAGAATTTTTTAGATTATATTTCTTTTAGCATTTTGAGCTTAGTTTAGTTGGTCATTTTCCCGTTTTATATCTATTTTTCTGTTTTTATTAAATGTTGTTATTAGCTTCTAGCTTGTTGCTGCCTTCTTTGTTATTTAGCATACAGAACGTCTCACTGGTCTTTTCAATGAATGTTGATTTATTAATTTAATAGCTGTATCTAACTATTTTAAGACAGACAGACACTGTGTGATTTTTTAATCAGGTGCGGAGAGCTCATCCGCATGTTTGAATGGTTTGTCCTGTAGGAAAACGCACATGATTTATATGCTGACATTAATCCACCTGCGGAGCTTTAAACTCACGGATGAGCTGTAACTTTTTAATTAGCACAAAAATCACAGTGTGATTTGTTACATTGAACAGACCATTTTCTTCAGCTGAACCCGACAGCGCACCAGAAAAGCAGTGAGAATTCTCGCCGGCCCAGGAGTTTTTGCTGTATGATCTCCTCAGTGAGAATCCCCACCCCATAACCAATCAATCCAACTGCTTACCCCTCCTACTGCTCTTTCATTGTGGATGCGCAGAATGTCTTAAATGTCCTGTTTTTCAAAGATTTGGCACGTCACATCACATGGTTAATATGCTGTCACCATTTACAATACTGTCACCATATTTAAATACCGTGGTATACCGAAATCCCGTCATACCGCCCAACCCTAATCGAGATATATTTTTTTTTTTGTCAGTATCAGCAAGCCCTGAGATTTGCCATGCTTTGGTATTTGTGATACTCTGTGGCCAAACAATTAAATGAACTGTTAATTATCTGTGCAGAGAAAACAAAACCCAGGACTGAAAACTTAATTCAAGGTTGAGGTTTTTAGACCTCAGCTCTAATTAATTCATTCATTCATTCATTCATGCATGCATGCAAACTTACAAAGACAGGGTTCAGGAAAGGCTAGACCTCCAGTGAATGCTTCATGCAGCTTTGCTGTCTGAGTCAAAATAGTTCAGGGTGGTTTTGCTGTGATTGTAATTTGAAGTCTGATTGCACATGGCAAGTGGACCGACAAATCAGAATTACTCTACTGGGCAGAATAAACGTATGGAGAGCGAAAAAACAAGAGCAGAGTAAAGGTGGAAGACTCGGCTGCAGTTTCTTACAGAACATGAAAGGCTCTGAAAATCACTGTATAAGATACATATGTAAAAAAAATAAATGTCACATGAGTTTTGTAACCATCTTTGGCTTAGAAACTTTGTTTAAGTAAATTAAGGAAATCTGCCTGAGTTTGACCAGTGCGTGTTTTTAAAAAAGGTAAATAAATGTGTTATTAGATTCAGAGTTTAAAAAAATATATGTTATAGACTGTGTATAGACACTGTGTATTTGAAAGAAGTAATATTTGACACCGACATGCCCTAAGTCCAGCTGCGTGTTGCCTAATTGGCTGGTGTGAAAAAGATCGCTAAAACAGTGTCTTATGAATTTCTTTATGTATTTACAAGCCAAGCTGTCATGGGGGTGGTAGTGGGGGAAAAGTGGACCTGACTACCCAGGGCCTGAGTAATTTTTTTCTACCCAGGGCCCTGCAAGCTGTTTTACTGTTTCTTAGTTATTGTTGCAAAAACAAGCTTGAGCCACGTCTCCTTTTTATACCTCACACTGTCCATGCTATTGTTCAGAGTGAAAAAAACAGAAAGCAGCAACAGAATCCAGCTCACCAAATCCATGGCCATTAACCCAGGACCTCCTGTAAGACGTGATTTCTGCCTGCAGCATAATCATTTTACTTCTTTAATGGAATTGTCTCACAAAACAGCATGACTGTTTTCAGAAATTGGTGGGTTGGCAGTGTATGATTAGTTTGAGACCATCCAATTACGGCTGAATTTTGAAACGATTCAGTTCTGACTTTAAATGGCTTCAATTAGAGCAGCTTCAGCCAGACACTGAGTAATGGATTAAAATTCAGTTAGAGTCCTCAGACTAATAACTTCCAGTCTTGTGAGGCAGAGCGTGCTGGTTTTACTAAATCGTCTGTTTGTTTTTCAGGGCTGAAACGAAGCTCGGGACGCAGACAGTTCTAGAAGATCCTT
This sequence comes from Astyanax mexicanus, assembly GCF_023375975.1. NCBI lineage: Eukaryota > Metazoa > Chordata > Actinopteri > Characiformes > Acestrorhamphidae > Astyanax > Astyanax mexicanus. The sequence continues at coordinate 7,550,137 of NC_064429.1, forward strand.
CGTCAGGACCTGGAAACTGGACCAATAACACGATCAACATTGGTGGCTGATGGATTCTTTACATCATCAATGGACGATGTGTAGTTTTGTCTGTTTACAGAACCTCAGGAACACTAGGTGGAGTTATAAGAATTGAGGAATAGCTCAGTCATTATGGAGATGGAACTCAGGACTGGCCTGTCTGCTGCGGCTATAGTGGCCATTGTGTGCAACTCTGTAGTCGCTGTGCTCATCCTTATCCTCTTCGTTATCCTCTACAAGGCCTGTAAAGTGCCCTCCTGTCCACAGAGGGCAGCAGCGCTAACAGAGATTCAGGAGAAGCAGAGGAGCGAACAAAAGTACTTATTGACTGCTGCATGATGTTAGAAGAACAACTAAACTGAACGTCCTCCCTACCTGGTGTATAACTCACCGGTACAGAATGGACAAATTCAGATACCCTGAGATTGTACTGCTGCATATTGTAAATGTGATATGCCTTTAAATGTGTTAAAACCATATTGGTAGAACAATATTATTATCATTATCATTATTATTATTATTACATGATTAAACCACAGTTAGTTCCGACCCTGTGATGTGATTGGCTGAGAGGCATTCCATGAGTGACATTATCAGCCAGTAATGCACTGTAACCGAAGCTCTCCATTACTCTGTATTACTCCAATACTTTTAGATAACCTAGCAACGATTCAGCGCTTACCAACCAAACAGCGCAGCTACAAACGGAGCAGCAATGGAACTATTTTAACCTGCGAAGTTTTTATAACCAAAGAAATCCTATTTTCTCATCATCTTTAACTTAAAAGCTAATGTCCGTAAGTTTTGGGATTTATGGGATTTAGGGCCCACTCTGGTGAGAATGGGTAATTGCACTGAGCATGCGGAAGAATCATTTTAAACTGGGCGGGTGTCATGCGGTCTCCTTTCAGAGCAGATGAATCCGATTCCAGGTTATGTTTAGTCAGAGAAAGTGAGAGAGAGAGAGAGAGCTCAGTCAGAATCTTCACTCCTTCGTTTCTTTGGTTTTACTATGAGTGAATGAGCTACTGAGCTCTAAGAGTTTCCCCTTCTGAAGTCTCCATTGCTCCACCAGCCGCTCACGTTCAGTAAAACTGAGCCAGATCCTCTTAAAGTGACCCGACCCCCAGTTCTTAGAATGAATATATTATTAGGCTTAGCTGGGATGGTCGTTCCAGCAAACTGGTACCATTAAACACCATATTTTATCCATATTCTTCTCCACTCAGAAATGCTTCTGCTCTCAGTTTAGAAACAAAATAATACAGACTGACACTTTAAATAAACAGTGATAATGGAACTGTGGTATATTTGCAATAATGTCATAGATCAGCACAGCAGTGCCAATATTACATGTTATAGCACTCCCTCTTGTGTATTATTGCTTAGTTATAGATTGCTTTCTTGACAAGATTTTACTTGATTCCTCCAAATACCACCAACTACTTTTATTTTTATTTATTAGCTAGATGTTAACTACTCTAGATAATGCTAACCAGACATTAACATCTACAAGCTACTCTGGCTGACATTAACTAGATGTTTACTGCTCCATTTTATGTTAGCTACATGTTCAATACTAACTGATGTTGGCTACATTTTAACTAATCCAGCTAATATTTAATGCTCTAGCTAATGTTAGCTAGATGTTTATTTCTCTAAATCATGTTGGTTATGTTTAGAAACAATAAAAATACAGTAATAGTAAAAAGTACACACTTTAAATTCAGTTTTCGTTTTTTTTCGTTTTTTTTATCATTGTAAAATGTTGTGCATTGTTGATTATTACTTAAGTCATTCAAGCTATAAAAAAACATATAGAATTACTTACAAATCAAAATGTGTTCTACATTTTACATTCTTTAAAGTAGCACCCTTTGCTTAGATGACAGCTGTGCAACTTTATGAGGTAGAGTCACCTGGAATTCAGGCTTTCAGTTAACAGCTGTGCTGAACTCATCAAGAATTAGTTACTTGAATTTCTTGTCTCTTAATAAAGTGTTTGAGATCATCAGTTAAAGTAAAGTAGTGAAGAGGTAGAGTTACAGGTATACAGTGAATGGTGAATATTTAAGTAATGCTCTAATCCAGATTATGAGAAGCAAAAACTACTCAACTAAATAAAGAAAAAAAAACTTTAAGAAGTGTAGGTCACTTTGAATTTTTGGAAGTATCCTCAAGTGTAGTCACCGCAAAGACCATCAAAAACATAATGATTCATAATGATGAAACTGGCTCTCATCAGGACCGCCCAGAAAAGAAAGAGCTAGAGTTTGTTTAACACTTTTAAGTTACTACATGATTCCTTATGTGTTCCTTCATAGTCTGGATGACTTTACTAATAGTTGACAATGTAAGAAAAAAAATAATAATAAAAATGTTGAATGAGAAGGGGTAAACTGGTGCTGTATTTTAAAGAAGTTAAAGAGGCAGCTAACATCAACTCTTAAACTACTGATTTGCCCAGGCTATGTTTGAATAATGAAATGTTTTTACATGTGCTCTTTTGTGTGCTTTGTATTGTTTGTACAACAAAATATTTATCCTATTATTTCTCATTTTTCTATAGAAAACAGTCCTATTTTATTCTTTCTCTGTGGTTAACAGAATGTATGTGTAATAATTGTCACAATACTTGAGTATAGGGGTGAGCGATATGGCTCTAAAGTCAATGATTCAGAATGTCATGATTCTACTAATGCACTAAAGTACAATAAATGATACTGGACAGATATAATCTCTAGTCTCTAGTAGATATATAATGGGAAATGAGAACAGTTTTTTGCTAAAAATGGCAAAAAAAGTAGTACCCTGATGTGATAATTAGAAGTGGGTGATATGGCACGATATTCCAGGGTATAATATCGTTCACGATATAATTTGTTTTTGGCAATATTATCATGTACAATACGATATGGCACACCCCTACTTGAATATCAGATTTTTTTTACTTGTTATTTATGGATGTCAGTTACTACTGCGGAGGTCAGTATCGCAATAATGAATAATAAACAGTATATAAGTACAAGCTAATGTCATTAAATCCTATGTGGTGTGTTATATCACAGTTTAAGCAAAAACAATGTACTGAAGGGTGAAGAAACCTATTAAACTATAATGAGTTTCAGTCTCAGAGCGCACTTTATAATTATTGCAATTTTCATCCCACAACATCTTCTAGCACTCATGAGACTCAAACTTGTAGAAAAGAAGCTACAGCGCGAGTTTGCAAGTTCACACATTGATCTGTTTTGATGACGATAGAAAGTCATAAGTTATGGCATTTTCTGAAAGCTAAAAGTGGCGACACACCAAGAGGAAATCCAAAGCAATCCATTTTATTTGAGCCAGCGATGGTCTGTGTCTGAGAACAGAAGGGTAGAGTTCCTGAATTAATGTGTGAAACATTCTTATAGTAAGTCACTGACCAACCAGAGCACTGGAGAATATCAAAATACCATCTTTTATTTGCAGAAAATGAGAAATGGCTGAAATAAAAAAAGATGCAGTTTTCAGACCTCAAATAATGCAAAGAAATGTTTTTTTAAGGCATCTTGGCATCATGTTCTCCTCCACCAGTCTTACACACTGCTTTTGGATAACTTTATGCTGCTTTACTCCTGGTACAAAAATTCAAGCAGTTCAGTTTGGTTTGATGGCTTGTGATCATCCATCTTAAACCTGATTATATTCCAGAGGTTTTTAATTTGGTAAAATAAAACGAAAATCATTTTTTTGGTCTCTTATTTTGTACGTAGAGTTTACTTAGGTCATTTAATAGTTTGATTCAGGTTGAATAGAAATGGGCAATGTTTTTTTTTTCTTTAACCACCAAAAATAGACAAAGCACTAACAAAATTACAATAAAAAGTTGTATATTTAAATACATGTTAATAGTGTACCTAAACAAAATGTGAATAATTCAAGTATATTTTTTCTCATTTTACATTTTACCTATGTAATCTGTTTTTAAGTATATTTGAAAAAGTATAGTTTATTTGACCGTGCTAATTTTGTACTGGTGATATATAAAATAAATAAATATATATATATATATATATATATATATATATATATATATATATATATATATATATATATATATATATATATATATAGTATTACTTTATAAAACTGTTTTTTATGATAAAACTATACTTTTACTAAGTAAAAGTATGTGTCCTAGTATTTCCATAATAAAACTGTGCTTAAAAGTTTACTTTAGTTGGTTTAGTGTAGGTAAAATTACTAACAGCTGATGCTTTCAGCAATAATATATCTTGATGACATGTCTCTCCAAACCATCACTGATTGGTGGAAACTTCACTCTAGACCTCGAGCAGTTTGGACTGTGTGTCTCTCCACTCTTCCTCCAGACTCTGCTCCCTTGATTTACTTTAAATAAAATGTAAAATTTACTGATGATCAGTGATGGTTTGGAGAGACATGTCATCTGCTGGTGTTGATCCACTGTGTTTTATTATCAAGTCTAAAATCAGTGCAGTTTTGTTTTCCCACAAAATCTTACAGCACTTCATGCTTCTCTCTGCAGATTTCATTTTCCAGCAGGACTTGGCACGCCGCCCCATTCATTCATAATATAGAGCACAACTAGACATTTTAATAGAATGACCTTTTTTATAATCTTGACTAATTCCAGTTTGAATCTAAAACATGATATTGAGAAATTTCAGAAGATCTTAATTAGTTTATTCTAGCAGAAGCAATGCAAGCAAAGCAATGAGATCAGTATGGTGTGGATTACACCTGTATGCTTCCTTCATCTCCACTGAGAGATTAGGAAAGCACAGCTGATACTGTAATGTAATTATGCAGTTATTAGTCTGTAATGCTATTTAGCAATTCTCCTCAATGATATGATAAAAAAGTGTAATTACTGCAATATGAGACATTTCTAGGCTTACTAATGCTCACCCACTCAGACGAGGATGGACACCCAGACAATACATCCACTCACACAACATAATAAACAATGATTTTCCTAAAACATTTCAGTTTGTATGAATTTACCATTGGTAGATGATTTTTAACAAGAAAGAGAATGCCCATAAACCTCATTTTAATGGCTACTTGGATCCATTTCTGACACACAGGCCTGTTGCAACAGGACAGGCAAACCAAGCAACTGTTTGAGAGGCCGTTTCAATTTGGTCAATATCTGAGAGAACAACAACACTGTTATAAGTATCCCCCTTCCCACTAGTTACTGACAATAGGATATCTAACTAGACTGGAACACACTTACTAAAGACAACTATCCAGACCTATTTTAATTTATTTCTTTTTTTTAATTTAGAATTTTTTACACATGCTGCTGGAGGAGTCAGTCAGGAGAGTGGCGATCCTGAACTCAGATCAGCTCCTAAACTTCTAATCAGCTCCTAAACTTCTGTGCTGTATAGTGCTGTATAGCACTGTAAAGTGCTGTATAGTGCTCTAAAAAGTGCTGTAATAAGTGCTGTATAGCAGTGTTTCTCAACAAGGGTGCGCGGCACCCTGGGGTGCCGTCTGGCTTCATCGGGGGTGCCGTCAAAATATTGCGCCTCACGTGCATATTTCCTTTCCAGAGTCAGCTCGTGTCGGGGTGTGTCCCAAATCACAGGCAGCACTAATCGCGCTAATTGTGACTCGCTATTTTATTTCATATTCCGCCAGCAACACCCCCCGTTCTCACCTGAAGTACTGCGCCAGCACCCCCCCCCCCCCCGTTCTCACCTGAAGTACTGCAACAGCACCCCACCCCCCCTCCCCCCTTTCTCACCTGAAGTACTGCGCCAGCACCCCCCCCCCCCCCCCCGTTCTCACCTGAAGTACTGCAACAGCACCCCCCCCCCCCCCCCTTCTCACCTGAAGTACTGCGCCAGCACCCTCCCCCCCCACCCCGTACACTGGGGTGCCTTGACATCTCGCATATATTTAAAGGGTGACGTGATAGAAAAAAGGTTGAGAAACAATGCTGTATAGTGTGCTGTGTAGTGCTGTATAGTGCTGCATGGAGCTGTTTTGTGCTGTCTAGTGCTACATTGCTGTATAGTGTGCTGGATAGTGCTGTAAAGTGTTGTGTGGTGCTGTATAGTGCAACATAGTGCTGTATAGTGCTGCAAAGTGCTGCAAAGTGCTGTATAGCGCCATATAGTGCTGTATAGTGTTGTATAGTGCTGTAAACTGCTGTGTAGGGCTGTATAGTGCTGTATAGCCCTGTATAGTGCTGTATAGTCTTGCATAGTGCTACATTGTGTTGTATATTGCTGTATAGTGCTGCAAAGTGCTGTATAGTGTTATATAGGGCTACATAGTGTCGTATAGTGCTTTAAAGTGCTGTATAATGCTGTATAGTGTGCTGTATAGAGCTACATTGTGCCTTATAGTGCTGTAAAGTGTGCTGTATAGCGCTGTACATTGCTGTTTAGTGTTGTATAGTGCTGTAATATGCCGTATAGTGCTGTAAAGTGTGCTGTGTAGTGCTGTATAATGTTGTATAGTGCTGTAAAGTGTGCTATGTAGTGCTGTATAATGTTGTATAGTGCTGCAATATGCTGTATATTGCTGCAAAAAGTGCTGTAAAAGGTGCTGTAAAGTGTGCTTTATTGTGCTGTATAGTGCTGTACAGTGCTGTATAGTGCTATATAGAGCTGTATAGTGCTGTGTCCTAGACTTGGCCTTTCAGTGTGTGTGCTGTGGGGCTGTGGATGAGGACGATTATTACGTAAAGCAAGTAAAGCCTCTTATCTGTTCCCTTTAGACACTGTCCATCTGCCAGTCTATTTACTGCTGCCTGATGTCTGGGATAAGATCTGATCCTGGATCAATCTGCTGCTGGAGGAGTCATTCAGGAGAGCGGCGATACTGAACTCAAATCAGCTCCTAAACTTCTGACGAGGGTAAAGTGTAGTAAAAGCAGTTCCACTTAAGAAAGCTTTACCCACAACTTACCAGCACACTTTGACCTTCAGATTTTCCATGTGTCTTCGGAAGGAGATCGAGAATGAGGTGAAGAAGACACTGATAGCCCTGCGGCAATGATGAGAGAATGACTAACAGATGAGTCTACAGGTTAGAACAGCTTAGTCACTCAGCTCATATACATACACATATATATATATATATATATATATATATATATGTATATATACATGACAGAATAATCTTATATTGAGCTACAATAGTCTAAATCAGTGGTTCCCAACCTTTTTCTTCAGGGACCCATATTTTTACCATTGTAAGCTTTGGTGACCCAACATAAAGCCCCCCCCCCCAAATGTAATGTAAAAGATGTAAGTGTATAATTGGGTTGGGGTGGGGGGGGGTTAGAAATGACAAATAAAAACTGACATTTACTATAGATGAATAAAATAAACACGTAAAAAAGGAAAAATTGATACATAAAACATAAGGAATTTTTATCTTATGAAGAAAAATATAATTAGATCAATAAAATAATACAACTATTTAAAATGAATAAAAAATAATTTATATAAAATAAAAACAAACAAACAAAAAAAGAATAATATCAGTTTCAGTTTCAGTTTCAAATCAGTAAAACAGCTCACCAAAACCTCAACCTGTCCAAATATTGGACAATAATTGATTAACTTTACAGGCCCTCACTCATTTTCATTTATTTAACTAAACTGAGTTTTATATTCTTATATTATTTTATTATTATATTCAGCCTCGCGCTGAATTCAGCTCCGCGCTGCCGGAGAGAGCGCCCGCGCGCGCGCCAGAGAGAGAGAGAGAGACAGAGAGAGCGCAGCGCAGCGCGGCGAATTTTGCTTACCCTAGACTATATATAGTATTAAAATTAAACCCCTTAAAATCAAGAGGGCTTCGCGACCCATCGTGGATCTTTGGCGACCCATAGGTTGGGTCGCGACCCATAGGTTGGGAACCACTGGTCTAAATAGTCACACCTCCAAACTTCATGTAGCTTCAGAGTTCATCACTACACACCTCCAAGCTTCATGTAGCTTCAGATTTGTTCATCACTACACACCTCCAAACCTCATGTAGCTTCAGATTAGTTCATCACTACACGCCTCCAAACTTCATGTAGCTTCAGAGTTCATCACTACACACCTCCAAACTTCATGTAGCTTCAGAGTTCATCACTACACACCTCCAAACTTCATGTAGCTTCAGAGCTCATCACTACACGCCTCCAAACTTCATGTAGCTTCAGAGTTCATCACTACACACCTCCAAACTTCATGTAGCTTCAGATTAGATCATCACTACACACCTCCAAACTTCATGTAGCTTCAGAGTTCATCACTACACACCTCCAAACTTCATGTAGCTTCAGAGTTCATCACTACACACCTCCAAACTTCATGTAGCTTCAGATTAGATCATCACTACACACCTCCAAACCTCATGTAGCTTCAGATTAGTTCATCACTACACACCTCCAAACTTCATGTAGCTTCAGATTAGTTCATCACTACACACCTCCAAACTTCATGTAGCTTCAGAACAGTTTATCACTACACACCTCCAAACTTCATGTAGCTTCAGAACAGTTCATCACTACACACCTCCAAACTTCATGTAGCTTCAGATTAGTTCATCACTACACACCTCCAAACTTCATGTAGCTTCAGAACAGTTCATCACTACACACCTCCAAACTTCATGTAGCTTCAGATTAGTTCATCACTACACACCTCCAAACTTCATGTAGCTTCAGATTAGTTCATCACTACACACCTCCAAACCTCATGTAGCTTCAGAGTTCATCACTACACACCTCCTAACTTCATGTAGCTTCAGATAAGTTCATCACTACACACCTCCGAACTTCATTTAGCTTCAGATTAGTTCATCACTACACACCTCCAAACTTCATGTAGCTTCAGATTAGTTCATCACTACACACCTCCAAACCTCATGTAGCTTCAGAGTTCATCACTACACACCTCCTAACTTCATGTAGCTTCAGATAAGTTCATCACTACACACCTCCGAACTTCATGTACTGAACCGCTGCGCTTTCCTCCGAGTGTGCTGTGATGCTACTCGGTAAGATGCAGAGTTCAGAAAGAGGCGGAGTCTGACTTCACATGTGCTAGTCTTCGTCCTCTTTCTGTTGATAAATCACTAGTGATGGGAATATACATCTGGCTAGCTGCTGATTGGGCAGGAGAATGGACCACATAAAATCCTGTGCAAAGAAAGTAACTCGTGTTCTTTCTTTCCTGGGGTGGTCCTGATGAGTGCCAGTTTCATCATAATATTTTTGATGGTCTTTGCAAATACACTTGAGGATATATTTAAAGTTCTTGAGTTTTTTGGATTCACTGACCTGTATTTCCTGAAGCCTGGGATACAATCTGTAATTGTACACCAGGAAAGTGTAGCTACAGGGGATGTAGGTGTTTATACAACAGTTAGTTCCGACCTCACAATCTGATTGGTTGAGAAGTGTTCTAGCCATTCTGATATTTGTGATAACATCACGGCCTTCTCACACTAAACTTGAATCACTCCGCCGTCGTGTTGCCGAGTAACGGCGTATATACACCGGAATCATCACCAGCGGCACCAGCAGCAGCATTAGCTTAGCACAGGCTATCGCTAAGCAACGGCATGCTTTCCCGCAGCGCTGGCTCGTCTTTTGTGGAAAAAAGGGAAAGAAAATCGCTCAGCTAATGCCGTCTGACATCCAGAATGCTAACCAGCCAGGCTAGGCTAAGCTACGCTAAGCTAATGCTGAGCTAAAGCAAGTTACGCTTACCTAACCACGGTCCAGCCGGCTAGCTAAAACCAACACCACCCAGCAAAACAAGCAGAAATGTTAAAAAAATGCGCAGCGTTCACCTGAAGACGACTCCATGGAGCAGGAGAGGAGAGTATTAGCGTTATTTCACGCTCCTAATGTTACCATCTTCACTTATTCCCAATTTTGCTTTCAAGCTAACTTTCGTGGTGTTAGTCTGTATGAACCATACACCGTTTTGTAGTTAAATTTCAGTTCTGTTACAGTTGTTGTGGAACTACTTTTTGGCGGAAGGCACAGTCCATATTAAAGCATATTCATTCTGTATTTCTTAAGGTTCTTTTATTTATTTTCTTTATTAATTTTGTAAAAAAAACCTGTTGTATAAAAGCAATAGAACACTCGAGGTTGTGTGTTATGAATTCGTGATAACACACTCCCTCTTGTGTTCTATTGCTTAATTATAAGGTAGTGTATACAGTATATCCACTGAAATATATATGTTTATTTGACTGTGGCTAAAGTCATTATTAGCATGGGTTAAATTCTCAGGCTAAATCCAGCCTGTTGAGAGTATTATATCCATGCGGATTCACATGTGAATGGCTAAACGGCGTGAAAGACACGGGTAACCTATCCAGTATGTGGGATTACAGCCAGCTCTGAGAGGATTTTAGCCACGTTTTAGGTGAGATTACCTGAGTACATGTTCCCTGTACAAATGATTGGGACTGATATTACATAATTTCCCCAAACAAACATGTTCAGACTTTATTATCTTCTGCTTCCCAGGCTTACAATTAGGTTCCAAATACTGAGTCCCATCAGTAACTAATTTAAAAGTTCTGTAGTTGTGAGAATGGAGAACTCCAGCAGTTCCTTGGAGATAAATAAACAGTAACAGATCAGTCTGCCTGCTGAGATTATGATTATGCATGTGAATGTTGTGACCATACGCTAAATTGCACAGCACCGTGTCAATGCCTGGGATTATTGGAAGCTGGTAATTGACGGCAGCGGGTCGCAGATGGACGGGAGACTGCATTCTACACTAATGTTCCTATTATGCAACAATGCACATAAACAATTACTTAGTCCACTGAGTTATATAAAACTCTCTTTCTCTTCATTTCCCTTTAAAGTTACATCGGTCACAGAAGTTATGTAATAGTTATACTGTAAAATGCACTTATTTTAGAAAATGTTATGTCATATTGACGTAAATCAGTAAGTTAGTATGAGAGATATAGTCCAATTATTAATCTCTACATCAGGGGTGTCCAAACTTTTTTTGTTGGGGGCCAGAAGGAGAAATATATTCAGAAATATATATAAGTCACGGGCCACAGACTCTGTAATAAAACAAAGAATGAAATATAATTTTCCTGATTATTTCATTTACACACCATTTTACTTGACTTACTATCTTTATCTATCTTTGACAGTGTTGTGTAAACTAAGATTTTTCAAATTGATGTTTCATTTCATGATGTCTCTTAATATTAAACTCCTTAATTACGGCAACTTTTAGACTCTTTTTTAGCCCGTTTTTCTGCGCTAGAAATGCGCACTCTCTCTGCTTTTAAACTCTTTGGCCTGTTTTTCTGCGCTAGTAATGCACACTCTCTCTGCTTTTAGATTCTTTGGCCCATTTTTTCTGCGCTAGAAATGCGCACTCTCTCCGCTTTTAGACTCTTTGGCCCGTTTTTCTGCTCTAGAAATGCGCACTCTCTCCGCTTTTAGTCTCTTTTGCCCCGTTTTTCTGCGCTAGAAATGCGCACTCTCTCCGCTTTTAAACTCTTTGGCCCGTTTTTCTGCGCTAGAAATGCGCACTCTCTCCACTTTTAGACTCTTTGCCCTGTTTTTCTGTGCTAGAAATGCACACCCTCTCCGCTTTTAGTCTCTTTTGCCCCGATTTTCTGCGCTAGAAATGCGCACACTCTCCGCTTTTAGACTCTTTGGCCCGTTTTTCTGCACTAGAAATGCGCACTCTCTCCGCTTTTAGACTCTTTTGCCCCGTTTTTCTGCGCTAGAAATGCGCACTCTCTTATAAAAACCTGCTTAACAGTGGGCCAACTTTCATTCTATTTCTAAAATACCTCGCGGGCCGCTCCAAAAAAGGAATCGGGCCGCAAATGGCCCGCGGGCCGTAGTTTGGACACCCCTGCTCTAGATTTATGGCTCTAGCTAAGACCTTCGTTATTAAGTCTTTTTTTATTGAGTATCTCAATCAAAATGTAGTCTAACCCAGCTAACAATTTTTGGTTAGTAGGACGTTTTCTAGAACGTTGTTTAAATGTTCAATCTGTAAAATGAAGCATCATAGTATGCCCTGAGAAAAAAAGCAGCGAAACGGTTCCGATACATCAGCTCACAGATGGCTGGTGCTGATCGACATCACCCATCATCTACTGTGCCCAGAGAAAGCAAGGCCAGCTGTGCTCTCTCGGGGATCCGGTAGCCGATGGCAAGCTGCATGACCGAGATTCAAACCAGCGATCTCCCAATCACAGTGGCAGCGCTTAGCCGCTGGACCACTGTCACCCTCAATAATGTTTTTATGTAATGTTTTTAAACATTCTGCTAAATTCGCTGTGGGAACATTATGAGAAGAACGTTCTAATAACGCTGTAATTATTTTAACATTATTTCTGTAACATTATAGGCTTTGCTAAACATTAGAATAATGTTCTTTGTTAGTTGAGTTGAGTCAAAACCGCATACCTAGTCAAGATTTCATGATTAAGTTCAACTGAGAGTCAAAATTATGGTCAAATTTGAGCATGAAGACGTTGTGCTCTATTGTACACCCTGTGCAAGCTGCAATGTTTTGCAATGCTTGTTGCTATCTTACAACCCTCAACAGTCTATTTCCACGCCGTTAAAATAGCGTTGCAGTTTAGGAATAAATCTACGCTGATAGGCATGGTGGTCTGGAAGTGAGGTGTGTTCAGGTGAGGTGGAGGGAAATAAAGGTGCTCTACTGACTGATTAAAACCCTGACAAAAGTCAGCAGTAGAAGCGCCATGTTCGGTGCTGCATCCTTGGGGTTTAAGCTTTTATTTGTCATGAAGCTTCTTTTCTTTTGGAGCGTAGTCTTCTCTGGAAGCTGTAAGCTGATAACTAATGACTTTGTTTCCTCACTGGTCACTGGCCACTGGTAGTTCCATTGGTATGCATGTCGTCCCGTCAGCGTCTGATTACGGCATTAACAATCGGTACACAGTTCCTGCTCTGTTCATTCAACAAAGCTTCACAATAAAGCTCAGATGTTTGTGGGGAGACTGAAACAGGGCTTTCAGTATCGGGATGAAGGAAGACGCTCTTTGATGTAAGCTGTTGGAATCCGGGGCCACGGTAATGAGTTCAGATCAAACCGCAGGAAGTGCACAAGGTCAGCCGAACCTTTTCTACAGAAGAGGAAATATTAATTGTGCTCTCAGTCAGCTTTGGGTTTTACAGCAGCGTCTGTTCAGAAGCAGACAAAACACAGTGATGACGGACCGTGCTGGTGCACCAGGCCCGCCCTGGGGAAATGTGCTGACCTGAATGTGCACACACACACACACACACACACACACACACATGCTCTGTGTTTCTACTGAGTCATTACACATGCCAGGATGTGGGGTAATATCCATTAAAAATGATACTGAACACATGTATGTATTTTATACAGATACTATAAGGATACTATATGTGAAAAGACATTCACTCTACATCTTATAAGCTCCTCTGAGAACATGCAGGAAACTGTAGTCCTGTAATCCCAGACTGTAAACTTTATTAATATTATTTGGGTGGTGAGTCATTTATTCTCAGTACTGCAGTGATTACCACTGATTAGCATGGTGGTGGTGTATGAGGTAATATTGTATGCAGAAATGAAGTAAAGTTTACTAAAAGAAAGGATTGATTCAGTAAAAATAAATGAAGTAAAGTTTACTAAAAGAAAGGATTGATTCAGTATAAAAATAAATGAAGTAAAGTTTACTAAAAGAAAGGATTGATTCAGTATAAAAATAAATGAAGTAAAGTTTAATAAAAGAAAGGATTGATTCAGTAAAAATAAATGAAGTAAAGTTTAATAAAAGAAAGGATTGATTCAGTAAAAATAAATGAAGTGAAGTTTAATAAAAGAAAGGATTGATTCAGTATAAAAATAAATGAAGTGAAGTTTAATAAAAGAAAGGATTGATTCAGTATAAAAATAAATGAAGTAAAGTTTACTAAAAGAAAGGATTGATTCAGTATAAAAATAAATGAAGTAAAGTTTACTAAAAGAAAGGATTGATTCAGTATAAAAATAAATGAAGTAAAGTTTAATAAAAGAAAGGATTGATTCAGTAAAAATAAATGAAGTAAAGTTTAATAAAAGAAAGGATTGATTCAGTAAAAATAAATGAAGTAAAGTTTAATAAAAGAAAGGATTGATTCAGTAAAAATAAATGAAGTAAAGTTTAATAAAAGAAAGGATTGATTCAGTAAAAATAAATGAAGTAAAGTTTAATAAAAGAAAGGATTGATTCAGTAAAAATAAATGAAGTAAAGTTTAATAAAAGAAAGGATTGATTCAGTAAAAATAAATGAAGTAAAGTTTAATAAAAGAAAGGATTGATTCAGTAAAAATAAATGAAGTAAAGTTTAATAAAAGAAAGGATTGATTCAGTAAAAATAAATGAAGTAAAGTTTAATAAAAGAAAGGATTGATTCAGTAAAAATAAATGAAGTAAAGTTTACTAAAAGAAAGGATTGATTCAGTAAAAATAAATGAAGTAAAGTTTACTAAAAGAAAGGTTTGACTGAAGTTCTGTTCACTTATTTCCTCTGTGTAACATTTAAGGCTTGAAACTTAAATTAAATTTACTTAAAAAAATCAAATGCAGAAAGTTGCAAAAGTTTTTTTTAAGTAAATTTTACGCATCATTTGTTTCAGTGTGTGTTGTATTAGTTTTAGTTCTAGTACACTTTTAAATAAAGTAAATGTGAATTATTAATTTTTCCATTCTCTCTCTCTCTCTCTCTCTCTCTCTCTCTCTCTCTCTCTCTCTTTATTGAACGCTTTTTCCCACTCTCTGTATTTATTTATAGCTCTTAGATTTGAGTATTCTGCTCTATACGCGACAGACTGAGAGACTCTGAGCTGATGTTTAAACTGAAAGTCGGCGTGACTCATCAGATCCAGACATACGGAGCTTATCTCATCTGCCTCATGTAAAGACTCCAACTGGGGACGAGTCCAAACAACAGCTGAATGCAGTCAGAGCCGTAATCCAGTACAAACACACATATGATCTCACAGCATGATGTTTGATTCTATATGATTAAGATAAATATAGCCGACTATAGTATCTTCTGTTTTACTGCAGTTATTTATTCTTTTATTCTATTCACTAATTTCATTATATCGTGGCGGTGCTCAGTATGAAGAGGGGGCTCCCTGTATGCTTTGTGACTCTCTATATTCTTTGCTTGGGGTTGTTTACTGGGTTCATGTTGTTTTCTGAGGTTATTTGTGTGTTGTTTACCTTCCTGGTGTTGGGGTGAAGGGTGAATAACGCAAAGCTGTCTTTAAAAGTTTCAACATAAGTCGTGTCCATGGCAGTGGTTGCATTTTGCACTTTAAAGCTCCACTAGGTAGGATTGACATTTTGGGCTAGTGGGCTCCCCCTACAGTTGCAGAGTGTAATAAATGTTTCAGGCAGATTAGTTTCTCTTTCTCGTTTTTTTTTTTTTGGCTTTCACAGACATATTCGGTCTCTTTCCAGCTTCTGTATCAGCTTCAGTGTCTGTATGTTAGTTTGTAAAGAATGAACCAGTAGTCCTCGTAGAACTGTTAGAACTAAAGGTCGGAAAGCAGGTCTCAGTTCTTGCGAGCGTTGGTCGCGGCTGCCTCGGAAAACTTACAGAGTCTGATTTGAGCTCAGAGGAGCTCCGGCACAGACACGAGAGCACCGCTATTCCTCCTATTACACCTCAATGCAGCGCTGCAGTGAGTTTCAAGCTGTAATTTTACTTCTTTAAAAAGATCAAAAATCAAGGGAATCCTACGTAGTGCGCCAAGCTTTCAGAGAACATGCAAAAATGCAGATAAATGAACAAAGAGGGCCCTATCTTACACCCTGCACAAGTCAGGTTGCGATTCTCATTGTTATCTTACACCATAAATGTTGTTTAAATAGCAACAGTGCTTGTGAATATATGGTGGTCTGGAAATGAGGTGTGTTCACACAAATTTCTGGATTATTGCTATCTTTGCCACAAAAAACACAGGTGCTCCACTGACTAAAAACAACATAAACATAAGTCAACAGTCAGACGTTCATTGCTGTCTTGGGAATGAATTGCAAACACAGCTCTACTGCTGAGAAACGTTGAACATGTCCAGGTAGCTGCACCCCTGAAATAGCAATCTGCCAAAAACAGAGCGCACCTGGCTCTTAAAGGGAATGGCAAGTGAGACACGGATTGGTTAACTGCACATCATGCCAAAAAAAATTATAATGCAAATATTTTGATGCAAATAGTAATGCAAATAGTTTGTTCTCCAATCAAGTCAGATAAGTGGGCAGAGTTGAATAAAATGTCTATTTTTATTCCACTATTTAAATCCAAATTAGTTAAAATTACACTTTTAAGTGTGAAAATAAACTATAAACTGTTCAACTTTAGCTTAAATTATTAATTAAAAAAATAATAATTTCAACAGAAAGCTCTGTCTTAATCTGTGTTTAACACAAGTGAGCCTTAATTCATGAAAATATATATTTAGGAAAAAAAAGATAATTTAATTAATATTTATGCAACAACAACAAACACTTTATGCAAGAATGAGCATTTCTAAAGCCTTCATAATCATTACTGCTTTATAAACATTCATGCTATCCCATGGCTTTTGGCATTTTATTGTGTTATGCATGATATGTTAGCTTGTGTACTTTTTTATTACGTATTTAGTATTATTTATTTTACACATATAAATGTCTTATCTCATTACCAACTAGTATATACGTGTTTATTGCTGATCACGTGTGTTCAAATAGACATGACCTATTACTATGACTGAGTTTATAGTTAGCCCTGTGGCGCCTCCTGGTGGTCAAAGCTCTGTTTCACAGCTTCTTACTAGATAAAATTAGCTTAATATGTTTCTGACACAAATAGACAGAGGTGGAAAGTAATTAATTACATTTACTCAAATTACTGTAATTGAGTAGATTTTATGAGTAATTTGTTACTTTTAAAATACAGTTTATAGTCACATATATTATCATAATCTTTTAATAGTAAAGAAAAAAAAATGAATCATAAAAACCTATACCACTTGTTCTTAAAAATGTTTTAGGGGGGGGGGGGGGGGGGGGTGGTCTGAACAAATACTGCCTGAAAGGTCCAAATTATTATGTGGAATAATAGTTCATTAAAAACGATTTAATTTATTATTTGTTTTTACTTTTTTACATCAAATAATTAAAAGTAACTATGTAACTTTTACTCAAAGTAAATTTTTAATTGAGTAATTTACATTGACTTGAGTAGATTTTTAGATGGGTACTTTTACTTTTACTTGAGTAGAATTTTAGCAAAGTAAAGGTACTTTTACTTAATTACAATTTTTCAGTACTTTTTCCACCTCTGCAAATACATACTGATGCTTCTCAGTTTAAACCAATATAACCAAGCAAATAATGTCCAGCAGAATATTAAAAAACATTTTCCAGACTCTTAAACTAAATAAGGTCCGCCCCTTCAAGAAATGTAATTTACTATAGTACAATTCCTGTGAAATGTTTGGACACATTTTTAATTTAGTTTTTTTATTTTATTTTTGTTCTGTATTTTAGATTAATACTTAATTCATCAAAACTATGAAGAAACACATACAATTATTAAGTACACAAAAAAAGTGTTAAACAATCCAAAATATGCTTTATATTTTACATTCTTAAAAGTAGCACCTCTTGGTTTATTAGGGAATATCTTTCAGTTAACAGCTGTGCTGAACTCATCAACAGTTAATTATTTCTTGTCTCTTAATGTGTTTAAGAGCATCAGTTGTAGATAGATAGATAGATAGATAGATAGATAGATAGATAGATAGATAGATAGATAGATAGATACTTTATTGATCCCTGAGTGAACAGTGAATAGTGAATATTTGAGTAATGTTCTAATACAGATTATGAGAAGCAAGAACTGCTCAACTAAATAAAGAAAAAAAATACTTTAATAAATGAAGGTCAGACAATCCGAAACATTTCAAGAACTTTGAAAGTATCGTCAAGGGAGGTCACCGCAAAGATTATCAAAAACTTGATGAATGTTTGAAACTATGATGAAACTGGCTCTCATCAGGACCGCCCCAGAAAAGGAAGAGCAAGAGTTGCTTCAGTTGTACAGGGTAAGTCAGAGACTGTAAAAAAAGATGGACGCCGTGTCTTCGTTCCCATTCATTCAATGAAAATGAAGCCAAAATCTTCTGCCATGTTGGCGATCCTGACACCCGATTCTGCGCAGTAGAGACCAGAGGAGGGAGAAAGACAGTTGAGAGACCGCCTACTCATTTAAATAACCCCGCCCCTGAGGGCTGCGTCGCGGTCACAGACTGCAGAGCGGGGCGGAGCGGAGCTGACGGTCTGTTATTGGTCCCGCCCATAACCAGCCCTTTTACAATAACCACACCTTTTTTCACCAGCCTCAGAAACCACAAGTTAACAAACAGCTTCCCAAGATAAGAAAATCTATTAGTATTTTGGTTTGTTTAACGCTTTTAGTTACTACATGATTTCTTATGTGTTGATTCATAGTCTGGATTACTTCAGTCTTCAGTATAAATTTACAATGTAGGAAAAAATATATATATATATATATATATATATATATATATATTTATATATATGTAATATATAAATATAAAATAATTGAATGAGAAGGTGTGTCCAAACTTTTGACTGGTATATTGATATTGACCTGTCTGGTTAACGCCATCTGCTGGTTTTCTTCTTGATACACATTTGATGTGAGGTTTCAGGTCAATTCTGTATATTAGAGGTCATTGTTCTATACATGTTCAACCAATTTCTAAAATAAATAAATAAATAAACAAATAAATAAATAAAATACCATCCTAAAAGTATTTCTAATAACAATTGATATGCAGTATATGGTTCTAATAAAATATTAGATTAATAGATATTATAATCAAATTAATATGAAACTAAAATATTTAGAAATAATTTAAAAATAAATAAATATCCTGATTAATGTTCTAGTATAAAGTTATATCCAAAAAGACATAATGATTAAATGGACATCCAGAATTAATTTCTAAATAAACTTAAATTAAATAATATAGAGAACGTTCTACTGAAATTAATATTTTGAATTATTTGTTAACAAAATTGATAATCAGAATTAGAGTGATGACCCAAGAAATCTTACATCATCCTAATGCATTTGAGGAGAAAGTAGTGTCACTGGACCAGTAGAAAGACCTTGACCTTCAACCTTAAATCTTCATCTGACACATCTGATCCAGATAATAAAATCTGAGACCGCTATAAATCCCTGAAGGACATCAGATCTCCAAGGCTGGTCGAGATGGTTCTAAATACATTGTTTTGGTTTGGGTTTGAGATAACCTTTTGGAAATAAAATGTGTATTTAAAGTGGTGCTCATGGTGGAGGGATACATGCAGAGTTCAGAAATCAATATTTGGTGGAATAACCCTGGTTTTTAATCATAGTTTTTTTTCATGCATCTTGGCATCATGTTCTCCCCTCTCCACCAGTCTTACACACTGCTTTTGGATAACTTTATGCTGCTTTACTCCTGGTGCAAAAATTCAAGCAGTTCAGTTTGGTGGTTTGATGGTTTGTGATCATTCATCTTCCTCTTGATTATATTCCAGAGGTTTTCAATTTGGTAAAATCAAAGAAACTCATCATTTTTATATGGTATCTTATTTTTTTCCAGAGCTGTATATTCACTGCATGTGGGAGGGCCCCATAATTTCAAAATTGAGTTGGTAAAGAACAAGGATTTTTTTTTTTTTTTTACTAAATTTGCTCGCCAGGAACAAACCTCCATCAATAACACTGTGGTACAGACTTTTACCCCAAGAAAGATTAACAGCATGGATTACAAGAAATTATACCCATTTTGATAAGATTTGGTCCCCAATATTGACTTAATTTCCTCACTGTCTGAGGGAGATTATCTTTAAGGGTGGTAATGTCTTGGAATAGCGCCTCCTATTCAGGCATAGTAAAATAAAAAGATTGTTTTAACACTCGTAATATATTTGTTTGACACTGGGAAAAGCAAGGTAACGTGATGTATATGTCTAGAAAGCATAGAAAAGCATATATTAATAGCTGTGTGACTTAAGATGTTGACAGACCGAATGTTATTGATGCAATGTAATATTCTTTTTATACACAACTAATATTTTTTTCTTTTTTTATATGTATAAATATAATATAAATATTTGTAATTTCTGATCTGCATCTTGCAGTTGTTACAGTTTGG
This sequence comes from Astyanax mexicanus, assembly GCF_023375975.1. Classification (NCBI taxonomy): domain Eukaryota; kingdom Metazoa; phylum Chordata; class Actinopteri; order Characiformes; family Acestrorhamphidae; genus Astyanax; species Astyanax mexicanus. Next base: position 7,570,428 of record NC_064429.1, read on the forward strand.
TCAATGGGGGTATTGTTTGATCTTGTTTAAAAACTGAATTGAATGTACTTTTAGTTGCTCTGTTTATAGTGAGGCGCTGTCCGCGGTGCTGATGCGACATCTTGTGTTATAGCTTATGGGAAATTCCACCGAATAGGTGCCAATTGCTTGTTGTAACTCTTCCTAATACTCTTCCTAATACTCTTTCTTCTTTTTTTAAACTCTGAATCTAATAACACATATATTTAACATGTATTCGAAACACGTACTGGTCAATCTCAGTCAGCTTTACTTAATTTTTACAAAGTTTCTTATCCGAAGACGGTTACAACACTCATGTGACATTTAAAAAGCAAGTTCACTATATTTTATTTTTCTCTGAAGTAAGTCTTTATTTTCAAGAAGTGGTTGACTGCATCTTCAAATAATTTATATTTATGACACAAAAATCACCCCTAGGTAACCGGAGTGAGTGTTGAGATTGAGCTCCTCAGTCATCGTTACAATAAGACCAATTATATAGAAAAACTAATGAGGGAACTTAATTTTGGTCTTCCAATGACCTTTTAAAAAACAGCTGATGTCTCTTCCTGTTGTTGATGTGACTTGTAGAATTTTCCAGATGTTTCAGATATTCAGGGTAATGTTTAATGGTAACAGGAATGAGTAAAACCCACAGACACAACTAAAATGTGTATTTTAACTTAAATATTAAGGATTTACTATGAAAACAATATTTTTAAAGCATATATGGGATTTGGTGTCACACAACAATGCAAAACAAAATTTCTGGAGTATTTTATATATTTTATATTTCATGGTAAAGTTTGTAGTCAGAGAGTGGGGACAGGTAACAAATGCTATTTTTTCAGTGTTCTAAGTAGTTTCTGTTATTGTTTAATTACATATTGTACATAACTTGCTGGAATGGCCTTTAAATACAGCTCTGGAACAAAATAAGAGACCACTTACTTGAAAATGATGGGTTTCTTTGATTTTACCGAATTAAAAACCTCTGGAATATAAGCAAGAGGAAGATGGATGATCACAAGCCATCAAACCACCAAACTGAACTTCTTGATTTTTTGCACCAGAAGTAAAGCAGCATAAAGTTATCCAAAAGCAGAACATGCCAAGATGCATGAAAAAAACTGTGATTAAAAACCAGGGTTATTCCACCAAATATTGATTTCTGAACTCTTAAAACTTTATGAATGTGAACTTGTTTTATTTGCATTGACAGCTCTGCAAATAAATGCTCTAAATGACAATATTTTTATTTGTAATTTGGGAGAAATGTTGTCTGTAGTTTATAGAATAAAACAGCAATGTTCATTTTATTCATACATAAACCTATTAATAGCAAAATCATACAACATTGCCCCTGTCATTTAGTAGCAGGATGTTTACCACCAAGCTGTTGTTTACCACCAGCCCCCTTCATCAACCCCTTCCACCCCTCCATCCCGGGTCTGGGTGGAGCCTCATCACCGCCCCTCCGCCCCTGAAATCGGAGCCCCAGCATCAGCACCATCCGCGCGCCCCCCCTCGAGACCGAACCCCGCCGGAAGTGGGCGGATCACCACTGCCTCTCAGAGAGCTCAGCGCTGGGATGAAGGAGCGCCGGGGACAGTCTCGCGGCTGAAGAGGAGGAATCTAAAACACTCACACACACACACAGCCTGTACACAATTATACACACTCACACACACTCTTATATACACACACGCACTCATACACACAAACACCCGGACTCACACCGGTCCTTCCCAGCTTCCCAGGCCGCAGTCGGGCGCTCCGCAGTGGGCAGGGCAACGGAACAGGAGCCGGTGATCCAGCAGCACCGCAAAGATGATGGAAGAAATCGACCGATTCCAGGTCCCGACCGAGGCTGAGATGCAGGCCCTGGTGAGTGAGCGAACGATGCGATGCGGTTTATGTGTGTGTGTGTGTGTGTGTGTGTGTGTGTTTATCTGTGTGTGAAATCGGTTTGATGGGATTTACAGATTCGGATTAATTCGCCTGGGTGATGATAATAATAATGATGGATTGATAGTGGGATGATGCGTCTGATGGCACCAGTTTGTGGGATTTGGTCATGGATGCTCCGTTTGATGCACAAAAATCACATCTCTCCAGCTTCGTACATTAACTCTCCAGTCCACCTTAAATAGCGCAGTTGCAGCGTTCAAGATCCTTCGAGACGCTACAACATTCTACAATGTATCTGCTGCACCATTTAAGGTGGAACGGGAGATTCTACTACGAAGCAGATGCGCAGCTCTAGCTGATCGTGTAGCTGAGCAATCTGGTCATTGTGTAATTGTTGTGTATGTGTTTAGTTTTTTAGTGTTTAGTCTTTTCAACAATGGTAATTAACAAGTTTAAAAATACTCTACAATCCAAGCTTCCTACAGCATCATTCAGAGTGCCTCCAGACTGTCTGCAGTCTAGTCTAGCCCAGGCTAGAGCCTCCAGAGCTGGGTGTTGGATGTACATACTGTAGATAGCATAGCGTAGCCTAGCTTTATGATCGATGAGGGTTCAATTGAGGCCTGGTTTATAATACCAGAAAAAAATGCACTGTACAAGAACAGACAGTACAAATGTTTCATCAAAGGTACAACATGATCTTTCAGGTCCAACTGTGTCCCTTAAACGTATATGGAAATAAAAACAGCAAAGGGATGTAGTAGAAATATTTAAATACCTTAAATAAAGGTACTTGGGAGACATACTCTTGAGAGTTCCATCCTAATGACAGATTCGTACCATGTCACCAGTTTTGTTCTGGAAGAAGCTTCTGTTCTCAAGAACAAAAGCACATCCAGGCCCAAAAGTCATCCATTGTGTGGGCCTACATTTTCCAGACAAATATGGCAACATGTGGAGGTGTGTCAATTTAAAGAACAGAACATCCATACAGTGCTGCAACAATTATACACTTTAAGAAAAGTGAGTACAGATTTGTACTTAAAAGAGTATAAAGCTTGTCGCTGGGGCTGTACCTTATATTGAGGTACAAAAAGTACCTTTCAGTGAAAGTCCTTTTTTGTACCCATGTAAAGCCAGTAAAGATTATAAAAATTATAAATATTATCATCAACTAAATATGGCTCAAAACTTGATCGAAAATTGTCTGGCTTTCAAATAAAAAATGTGCAATTAAAATATATCTTGTTTATTAGTACAGTGATACAGAATACTAAATGTACCCTTTAGCTGGTTAAGTGGTACAAATTTGTACTTATTTCTGTTAGAAATTACTTTGTACTTCAGAGGGAACAAATCTGAGCCTGTAAAGACCAATATTGTACCATTGAGGGTACAATTATGAAGAGTATACCTTTGAGTACAAAAAAGTACTCATATCGTACCTCTGTTTTTTTAGAGTGTAATGTAGTATAGTTAATAATGAATGTCAGTTACACAAATTAGTTAACTCCAAATTTCAGTGTTAAATAATTATTCATTTCCAACAGCATCGCACAAAACAAAGTGCAGGACACAAAAACAGAAAATTTAAACTCAACTCAACTTTCTGTGTCTCTAAAAGTGCCCAAACACAAACCAAATTTCATTACTTTTTTAAAAATGTCTGCATTGTATATTAATAATATTAAAGTCATCTAAACCACGACGAAAAACAAACTAGTGTTAAATAAACCAGAATATGTTTTATATTTTACATTATTCAAAATACAGCACCTCTTCTTTAGGTAACAGTTTTGCACATCTTGGCTGGATTTTCTCAGTCAGCTTTATGAGGTAGAGTCACCTGGAATGACCTTGTCAATTCAATGACTTGAATTTCTTCCCTCTTAATGTGTTTGAGAGCATCAGTTGAAGAAGTGAAGAGGTAGAGTTGGTATACAGTGAATAGTGAATATTTGAATATGTTCTAATCCATACAATGACAATAAATACTCAACTCAAGCTAAGAAAAAATGACTTTTAAGAAAAAATGAAGGTCAGTCAATCCAAAAAAACAATTTCAAGAACTTTGAAATTATCCGAAAGTGCAGTCACTGACCATCAAAGACCATAAAAAAATTATGATGAAACTGGCTTTCATCAGGACCGCCCCAGAAAAGGAAGTTGTACAGGATAAGTTAAGCAGTATTTTGGTTTGTTTAACACTTTTTAGTTACTACATGATTACTTATGTGTTCCTTCATAGTCTGGATGACTTTAGTGTTCATTTACAGTGTATGGAAAAATACTGAATAGGAAGTTATGTCCACAATTTGACTGGTTCTGTATGTGAAGGAAGGAATTTTAAAGTTGAGCAACCTCGATGTATGGAGCAGCCGCCATGACATTTGGACTTTTGGGACTGGATGTTCTTTTGCTTGAGAACAGAAGGTTTTTTCTTTCACTGAGATGGTTCCCCTCAAGAATATTCTTTCACCACTTCTAGTGAATAGTTTGGATGGTACTGTATATTATTCTATTGTATATTATTCTATCTGTATATTATTGTATGGTTCTTTGAAGAATCATTGACTGAGTGGGTGGACACTGGTTTCAACCTCAGTACAGATGCATAATATAGATTATTAGGGATGCACTAAATATTTAACAACTTAACTTAACATATTGAAAAGGGGGTTAAATGTTTAGAACCCCCACCCCTGAAATTTACACCCTGATCTGAGAACCACTTCTGAAAGGAACCATTCAATAAAAGAAGGAAGGATTTATTGTTTTCAAAAGGAAATTAAGGAAGTAAGAATGCAAATCACAATTTACATGAAGGTTACAATTTAAGAGTTGTAAATATATATTAATATATTCTGTAGAGGAGTGAGTTTTTTCAGGATTTGCAGAGAAGAAGGAACAGGAGGTCATGCTGAGCAAGAACATCTGATAAATGACTAACCCGTAAACACAAGACAAGCCTTAAAGCTGCAAGTGTTTCAGGCAGTGATGGCTGGAGAAACTGAATTTTACTGTAGATTTTGCGACAGTATAAAATACATAAAATACAGACAGTGAGGCTTAAACGATGAATTGAATCACATCAAACAAATAAGACACAGTAATTATTAGACTTGCTTATTTATTTATTGATGAAAATGATCCAATGTTACAGATGTGGGGAACTATTTTAACGATCTAGAGCGCACCAGTCAGTAGCCTATAGAACAACTTGATTTAGATCAGTGTGCCAGTTGTTATTTGCTTTAAGAAGCAGGTGAGCTCTGACTTTGGCGCTTTGGTATTTTAACAATGAGGTGCTTTGTGCATCTCAGCAGAGACAGATACTGATCTGCACTTTCACGCTGTGAAGACACACCAGCAGCTCATTTAAGGGAACAGTAATGTTGTTTTATTCTTTATCTGTTTGAGTTAAAAGTTGAGCGTTTACAAGCTGTGTTTTTTATTGAAATTCTCCCTTGGAAACTCACCATAGTTGTTTAATATTCTTCTGGTGGTGAATTTTAACATTAGCCAATTGGCCTTTAGTTGCTTAGAAGTTACCTTAAGTTATAATGGTCTTGAATTTTCCATTTGTACACTGTAATCTGTCTGATAGTGGATTTGTGGAGTCTAAACTCTTTAGATAGAGATGGTTTTGTAAACTTTTTCAGTTTGTTGAGGATCAACAACAATGGTGATTCCTCATAAGAGGCCTGGAGCCATATCTCTGTAAAGCTGACACCATTTGTTGTAAAAAAAAAAAAAAAAGTGCTTTATAAATAATTTAAATTTGGAATTAATCTGATATCCTCAAAAATCTCGTTTGTCATGATTCACTTTCACAAACGTGTTTTTTTATGATCAAACTCTGATAGAATAGATTTATGATGCCACAGTAGGATCTAGTAGGCCAAACTGGATTTTTGATGTCTCAATAGAATCTGTATGAATAGAAATTAGAGCTGGTCGATTAATCGATGTTATAAATTAATTCGAATTTACAGTTAAGGACGATGTGTTTTTATGAAAATCAATTTTTTCTGAGTTTTAATTTTCACCACCGACTCCCCTGAGCTTAGCCCCGCCCCTCTCTCCGCGTGCAGCCCCGCCCCTCTCTCCCACGCAACGCCCTGCCCCTCTCTCCCTCCCTCTCAGGCATTTTAGCGACTTCTAGCGACTTTTAGAAGAATTTAGTAGGGGAAAAAAAAGAGATTTCAATCGAAAAAGATTTTTTTTGGGCCATATCACCCAGCTCTAATAGAAATGTTGGATTTATCATTTCCAACAATAGAAACTAATAGGCCAAACTTTGAATTAATGATAAAATAATACAGGCTCCAGCCACTCACACCTAAATGTTGTCTCATTTATTTATTTGACAACATTTCATTTCACTATCAAACGATCTGTTAACCCACAGATATCTATTATTGGATAATTCTCCTCAACAAAGAAATGAACAAGTCTAATAGTTTTGTCTCATTTGGTTGATTTGTTTCGCCTTGTCTACTTTTAGTTTATATTTAGGAAGAAATATAGAAATATAAACACTTTCAAGCACTACAGTATGTGTTTATTTACTCAAAGGCTGAGCCTTAAAAGGTTTGTCTGAGAGATTAGATCCGCTCTCAGCTAAAGAAAGAAATGGGTATTGATGGGTGTGGGCATTGGGACAATATCAGCAGAACATTCTGAATTGGATTTCTCTTTTAAGAGTTTATCTAAAATAAAGAACTTCATTTAGAACAGGTTATTTTAAAGCTTTTTAAGGGTCTAGCACACACTAAAATGCTGTATGTTTGTGGACTTAAATCCAAAATCTACTTGAAAGCCTTCCCTGGACAGTAGAGATAACAAAAGCAGGATAGACACATGTTTTACTATCCTAATTATAAGATAAACAATGAATTTATGTGCCTTTTTTAAATTATCTACTGTTTTTCTTCCAGTTTATCTGCCTATTTCTCTCACCCATTTAGCTGCTAGTCAGCAGTATATTTCCATCACTAGTGATCCCTCAACACTTGTAAAGCCAAACATCGCTTCTTTTCTAACTGCTATTGACGCAACATTGCTGAGTAGCATCACAGCGCTAACACTCGGAGGAAAGCGCAGCGACTCAGTTTTGATACATCAGCTCACAGATGCAGCCTTGTGCTGATCCACATCACCCTAGGAGTGATGAGGGGAAAAAGCACCATCTACTGTACTGTACCCACCCAGAGAGAGCGAGACCAGCTGTGCTCTCTCGGGACTCCAGCAGCTGATGGCAAGCTGCATGACTGGGATTCGATTCTAATCATTGTTTCCTATCCTTTGGCACACAGGTTTTAAGATTAGTTTATATCAGTTTATTTAGTCTACATTATCAGTCTTTGCTTCTACCCTAACAATGAATAATAAACCAAAAATAATTATTATATCTAATTGTTTATTTTCTGTATTAACACTGATTGGATGATAACGGACCGATCCTCTTCTGTTTCCTCTCTTTAGGACCCAGCGTCATCCACTGCCTCTGAGGCCGACTCGGACACAAGAGAGAGCGAGCCGGCCACCCTCAACTACAAGCCCTCGCCGCTGCAGAGGAAAATAGGTACACTGTCTTAAATGTCTTGCTTTGGCCTGTAGACTCTATCTCTCTCGATTTTAGGGTCACGATTCGATTCGATTCTTGATTTTCTTTTTTTTACAGCAGAGAGGCCTATTTCAAAAGGTGGGCTTGATATAAGTGATGCAAAGTGATACAAGTGATCTGTAATACACCACATTAGGCAGTAATGGTCAAATTTTAATAATTTAATTAAGATATATATATGTAATGCCATCTAGTGGCTTTTTTTGGGGTAGCAGCAATGTGCAACATAACAAAATAAATAATAAAAAAATACAGGAACAGTCATGAACAAAATAATAGAACAATTAGAGCCTTAACAAACTGAACTCTATCCTACTATAACAGTTCAACATGAAAAATAAGACTCGGTCCCTGAGAATGAGAAGTTTTTTTCTTTAATAAAGATATATTATTAACTTTATCTGAGAGAAAGATGCTCCTTAAGGTACCAAAACTATTAACATATTTGAGGCTAGACAAATCAACTGTTATTTTTATATTTTCAAGTTTTTCTTTAAGAAGATGAGAATGTCCACATTCTCTGGAGAAAGAGCTGCTCTTTGAGGGATCGTCAATCCGCTTTTTGACTTCGAGGCTCGAGATCATGACATAATTTTGATAGATTTTGATGAAATATCGAAATCCTGACCCCCCTAGTAGATGGTAAACTTGGGTTTTGTTTAGTCAGAGTGTTGGAGTTTCTCTACAGCCCGAGAGTAATTCCTGATCTGGACTTTAAATGCTTCTTACATTTGAACTGATTTGTGTTTCTGTGCAGAGAAACAGCGAGAGATGGCCAGGAAGGGTTCACTGAAGAACGGCACGACCGGGAGCCCTGTCAATCAGCAGCCCAAGAAAAACAACGTCATGGCCAGAACACGGTATGAACATGAAACATTTTACCCTCTTCATTTTAGAACAATACCTCTGTAATGTCTGGACAAAACTCAGACACATGCAGATGCAATACAAGTACTTAATTATATAAACTAAATGCTGCAGCCACTGTAGCACTGTTGCATCATTTAAGGTGGAACAGGAAAGTTAGCTAGCTAGCTACTAAGACGAACGGTACCACTTTAAAATAAGACTATCTTTATAAATGGTTCATAAATGGTTTACAATTAGTCTATTAATGGTTACTAATCAGGTTGTAAATGCCTTAAAAATCATTAATAATCAGTTATAACACATACGTAAAAAGGGCAGCAATATAGACGGCTGTGAGTTCACTATTTTAACAACAGGTCATTGTTGCCCTTTCTACGTATGTGTTATAACTGATTATTAATGATTTTTAAAGGGAATTAACAACCTAATTAGTAACCATTAATAAACTAATTGTAAACCTTTTTTTTATAAACCCTTTATAAATGTAGTCTACTAGTGATCTTTTTTTATGCTTGTTATGAAGAATTAGGGCATAAAACATTGAAACTACACATTAAACTATGGTAATATAGAGCTAATCATCCATTTTAACAAGGAAAATACTGAAATTTGTGGGTTTCTTTTGTCTCTTGTTCCGCCGTCTTACCAGTGATTCTCATACACCTTTATTTGAAAAGTTCATCTAAAAAAAATCTCTGTACAAAGCCCTCTTCTCCCTACCACCTAAGGGGTGAAATAGGATTGGGCCTAAACATTAAAAAATAAAATAAAATATTTTAAGCCGCTGTATCTGTAGTTGTCCTTCAAAATCATATACAGCACCTTTAATGATAGAAAAAAAGAATATACCATATTTTATTCATCTGTTTCGATCACTGACCTCTTTTGCTGATGTTATTGCTGATATTGATTTCTAATAATGTTTTTTTCTATTTCCTCAGGCTGGTGGTTCCCAACAAAGGCTACTCCTCTTTAGACCAGAGCCCAGACGAGAAACCCTTAGTAGCTCTAGACACAGACAGGTAGGTACACTGCGCTCATTTCTTTAATTGTTTCTACACAGTACGATTCACCACACACTCATCATCTAACTCATCACAGCTAACGCTTAATTTTCTGATTGTGTTTTCTAGTGATGATGACTTCGACGTGTCCAGATACTCTTCGTCGGGATACTCCTCGGCTGAGGTGAGGTCACTAAGGGAACAGGTACCTACAAAACACTGGCTGAGTAACCAAATCTATGTCACGTCCAAACATCACCAGGGTGTCCTCGTTCCTCATTCAGATTTCCCTCATCATTATTCCATTACAAACTATGTACTTTTTATTCTTTTCTTCCTAAATGTTCCTTTTTACCCCCAAACTGACAGAGTCAGCCGAGAGTTCTAACGGATAATGTGTTTCTCACAAGCATTAATATTCCAATAAACCCCTCTGTTTTTTCCCGAAGTTGTGCGTAAATTATGTAGCTTCATTTCCTGTGTTCCCACTACTCATATAGATGCATGTTCACCATCAAACTCTATTTGTGTTTAACTCATTAATACTGGATTTTTTTTTTAAATAAAGGATTTATTTTTTATTCGTTTTAATACTGTTGATACCAAGTGAGCTGATACCAAAGTCCCTATAGGGAACCTATAACCCATCTTTGTAATGCTGCTGGAAAGTTGTTTCCAGTCACACAAGCTCAGGCTCCTCTGTCTGTCAATAGGAATACACCATAACTTTGAAGTCAAGGTCCAAACACATTTAACCCCCTAAAATGCCTTGTTCCATATACAGGCTACAGGCCTATATCTCTGCAGTAAAATAGATCATTCATATTCTGAAAACTTAGGGGTGTCACGATTCTCTAAATCCTCGATTCGATTTTATTTCAGATTTTAGGGTCACGATTCGATTCTCGATTTTCTTTTTTCTTTTTTTTTTTACAGCAGAGAGGCCTATGCCAGTTTTAGATTAGTCTATGGTCAGTCATTGGTTTGATTCATCAAATTTACAATATCTTATTTCAAAAGGTGGGCTTGATATAAGTCATGCAAAGTGATACAAGTGATCTGTAATACACCACATTAGGCACTAATGGTCAAATTTAAATCATTTAATTAAGATATATATGTAATGCCATCTAGTGGCTTTTTTTGGGTAGCAGCAGTGTGCACTATTAAAACAGCAATGTGCAACATAACAAAATAAATAATAATAAAATACAGGAACAGTCATGTACAAAATAATAGAACAATTAGAGCCTTAACAAACTGAACTCTATCCTACTATAACAGTTAAACATGAAAAATAAGACTCGGTCTCTCAGAATGAGAAGTTTTTTTCTTTAATAAAGATATATTATTAACTTTATCTAAGAGAAAGATGCTCCTTAAGGTTCCAAAACCTTTAACATATTTGAGGCTAGACAAAACAACAAATACTGACAATTTTATGATTTTACTCATCATATTTGTATATTTTATATAAGTTGCATTTTATATAAGATTTACTTACATTATTAAAATAATTACAATTACAGTATTAATTACATGTAGTAATATTTATTATCAAACATTAAAGCCTTTTAAGTAATGCTTAGAAATCCTCAAGATGTAGGTGTGTAATATCAGGCTCAATTCTCATGAATTATGACTCTATATCTATATATCTCACATCTATATGACTCAAGTTACCCACTTTCACAGCAAATAAACCAGGACCTGAACATCCAGCTGCTGAAAGACGGCTACAGGCTGGACGAAATCCCCGACGACGAAGACCTGGACCTCATCCCCCCCAAATCTGTCAACCCCACCTGCATGTGCTGCCAAGCCACGTCTTCTACCGCCTGTCAGATCCAGTAAAACACCTCTCTAGCTGTCTGTCTCTCTCTCTCTCTCTCTCTCTCTCTGTCTCTCTCTCTCTCTTTCACACCCTCGTACCCTTATACAAAAAAAAAGAACAATTAATCAATATTACAGCACGAAATGTACAGTTAATGTTATGGACATGGTGTACAGGAAAAAAACTTGTGATTATTTACACATATACACACATACACACATACATACACACACATTTACACGATAATGATAATTAACGTTTAATGACTATTATATCGGTAGCGCCCTCCTATGGTAGGACGCTCTGTATGCTAGTCAGCTAGGAGGGCTTATGTACTCTCGCCTCCTGGTGGATGTTGTGTAATATTGTACAAGTGGAGGTAGATTAACTTAAAAAAAAAAAGAATAATTAAATTATGTCCATTTCCAGTTTATTGAACTGTGCATTAAAACACTCGGCGGCGCCACCGCGGGCTGGACTAGGCTTATCCACTGTAGTGACTGCTTCCATGTTGTATTTACTGCGTTTACGTCATCATCTTTCTATGTTTTATGTCCTTTTTTTTAAACTAGTCTTTGAAAATGAGCAGCTGTACTGTATGTGCTTGAGGATGTTGCCAAAGCAGCATGTCGATTTTCAGCATTTTGGACATGCTGTTATGCTAGTTGCTAGTTTGCAGTGCTAAGCGCAGCAACGTTGCACTTTGATAATCATCATTTTGTTTAGATTTCTTGTTTTTAATGGCTTTTAATGTTTTGTTCATATCATGAAAAATCAGAAGAGGAAATAAAACACACATATTGAACTAGCTAGCTGCTAAAGCATATACAGTAAATGAAATAATTAAAAGATTCCCTGCTGATTTTGTAAGTTTGAATACTGAGAAAGACGTAAACCGTCTATACCATATTTTTCACATTACAAGGCGCTCTATCGATAAACATCTATTTTCTGGTCTTTTTTCATATTTAAACTTTTTAACCTCTTCTGTTTATTTTTATTTATTTTAAGCTTAGATTTCCAGATTTCCACTAAGGCTGGAGTATTAGCATTAGCATAAGCGTCCACGTAGCTTGTTTTAACATGGTAAACGTGCAGACTACAGGCCGATAATTCTCACCTCTGAATGGCCAAATGGCTAGCACAGTTAGCGGGTAATGCTAATGCTGCTCCAGCAGCTCTAGCCGGGGTAAGAAGCAGACTACAGGCTGATAATATTCACCTCTGAACGTCTGAATGGCTAGCGCTTAGCGGGCAATGCTAATACTGCTCCAGCAGTGCTAGCCAGGGTTAGAAGCAGACTACAGGCTGATAATACTCACCTCTGAACGTCCGAATGGCTTGCGCTTAGAGGGCAATGCTAATACTGCTCCAGCAGTGCTAGCCAGGGTTAGAGCAGACTACAGGTCGATGATACTCACCTCTGAATGTTCCAATGGCTAGCGTTTAGCAGCTAATGCTAATACTGTTGGAGAACTAAACTGAAACTCCTGTATAACTCTGTACTTCAGCAGAGTGGCTTTACTGCTCCTTAAATCGGAACTCCAAAACGATGTCAATTAACAGTCATTTTGTAAGCCTATTTCTTCCATTTTCTTACTTTTGCACCTTTTGGTGCAAAACCAAACACATGTAAACCTTCTACTGCTTTTCTGGTTGACGGCTGAGATGATCTACCAGCTTAACCAGCTTTAACATGATCACTGGTTGTTTCCAGCATAGGATTTTACCTTGATCAGTTCTTACGCACTGGTTAGAACAGTTACAGACCCATATAAATAACACTGTGATTGGTTAGAGCACTCATTTTTTATATGACAGCCTTTCTTTAGGTCAGTATTAACAATTAAAACAATATTGTAATATCAATTAGAATATCATTGAAAAGTTACTTTATTTCATTAATTCAGTTTAAAATGAAAAACTCATATATTATATAGATGTATTAAACACAGAGTGATCTATTTTAAGCATTTATTTCTTTTATTGTTCATGATTATAGCTTACAGCCAATGAAAACTCAAAATTCAGTGTATCAGAAAATTGGAATATTATATAAGACCAATTGGTACTTTTGGTATGCAGTGTGGGCAGTGTGCCAAGTCCTGCTGGAAAATGAAATCTGCATCTCCATAAAAGTTGTCAGCAGCAGAGGGAAGCATGAAGTGCTGTAAAACAAAACTGCACTGACTTTAGACTTGATAATAAAACACAGTTATATTCCTCCAGATTCTGGTTCCTTGATTTCCAAATGAAATATAAAATTTACTGATGATCAGATATAATATTTGAGTTTTACATTTTCAGAATTACTGAAATAAAGTATCTTTTTTTTTATGATTATTTAATTTTTTTTAACAATGACTTGTTGTGCAGATTGGCCATTGTGATTCTCTCTCTCTGGAAGTATTCTCTAATTCCATGTTAAGGTATTTTGATGCACTAAAAGCTTCAATGTGATGTGATGGTAATATAAGTTTTGTAATAATGCACTGTACGGTCATTGTGTTCCCTTTCACAAACTTTTTCAAAGCTAAGAGCTGCCCCTCGCTATTGTTTTCACCAAAGATCGGTCACCAAAGTGAAAACCCTCCCTGCATGAAAAATCACAAACAATAGTTAATATTAATATAATACAGTTCTAGCTCTAAAACAGCGAAAATAAATTCAGAAGAAAGTGATTTCTTTATAGATGTTGTGTTACGAACCTTAAAATGAGCTTAAAATGTTCTAAAGAACCTCACACTGCTCACACTGCTGTAATATCTTCTGTTGCACTGTTATTATGTAATTAATGCTCAAAGCGTCCATATAGAGTCCATATAAATTTGTCTTTTTCTGCTGTAATAAATCTGAATATGTCACTTGAGATGGTAAGATAGAAGTTTGGAATGTAACTTTAGTGGTTATAGATTATTAAAAATGTGAATCAACCAGTTATTAATGAGAAACAACATAAAATAAAAGATTCAGCTAATTCTTTTGCACATACACACTTAAAAAATAAAAGATTTAATAAATGACTCTCAGCTTATTATTTTGCAAATACACACTTACAATATAAAAATGGTTGCACCCAGAAAAATAAAGTGTGGGATTGTAATGCTATTTAAAAGGAAGATTTAAAAATGGCAAGAAGCAATTAATGATAAAACATTTTAATTGATATGTGGGAAAATGCTGGTCATATTTATTTAGTTACACAACACTACAGACATCTCAGCATGGAGTTGTAGAGGTTCCTAATGGAGCCCCAATGGAGTCCTTTGATACTCTATATATCCATGAAGCTTCAATATTTCTATTCACACAATCCCTGCAGATTTTGCAGGAGGGATGGTTGGGAGTGTTGATTTTGCGTCTGGTGGTCTGGTGATATAGCTGGCTATGGTACAGTATCTGTGATGTCTATGTGGATGAGCATTGAACAGAGGTGGAAAAAGTACAGAAATATTGTAATTAAGTAAAAGTACCTTTACTTTGTTAAAATTCTACTCAAGTAAAAATAAAAGTACCCATCTAAAAATCTACTCGAGTAAAAGTAAAAAAGTACTCAATTTAAAATGTACAAATATAAAATGTACAAAGTTACATAGTTACTTTTAATTATTTGATGTAAAAAAGTTAAAACAAATCATAAATGAAATTGCTTTTAATGAACTATTATTCCACATAATAATTTGGACCTTTCAGGCAGTATTTATTGAGATCACCCAATAAAACATTTTCAAAAACAAGTGGTATAGGTTTCTATGATCCATTTTTTTTCTTAACTGTTAAAAAATACAGTTTATAGTCACTTATATGACCTGTACACCTATATAACTTTTGTTATGGTCATATAGGTGACTATAAACTGTATTTTTACAGTTTTACAGGTCATTGTTATATTTTAACTTGCAATTGCTCTGCTTTAACTGCTATTTAAATGTTTTTTTTTTTGTTTAACATTTAAGCAGATTGTTTAATGATAAAAATACTCACCACCACATGCTTTCACAGGTTTGATGTGGAAGTTTTGAAAGTTGAAAGCTCTGTCCAGCGGGGCACATTTTGTATTGCATGAGGACGTTATTGCCTTGTTATTCCACGCCCGAGAATCCGTGCGCCGGCGCATCCGCAACAATTTTTTTATTATTATTCAGACAATTGTTTTTTTTTCCCCAGCATTTTATTTTTTACTCAGTGATGGGGAGTTTTCCAATGTAGCAAAGTAAATTACTGGTGTAAAAATGTACTTGAGTAAAAGTAAAATACCTATTTTAAAAACTACTTTAAAAATTACAAATTACTCATAAAATATACTTAATTACAGTAACTTGAATAAATGTAATTCATTACTTTCCACCTCTGGCATTGAATGCTATCAGGGATAAGTTTAGGGATGTGGCTGGTGGGAATATTCAAGGTGCATGAGATGAATTATCACTGGACTCCTTTAGGAACCTCTACAACTTGTTTTAATGTTACATTTTACTGAACAAATGTTGCCCATATCAGTCTAAATGTTTTATCATTTATTGTTCTTGGTAACATTTTAATGTTCATTCTGAATTATCAATCAGAATGATTACAATACATAACTTCATTTACTTTACTTTATGATGAGTTTAAATATAAAAATGTCCATATAAATTTTAATGCAATGTGGAAATTTAAAATGCTGTTTCATCCTCATTGTGGTCCATATGCTTGGATATTTATTGTATTATTATTTCTAAACAACTTTTTTTTGAGAGAAGAAGCTAAATGTAATTCTATTGCCAGTTCATTTTTTTACATTTTAATTTGTATGTTTTTCTGTTTAGTTTTGATTACAACCCATAAGCCCTGATGGAATTAAATGTAAATGCATATTTATTGCACATTACTTAAATATCTTTTTTCAGTCGTAACTCGCACTAAAAGAGCAAATAAATGCTGCTGTCAGTCCACATTTAGTGTCATCTTTAGTGTTCAGTTTGCATATGGTCACATTTTTAGTGCACTTTTCTGTTTTTATATATTTTTTTATGTATTTATACATTTTTATAGTTTTTATGTTGTCATAACTCACATGTAGTTTGTTACACTTAAACACATGAAGAGTAAAAGCTGTTTTACTGTGTTATCATTTTGTCCTACATTTTTGCACATTTTTTATTTGTTTTCTTGTTGTTGCAGTCCACATTGTGCTTGCTTTTCTGTCCTCTGTTGAATTTGCTGTTGGAGTTTGCCTTAAGCAGTAAATCACACAATCTGTTATTTTAATGTTTGTTATTTTTTTTTTTACAGTTATTTAACTGAGTGTGGAAAAATCCATTTCTGTATGAAATTACTTGTCTGAGTTGTGTATGGAACCAATAAACATGAAGCAGAAACATGCTGTTTACGTGACACTGGCTGGAGTGAATTATTGGGGACAGAAGTGATTAATAATATCTGCAGACATTTCTCTGGATAATAGATTATGAGGTTCATTATCAGAATATTTAGTGAATCTAGATATTCGCAGCTGGATTTAGGGGCGTGTCCTGTGTCTTTGCTATTGTAAAGGCGCGAAAAATATCAGTGTTTCTGTATCCATCCCCTTTAAGAGGCAGCTACGCTCTGTCTTCTGTTCATTCCAATTTTAAGAGCGCATAAACTGACTGCGCGTCACGCTGTTCAAATAAGGGAAGCAGCTGAAATAAGGGAAGTGTAATGTTATTTTATTCTTTATTGTGTTTATTGTTTATATTTTTTAAAAATTAGAAATAAAAAATGACATTTACTACAGACAATTAAAATATGTAAAAAAAAAGAAAAAATAGGACATTTTTTAAATATCATAAAAATTGATACATAAATAATAAAGAATGTATATATTATAAAGAAAAAATAATAGTAGTGAATATAAAGTAAAATTATAAGATATGATAAAAAAAATATAAAATTTATATGAGTAATATAAGTTTTTAATATAAGTTGATCAATAAAATAATTAAAATAATTTAAATGAATTAAAAAATATATAAACGTATTAAAAAACTAATTTAAAACAATCACAGGCTTTCTGATAGTGCGCAGAATACTAAAAGTTTCAGTTTCAGTTAGTTTCAGTTTCAAATCATTGAAACAGCTCATCAAAACCTCAACCTATCCTTTATATTTGACAATATTTGATTAACTTTACAGGTCCTCACTCATCTTAATTTATTTAACTAAACTGAGTTTTGCAGCCTCGCGCTGAATTTAGCTCCGCGCTGCAGAAGAGAGAGAGAGAGAGAGAGAGAGGCGCAGCGCATTTGCCTGATTTCTTTTGATTCATTCTACGTAAATATAGAGAGTTTATACCATGAATTAGTACACTTGATACGAGCTTATTTATTAAGACTTTCTTTAAGAAAACAGAGGTAATCCCTCGCCGCGCGCGCTGCCAAATCAGCTACGCGCGCCTGCGGTCTTTTTTGAGCGCTGAACCAGATTTTCGTTAATGAATTAATATATTTAATATTTGTAAACATTTGTTCTGGTGATAAGAAACGAAAGCTAACATATAGCTTTATATTTCTGTGTATTTTAAAAGTTTTAAGTTTTATATAATTGACGGACTGCCTTAGAGGCCAGGGTGACAATGTGCTTTATTTTTCAGATATATAAAAAATAATAATAATAAAAGTGAATTTTTAGTTAAATAATAGCGAAGTGAAATAAAAAAAATATGTTTAGTCGATTTGTGCATTATGTTTATTTTTTATTTCTAAAACTCCAGCATTTGAGTGAGAATAAGCAAACAGCAGAATGCCTGTGTCTGCTGAAATTAAGTTACAGTTATTAAGTCTGCGTACTGAACATAAATATAAGTCCTTATAACTGTCATGCAGATTTTTAAGTATATTTTATTTTTAAAGTTAATCGCTAAAGGCTCTGGGTAAGTTTTTTTTTATGGTATGGGTTTTTTTGGAGTGCAGGGCGCAGGGTGATGTGATTCAGTTTTGGGTGCGCCACTGACCATTGAATTTCGATGTCCTTTCACAGGATCAATCGCGCAAAGCGTTTTTCCGCCGCCAAGATAGAAACATGCCAGACATTTACCTGAACACACGTCATTTCCAGACCACCACGCCCATCAGCGTTAATATATTCCAGAAGTTCATTGCTATTTTAAGGATGGGTGGGCATGGCAGAAAAATAGACTGTTGACCGGCTGTACGATGGCAACGCGCCACGCTACACGCCTTGCGCGGGGTGTACGATAGGGCCCTTACTATTACTATTTCCTGTGATACATGCGTCCACCCTGTTATGGCGAGCTGCAAGAAAAGGGTGAACAATTTAAGCAAAAACTGGCATTTGATGGAAACATGGTTGAGCTAGAGCTGCAGATGTGTTGAACTATTCATGTTGATTATTCTTGTTCTATTTAAAGATTTAAAGGGAGAACTCTGGTGTAAAATTGACTTTTGTTGTAGTAAAACATGACAAAAAACACTTAGCACACCCCCGCTATCGCAATCTTTCTGAGATCCAGTAATTTGGTGATTTTTGCCCAGCACTCTGTACAACGGGCACTTCGGGGCATACTGTGCCCTAATAAATCACTTTTTACACTGTTATTCAGGCTTAAAGTAGCTCCACACCTCCTTGTTAAAATCCGAAAAGCTCTGACATTGAAAACAAGGCATTAATAACTTTAAAAGTGCACAAAAATTGTATTAAAACCCACTGTTTACTAGCTTATCACAGAGCTGTTTTGATCACGATATATATATATATATATATATATATATATATATATATATATATATATATATATATATATATATATATATATATACATAGACTCCACATAGCCTGCATCCTGGCACACGGTTTGGTTTGTTACAAACGGCAGAGATGATAAAGTAATGATACAGGACTCTGTCACGCATTACAAATACACACACACACACACACAAACACATATTTATACACAGACAAAGTAATAATAATAATTATTAAAATGCCATGCCATATGTCTGTCTTTGTTAAAGAATGTAATGCACTGGGCATCGGCTGCTATGCCAGGATGCAGGCTATGTGGAGTCTATGTATATATGTCTATGTTCTTTTTTAAAATCGCTGTTCTCCTCTGAGATAAGCTAGCTCTGTGAAAAGCTAGCTATATGGGATGTAAACAGAGGTTTTACAAAGTTATTAATGCCTTGTTTTAAATGCCAGAGCTTTCTGGATTCTACCATGGAGATTAGGAGCTACTTTGAGCCTGGATAACGGTTTAAAAAGTGATTTATCGGGGCAAATTATGCCCCGAAGTGCCCGTTGTACACTGTAAACCCTAACATTGTATGTATTTAAAAATTTAAGCTGAAATTAAGAAATTAATTTCTTACATTTAGTTGACATCACTTAATCTTAATAAGTATCTTGTACTATGTATTTAAATGAGTATGTGTACTTATTGTTTTTAGTGACAATAACTTAATAGTCCAAGTATTCCCCATCCTATGTGTCACGTGGACACAGGTCTAGAACATTTCCAAATTGCGGGACTGTTTCCTGCAAACCGCTTCTGTTGGAGCTGTGAAGACATGTCGGCTGATGGAGATGTGAATTTCCCTCACTCCCTTTCATATTCTCAGTAAGTATTCCCATTTACAGTTGTATTTCAGTTCATTTTCTGATATTATATTTAAAAACGGACCAGTTAAATGTTAACATACAGTTTAAACAGTTAGCTCGCTAGTTAGCGCTAGCCAGTTGGAGCTCGGAACATTAACCCTAGCTTTAGGAGCTGAATTACAGTATTAACATACAGTTTAAACCAGGGGTGTCAAACTCATTTTGGCCGAGGGCCATATTGGCATATTGGCTGTCCTCTGAGGGCCAGATGTAACTTATAAATATAAGAAAATGTAACCAGATGTAATATAAAATGAATGTAATTACTCCTTAATGTTAAATAACTCTCAATATATTATTTATTCAATCAAATATTACAGTTGCATGGAAAAATGGTTGCTTGTTGCTCTATTAACATAAATCCTGTTATGAAATCCAAAAACACCATCAATCAAAACTAGTCAAGTGAATAGAAATGACATAAAATACAAGTTATATTAACTTTGATCAAAGCGTTTGATACTGAAAAGAGGCTTAATAAATATAAAATCAAAAATTGTGAGCTGTGACAGATTTAGCATTTCCTCAGATTTAGCAGTTCCTCATACAACCACTAGTGGGAGCTGCAGCAGCACAAGCCCGCAGTCTAAACAGTTTAAACAGACCAGGGGTGCGTTTCCCGTACAACGACGGAGCCTAGCATTGAACTAACGTGGTACGATGCATCGTTAAACTAACTAACATCTGAAGTACGACCGTTTCCCGAAACCATCGTACTTTGTTGGTACCACGGAAGTCTGAACTATGTTGGTTTGAACCACCGTGGTCTTAACTAAGGTGTTTCCAGATGTGTTCGGTCAGACTTTCCCAGCAGAAAACGTGCAAAACTCACAATCTTTAAAATATTATGCCAAAAATATGTTTCTAATGTATCATTTAGGCTATTTATATTGTAATTATCACCAGAACATAACGGACAACAATACTATTAATAAAACAACAATGAACTGCAAGTAAAATGTACACAATAATTGCTATATATTCATTATTATTTGTAACAGACAGTGTTACTTTAAAAAACATACACATATTTGCTATTGCAATATTTTTTTTAAATAAAATAATCACCATTCTGAATGAGTCTTATTAATATGAGACCTGAGAAATGTGTGTTACTCAGTGGTTCAGCAGAGCGCCTACGACGGTGCAGCGCGTGGTGTTCTGTCGAATTGTGCAACCCATCGAGATGTGCTTCTCAACACCAGCGCCCATGCGTGGAAACACTTTTTATTATTTTATTTTTTTTTATGGTAATTCTGTTCTTTTGGGTGCATTAAACAACCAGAAACCCCTTGCCATTAAGCATGTTTAAATATGGGGCTTTTTCTAGCAATTTTATATTTAAAAATTAAATATGCACTAGGGTAGTACGGTTTGACAGGGTAGCAAAACTCGACAGAACACCGGATGGAAGCCTAGTTCGAATCCCAGTCATGGTTTTATTCTCTTTATGTTTTTTTTCATAATGGCAATTAATGTTATTATTTTTTTTACATATATATTAATGTAGCCTACATATTTCTACGTATTCTCTGTAATATATTATTTAACAAATACTAATTGATAACATTTGTATAGGCCTAGAAACACACGTTGTATTGGCTAAATAATACCTTTTTCTTTATTCACACTCTGTCTGGCCCTGTTACCTCCAGAGGATAATTAGGTAATTCAAAACACCTGCTTATTGCATATCTCTATTTATTTTAAGACACTTTTTACTTAGTTTTTTCTTGTTATGAATATATTATTAAAAGACACCTTCTTGCCTACTGTATGGATACATTTGTTTCACTGGGTACAAACAATGCAAATATACCCTCAAAGGTCCTCGGGGTACAGGTGTTTACGTTAAAGCCATTTTAGAGTATTAGCCCAGTGACAGTTTAATAGCCTTATTCACAGAGTGCATATAGCACAGTGGGTTTAAAAAAATAATGATTAACTATTTCATAAATGTGCACAGCACAAGTTATCTTTACTCAAGAGATGCCTGCTTGAATAATTGACATACATCTTTCCAAGACTGTAAAATACATTTTAGCTAAAGAGCATTTCAGTGCACTCTTTTCACTACACTGAATTCATGTTTGCCAAATAAAGCTAAATGTTAAAGACATACATTAAAAAAAGGACTGAATTTTATTATTTTACCTGGGCGCACATGGATAAAAGTGAAGTGGCTCAATTAATGTAATTAACACAAACATTTAAAAAATAGGTACACTTGACATCTTAAATCCTCGTGCAGCAATATTAATGTGATTTATCAGCTTTCTGAGTCCTACCGTCCATCGTCTGCACTAATCACCAGGAACTAAGCTCTTAACGACAGGTCTAGAGCTGTAGTTGGAACGACGCAGCTGAACCACGGTAGTTGCGAATATTCGCTGGAACTACGGTTCTGGGAAACACCTGAGTAGCTTAACTAAGGTTCGCACTATGCAAGTTACTAACGTGGTTACCTCCATAGTTCCAACCACGCTTTTGGGAAACACCTGCGTCGCAGCTGCATCGTCCAGACTATGTAAGTTGCTAACGTAGTTAGCAACTACGCTTTTGGGAAACGTACCCCAGAGCTCGGCACGTTAGATGTGGGAGCTGAATTAAGTTACAGCATTAACATACAGTTTAAAAAGCTAGCGCTAGCCAACCGGAGCTCAAAACGTTAGCTGTGGGGCTGAATTACAACATTTAACATACAGTTTAAACAGATAGCTAGCGCTAGCGAACCGGAGCTCGGAAAGTTAACCATATGAGCTGAATTATAGTGTTAACATAACCTAGGTTGCAGCTTAAACAGATAGCTAGTTAGCTAGCTAGTTAGCGCTAGCCATCTGTTTAAACTGTATGTTAATGTTGTAATTCAGTCCCACAGCTAATGTTTTGAGCTCCGGTTGGCTAGCGCTAGCTAGCTTGGAACGCTAGCTAGCTAGCTAGTTAGCGTTAGCTAGCCAGTTAGCGCTAGCTAGCCAGAGCTCGGTATGTTAGCTGTAAGAGCTGAATTACAGTATTAACATACAGTTTAAATAGATGGCTAGCTAGCTAGTTAGCGTTTGCTAGCGCTAGCTACCCGAAGCTCGGGATGTTAGCTGTAAGAGCTGAATTACAGTATTAACATACAGTTTAAACAGATGGCTAGCTAGCTAGTTAGCGCTAGCTAGCTGGAGCTGGGAATGTTAGCTGTATGAGCAAAATTAACTATCTAGAGTGCAAAAATATGTTCTGAGGTTTAACTGAAACAGTTACGGTTTCTTAACCAGATATCTTTTATTTCTGTTAAATTTATAGTTTGTTTAGCTTTTAATTGTTTTGACCTGCTGATATTTTTCTGGTTATAATATGGAATAGCAAAAAATGTGAGATAAACTTTCTGATGACTTTTCATTTCGGTTGAAGAATTGCAGAAAAAAACTCCAAGTGTGATGACTGTAAAGCAACCATGGATCACCCTTCGACGAAAAGAAGTGGTGGAGGAAAAACCTGCTATTTGCCAACTAGTGGAACGATGGCCTGCTCTTTTCCTAGAAAATCAGGTATGCTTTTATGTGTTATCTGAAGAAGAATAATGTTTTTAGACACATTTCTTATTTTATTTTTTTTTCTCTTAAATGTTTACATGGAATTCACTAGAATTGTTGGGATTGATTTGCAGCAGTGCTTTTATGGAGGCCTTGATCAACACAACTCGCGACTCATTGAAGTTTTCAGAATCAAGAGGGGACTTACTGGACAAATTCTGTCAAGATGTTTACAGCAAGCCAAGGTTTGTGTATATTTTTTGCCCTTAGATCATTTTTCCCTGTTCTATAGTTTTTATGTACATTTCATCTGAGCACATATCTTACAGTTACTGTACCGTTATTAGGTTTTCTCAGTACCTAAGAAATGCATTTAATAAGTGTATAATTAAAGACTAATCAATTGGCTGCCATGTACAATTTGTCAACCATCATTCTCACTGTTGACCTGTGGTGAAGTCTTTTACCACACCATGGATAACGCTGATGTCCAGAAAAACATCCACCGAAGAAAGCAAAATTAATTAAAGTAAATTTTAATGAAAAATCAATCCAGTTACTTTTGGAGCATTTCTACTAGTTAATTTATTTTAAACTATTTAAACAGTGAAATTACCATGTGCTTTGGAGTAAAAAAACAGTAAGTGAAGAGACATGATTTTCTTTCGTGGATATGCTCTGTTCAAAAATAGCAAACCAATAATAGTCCTCCAGTCAGAAACTTGTGAATGTTCAAGCAATAATGAATGAAATTAAGTGCTACAAGGTTGTTTGTTAATATATAAAATATATCTAGCCCATTCTATCAGGCATCCTGCTTCTAATCTGCATTAAATAATATTCCTATGCTAATAACAATCAAAGGTTCATGTGTAATTTCACAGTTAATAGAGTTTTGAGCAAAGGGCAGAACATTTGTGTATGCATCTGTCCTGTGGATAAGTGTTTCCCTAGAGATGCAGATTAAGCTTCATATCAGCTTCATAACTTTTGTGCAGGTGTGTATAGTTTTGGCTTTCATGTGTCATTGTGATTTGACAGCTTTTTTTTGTAAAATTATTTAAACTTAAATAGTAGGGCTGGACTTTCGGATATTCGTTCGTTGAGTAGGTATTCGGTTTTTAATTTTGGTATTCGGATATTCGTTTTTTTTTTTTTTCCCCTTCGCTCCGCCTCACTCTAACGTTAAAGTTCCGTTCAGGTTAATGGCGGTATATGAGAGGCAAAATGCAGAGAAGCTCAGCTGTTTGGAAGCATTTTAAATTGAATGCAGACAAGACAAAGGCAGTGTGCCAAATATGCGATATTCAGATGGCATATCATGGTGGCACATCAAGCTTGAGGAATCATCTAAATGCGGTAAGTATTATTTCTTGACGGTGTAAAAAAAAACAAGATTATTCCTGCTAGCAAACTTGGCTTAAATAGTGTCTGCCCTGTTTTGCCATGACGAAGCTGCTTATGTCTGACATTAACAGTAATGTTATACATGATAATAACTTGCAGGCACTTCGAAACTGATTTATATAATAAAATGTAAGGGGTAATGTGGCAACACTAGGTGCTAAATCACAAAAAAAAATGCCCAGTCTATTAACAGCTTCCGTCTGTATAGGTGCATACCGTCTGTATGGCTTCGCAGCCATCGACATCTTCAACCGACAAAACGACACAGCAAAGCCTCCAGTTCCAGAAAGCAATAACAGAGAAAAGAAAGAAAGAGATAACAGATGCTATAGTAGAGTTCATCGCACTAGATATGAGACCCATTAACGTAGTCGAAGGCGAAGGCTTCAAACAATTAATGAAAAAGATGGAGCCCGGTTACGTTCTCCCCAAACGCTCCAGTATTTCACAGGCCTTGTCTCTGAAGTACAGCGATCTCCAAGATCAAGTTTCAGCTCTTATTGAAAACTCCTCTGCATTAAGTTTAACAACAGACATTTGGACCTCGTTGAACATGGAAGCTTACATGTCAGTCACATGTCACTTTATAAATCAGGAGTGGGAACTTTGTAACTTTGTATTGGCAACCAAAGCAATGGAGGTGAGCCATACGGGCGTCCATATAGCGCAACTGCTTGGAGAAGTGGCGGAGTCCTTCGCTATTCCAAATTATAAGCGAGTAGCAGTTGTTCACGACAACGCTAGCAATATGAAGCTGAGCACGGAAACTCTGAAGAAGGAACCAGAAAAATGGGGCAACGTTCAAGGAGTTTTCTGCTCAGGACACACACTACAGCTATGCATAAACAGTGCTCTAAAACAGGACTGAATACGTCGCACAATTTCGGCTGCTAGGAATCTAGTGGGACACTTCAAAAAAAGTGCGAAAGCTACAATTGCCCTAAAAGATAAACAAAAGCAGCAAAATGTTGTTGAGCACAGTCTTACATAAGACATCGCTACTCGTTGGAACTCCACATGTGAAATGCTTGACCGGCTGTTGGAGCAACAATGGCCGGTGACGGCTGTTTTGTCAGATCCCAGCATTACGAAGAAAGGTGATCGCACCCTGGATCTGTCAACCGAGCAGTGGAAACTGGCACAAGATTTAGTAGAAGTACTTAGGCCCCTAATCACGCTCACGGAGGTGCTCTCACAGGAGGAGAACGTGTCATTGTCCTCAGCTGTGCCAATGCTCTTTAACCTGAAGAAACGCCACCTGTCACTCGAGGAGGAGGACGAAACCCCAGCCATCAGAGAAATGAAAAAGACCCTCATCACGGAGATCGACAACCGATGGCAGCTTTTGACTATGGAGCCCAAGAGCATCTACCTCCTTTCTTCAGCACTGGACCAACGATTCAAACATTTAAAATTCCTTCAAAATGACATGAGGAACCTCGTCTACACGGAGGTTAGGCTTTTTAAAATTAAATACATTGCTATTCTTAAATATGTACTAGAATATTACGCTAAAATAAAATTCAAATAAAGTACAATATATACTATTATACACTATAGAGTGCAGGCAGATATTACTACTAAAATGCTATTTGGTTAAGGTTGTCCATCTGGCTGAACATCTGCACCAGCAACAGGCTGTTCCAGGGGAGGAAAAAGAGCAGGCAGCAGGAGGAGAAGAGGAGCCCGAAGCACCACCACACAAGAAACGGAGACAGCAGGAGATTTCAATGCTGATGCAGTCTGATGAAGAAGAGGAAGAGCACAATGAATCCAGTGCAGCGAAAGAGATGGAGCAGTATTTAAAGGACATAACAAAAGTCCAGTCTGGTCCACTCACATGGTGGAAACAAAACAGCGACCGCTACCCCAAACTAGCTTTCGCAGCTAAATACTGCCTTTGCGTACCGGCCACATCGACCCCGTCGGAGCGTATTTTTTCCAAGGCCGGCTACATAGTTAACAAGACTATGTGAACAAACTTGTGTTTCTTGCACACAACATGAAGAAGGTGTAGTTATACGTATACGTACTTACGTAGTGTTACTGTTTTTGTATTTAAAATGTTAATTTAAAGTTCTTTTTTAGGCTTTCCTGTTATTTAACGGCGCGACCTGCTATTTTGTTAAATTTCCTACACTCAGTGTTTTGTTTTTAAAGTGTTCTTTTCTGTGTTACTATGTTAATGGTGGGACGTGTGCTGTTTTGTTACATTTATTACACTTTGTTAGTCAAAGTATTTACATTTTTTATTTTTATTGCAATTATAATATATATATATATATATATATATATATATATATATATATATATATATATATATATATATATATATATTTGCAATCTATTTTAGCAGCAATACTCTTATTAGATGGCTTAATAATTTCATTTCGTAAAATAATTATTTTTATTTGCAGTGTTCAAGGAGGTTGCATTGCTATGTTTAAGGTATTTTTAATGTGTGTGCTACGTTATTAAATTTGGCGTTTGTTTAAGCTTCCCTGTAATCTATAATAATTTAATATTGATTTCTTTTGAAGCTATTAAAAGTTTGTTCTTTACAGAATGTTTCTCCCCGCGTCTCATGTCTTTTTTGTGTTTCCCCCCCGATTTTTTCGCTGCGCACATCGGCCCAGTGAATGACTAAGTCCCCCACACCACATCTCCGCTGTGCAAGCCGGCCCAGTGTCCGCGGCGGCTAATCCGCTGCGCAACCCGGCCCTGTGAATAGCTGTGTTTTAGTACTTGGGTTATACTTAAAACAAAAAAATTCGTTCCAGAAAGTATTTTATATTCTTAAACTATGTTAAATTAGATCAGATTAGAGGAAAGTTATTCAGACATCATTCTTGTAGCCTAATTTACCGATTTATCGCTATGCTGTTACAGTGTTAATTAACATAATTCTGAATATATATATTAAATTATAAGTATATTTAATTTAATGTTTTGTTACTTTTTAATAGTAAAATAAAATTACTATTCTTTGTTTCTACATAAGGTCATGCTTTTCTTTTTCTTTATATTTTGTCAATACCTTTTATTCCCGACATTTTTTCGTATTTTAATCCGTTTTTAATCAGTCTTTTTTTAAAAACGAAGCTTCGAATATTCGCTTCGAATCAGTGCCGAATATCCGGAGCTCAAAAAACGCTATTCGGGCCAGCCCTATTAAATAGATAGACAAGCTCAACTTTTTCACATAATTGATGCTATTTTTTATCATTTTAATTGCAGATTGTATGAGATGAATAACATTGTAATATAACCACAAATCAAAAAACAATTTTTTTAATTTCAAATCACCTCACTATTATTTTTTTTACTTCTTACTAGCCCTAAATTGTCCTGTGTCAACAATTTTTTTGGAATATGCTGCAAGCATTTGCTGCATGGAATGTACTTCATGAATTAAATAATGTTGGACTGAGAAAACATAAAATTAATTAGTAAAAATTAATTAATTCTGTTTAAATAATAGATGTCAATATTATATAATAAATATTAGAATTTCTTAATTTCCCTTTTTAGGTAATGTTGCAGCCTTTTCAGATTTGTTGGAACTGTGAGGATTGTAACTTAAAGCACTGTGTAATGTTGTGAAATTTTTAGGATGCGAATGAAGAGGAGACGATTAGCAGTATTGCTACTGGGATCCTCATTGTGGAGCGTGATGAAGGAGGACACAATCCCAACTCCCTTTGCTTGAATCCATTGTCAGTGGGGATCATTCTTGTTTTCTTTCATTTACATTCTTAAATGTAAGATCTTGAGTACAGGTAGGAATAAATGTGGCTCTGTATCAACACTTTTTTTTTCTTATTGTATGCACAGTTGCTGTGATGTTTAATGGCTCAGTGTATGTGTCTGTACCAAGTACACAGCACTACTTATCCTTGTGGGTTTGCAACATAATTTATTCGTTTTTATGTTTCTTGCTTAGACGTTTGAATTAAAGTGAAGTGTGCAATCAACCAAATGTTTAAGGTTAATTTGCACAACCTTGACCTTGGAAATTGATATTTGTTGTCATGTTTTCTCCCAGTTGTGTGCAACTGCTGCTTTTTTCCAATAAATATTTGATAGATTGAATTTGTTGTCATTGTTTATTTAGATTTTTTGAGTGGTGCCCCTTTTAATTTGGATGTTTTGTCTATAAAAACAACTACAATAAGCATATGTTGAGTAAAAACAACTCTAGGTAATCATTGCAATAAACTTAAACAAGTGTGCAAAAGTTACATTAACTTACAATGTTAAGTTTCAGCTACACCACATTTTGAGTGTCAAGTACTTTTGGTTTGTCTGTTGAACTTAAAAATTAAAGTTTGTTTAACTGCATACAGTAATTACAAATTACTAAAAAAAATGAGTTTTCAAAACTTAATTCATTTGAGGCAACGAATTACCTCAAATGATTTGAGTAGACTTAACTTATTAGGGTTTACAGTGTACAGAGTGTTGGGCAAAAAGCACAAAATTACTGGATCTCAGAGTTTACTAAAAGAGTTTACTAAAAGACTTTTAGTAAAAAAAACTTTTACTAAAAGGTTACTAAAATAAAGGATTGACTAAATTTCAGTTTAATTATTTACTCTATGTAACATTTAAGTCTTGAAACCGAGTCTGAAATTAAATTTACTTAAAAAAAAAACAAATGCAGAGGTTGCGAAACTTTTTAATTAAATTTTCCTCATCATTTTAAAAAGCTGTTTTGATTGGTAAATACCACTGTCAGTCAGATATGCGTCCTATAGTAACTGAAAAACACAGACTAATGCTTTGAATTACTTGCTGTTTTTTTATTTTAGTTTTTTTTTTTTAAATATATGCTTATAGTTTACAATAACAATAATATATATATTTCTATTTTCTATTTATTATAGATTAAATATTATGTAATGATTTACATGCACCTGTTGTCACCCCTAGAAGGGCCTCACTGCACACCACTGATATGATGTTAGTAATTTTAGGCCTACTTGGTTGTTTTTTGAATATGAAGCACAAAACTGTCAAGAAGTTAAACACTGAATGGGGTTAAACAAACTGACTTCTGAAAAATAGTAGGAGGGTTAATGTGCACTGAGCGCTCACCTTCAACAGTTTCACTTCCTTCTTTTTCTCCCACCGTCAGCCACATGCTAGAGGAAACAGAGAAGAAGAAATGAACAGGTTTAATGGTGGCAGAGACATGGATATGATATTGTACTATACTATACTATACTATACTATACTGAAGTGCACTATACTATACTGTACTATACTATACTGCAGTGCACTATACTATACTATACTATACTGCAGTGCACTATACTATATTATACTATACTGTAGTGCACTATACTATACTATACTGCAGTGCACTATACTATACTATACTGTAGTGCACTATACTATACTGTACTATACTATACTGTAGTGCACTATACTATATTATACTATACTGAAGTGCACTATACTATACTGTACTATACTATACTGTAGTGCACTATACTATACTATACTATATTATACTATACTGAAGTGCACTATACTATACTGTAGTGCACTATACTATACTATACTATATTATACTATACTGAAGTGCACTATACTATACTGTACTATACTGTAGTGCACTATACTATACTGTACTATACTATACTGTAGTGCACTATACTATACTATATTATACTATACTGAAGTGCACTATACTATACTGTACTATACTATACTGTAGTGCACTATACTATACTATACTGTAGTGCACTATACTATACTATAGTATAGTATAGTATAGTATAGTATAGTATAGTGCACTACAGTATAGTATAGTATAGTAGTGCATACTATACTATACTATACTATACTATATTATAGTGCAGGAGTGTCCAAACTTTTTTTGTTGGGGGCCAGAAGGAGAAATATATTTTTAAGTCACGGGCCACAGACTCTGTAATAATGTAATAATGAAATATACCACTTTAAATAATAATTTTTTCCTGATTATTTCATTTACACACCATTTTACTTACTATCTTTATCTTTGACAGTGTTGTGTAAACTAAGATTTTTCAAATTGATGTTTCATTTCATGATGTCTCTTAATATTAAACTCCTTAATTACGCCAACTTTTAGACTCTTTGGCCCGTTTTTCTGCGCTAGAAATGAGCATTCTCTCAGCTTTTAGACTCTTTGGCCCGTTTCTGACACCTAGCGTTCAAACTTTGAATCTCACATTATAAAAACCTGCTTAACAGCGGGCCAACTTTATATTTATATTATATTTCTAAAATACCTCACGGGCTGCTCCAAAAAAGGAAACGGGCCGCAAATGGCCTGCAGGCCGTAGTTTGGACACCCCTGCTATAGTGCACTATACTATACTACACAATACTGTACTACACTATACTATACTGTACTATACTATACAATGCTATACTATACTCTGACGGGGACTTGCTCAAAAAGGCGGGGGATTGGTTAAATCCTGTGAGCAGTCAGGATCCACCTGCAACAAATATATATAAAATATATTACAACCATTATCCAACATATATTAACATGTACATGCACTTACAGTAAATGTATTATATATATTTAACAATATATGATAAAACACTGCCACTGTGTGTTCTTATGTCAAAAAGCCAACTTTACAAGGCAGGATATAAACCTTTTTATTAGAAGATACAACAGTACAATATTATATAAATACTTGAATAAAGTATAAATTACTTAAAAAAAATATTGAGAAATAAATAATTAATATTTTACATATTTAATTTATTGTTTAATTGAGATGATAAACGTATTTAGTTTAATTTATTTAATCATTTCATGCACAGGGTTACACTATGTTAAAATTACATCTGTTAAAGTCCTCCATAAAAGGAAGTGGGTGGACCAAATTACAAGATATAATAATAGCTTGAGAAAACCTGCACTAATAAAAGAAAAAAATGTTTGAAGCTTTCCAAGAAAAAGTGCACTGAAAATGACTGTTAGCTTCATGTTGAGCTGGTGTCTAAACTACAAAGACAATATTAATTCCTTTCAGACAACAAACAAAATTTAATAAAAAAGAAATTCACACACAGACTATTTAATAATGTGTATTATGATATATGTAGTATGGTTTAGAGTAGTGTGCATATTGTGGCGTCTGTGTGTGTGTGTGTGTGTGTGTGCCAGCTTTTAGTGTGCCTGTGGGGGCGGGTTATGGTAATCCGGGGCCAGCGGGGCATTATGGGGGTATGTTTTGGGTGGGTTAAGGGGACCTACCATCTCTGTGCTGGATAGCTGGGTTGGTGGCCTCAGGGCTGTTTGTGCTGTGGTGGCAGTTGGGTGTCGCTCTCCTAGCATTGTTATAGGTTATAAGTGAGTGGCAAGACAGCGGCCTTTTGGCTAAGACAGCGGTCGACTCTCTGGTGGTGCGAGATCTTGGTCTTTGTGACCCTGGTCCTTGCCGCCTGAGAGAAGATTGTACTTGTCCCTGTTCGGTGAGAAAGAGCCTTAGGCAGTAGGCTCGGATCCTGCTTCGTCTGGGGCTCATTGGGGTTTTCGTCTGACGGCTTTCGTTCCATCTTGGCTGAAGGGGGAAAACCCCAACACCCTAAGGTAAGTACAATCCCTTTTACTTGTTTTAGAATTTTACTTATTTATTGTATTTATTGTTTTAGTTTTTTACTGGGGCTAAGGCCACCAGGTGCCTCTCAGCATGTTGGCTGCTCGTGCCGGCATGCGGAGGCACCACAGCGTGCGCCTATTATCCAGAGAGGTGGAGGGTAAGCTCTTGGGGATGTCCCGTCTGGACTTCTCCAAGGTGCCCTCGCCTTCACACCTGCTGACTTGAACTGTTTAATGACTCTGCCTGGAAACAAAGGTTTTGACGTTAGCTTCCGCTCTGCTTCCCTGTTAAAAGATTTCTGGACTCGTTTTGAAAATGTTAAGGACCAGTTCTCCATGTTCAAGGTGGAAAAACTTTCTGATAATTCACATAAAGTGGTGATTGTCAGAATGTTTAATGAAACTGTGACTGGAGAAGACATTGTTACATGGCTGGCTAGATTCTGTACCGTTAAAAGCCCACCTATCAAGGTTCTGGATGAGGACGGCATTTGGAACTGCTCGTGGCGAGTTCCCATTAAACAATGGGAAGACCCGAGCAGTTACCTAGGCCTGAGACAGATACCGTCCATGATAGTGTTGGGGGAAAATCGCGGTTACATTTTTTACCAAGGCATGCCCAAACTATGCCGCAAGTGCGGAAAGTTTGGGCACCTTGCAGAGGCATGTGCAGAAATTGTTTGTGGGAAGTGTAGAGAAATTGGGCACACTTATGAGGAGTGTCCCAATGGCAGAAGGTGCAATCTTTGTGGTGAAAATTCCCATCTCTACAGAGATTGCCCCAAATCTTTTGCCAACAAGCTAAAGGCTAATAAAATGGCTGCCAGGCAGCATGGCCAAGAGGAGCAGGAGAGAGAGAAGGAAGTGGAGGAGGAAGGGGCGGTCCCTGAGGTTTTGGCGGGAGATTCAAATCTCCAGCCGGCCTCAGGGAATGGCCATGTTGCAGAGGGCGGGGCTAACAACCAGGCAGAGTCACAGCAGGAACTGGAGGCCACACCCCTCCAGCCAGAACAAGGTGACAAAATGGTGGTGGAGCAGGAGGAGGAGGAAACCAACTCCTCCATGGTAACGGTGGAGGAAGGTGTAGTGGCCTCCAGCGGGGGTGAGTCAACCGGCTCCCTCCCAAACGCTCAGGTGGGGAAAAGAGCTGCAGAGTCTCCTCTGTCTATATTGACGGAGAAGAAACAGAGGGCCGCACGGGGTTCAGGTAGTTCTTCCTCAGAAGACCTGAACCGGCTGTGGCCCGCTGGTTCTCCAAATGAAGTTTCTTTTCTCCAGTTTAAGCTAACATCATCGACGCCCAAGGCCCCCACAGCATGTGACTGTGGGGAACCAGAGGCAAGAGGCACCAGCTCACCTCCTCTCTCCAGATTAATGGAGATAAAGGAAGAGCAGGTGTCACAGTTACTTTAAGTAACTTTTAAAATGCCTTTTAACCTGTTTTTATTTCAGTAGTCTCTTTTAAATGAAGTACCTGTTTTAAAACCATAAATGCTCATGGCTCTTACCATCTCAACTATCAATGTTAGAAGTGTGAGAGCCGCCACTAGAGCAGAGAGCGTCTTGTCCTTTTTAAAAGATATAAAGTCAGATGTGTTTTTATTACAAGAGTGTGCTTTGCCGTTTATGAAATCATACAGAGATTGGGAGCAGCGATGGGCTGCGGGTCCCTCTCTCTGGAGCGGATCACACTACAACAGAGCCGACGGCGTTGCCATTTTAATTAAAAACCCCCATATCTTGGTGAAGGGCAGCACAGTGGTGAGAGACGGACGGGCTCTTTTAGCAAACCTGACTTTTTTAGGGACGGACTTCAACATTTTAAATATTTATGGTTTTAATGATAAAAATGACAGGTACGACCTTTTAGAGGACCTGCAGCCCCACATGCTAGGGAGGGTACCTTTAGTAGTGGGAGGGGATTTTAACTGTGTTTTAACTAGGAAAGATAGGAAAGGGAAGGGGGATGATTTTAAACTAGATAAGACATCGTTTTTATTACAAGGGTTAGTTAAGGATTTTAAATTAGTCGACTGTTTTAAAACAATGCATCCAGGGGAGGAGGGCTTCACCTGGTTTAGTGGTGATTGCGCCCGCGCCTCCCGCATCGACTACATTTTTACGAGAGACTGCCCGCCAAGCGATGCTACATTATCCCCCATGTTCTTTTCTGACCACCTTATGCTCTCCTGCACCCTGTCTTTCCCCACCGGTGTGACTGTAGGGGGAGGGCTGTGGAGACTGAACTGCTCCCTGTTACAAGATAAAGAGATAGTTAGGAGTTACAGGGAGCAGTACAGTCTCTGGCAGACCCTCCAAGACTGCTACGATTCACGGGCACAGTGGTGGGAGATGGTTAAACAAAGGACCAAGACTTTTTTTAAGAAAATAGGAAAAGAGAGGAAAAACAAAGACAGACGGCGCATGTTGGGGCTGCAAAAGAGACTACAACGGTATTTTAACCTTTTATCAAATGGCATAGATTTTAGTGAGGAAGTTACAGAGGTGAAAAGGGAAATGTCGGTTTTAAATGAAATTAAAAGTAAAGCAACTATTTTAAGAAGTCGGGAGCAGGAAGTGGAAGAAGGGGAGAAGTGCACAAGGTATTTTTTTTAAGAAGATTTTATCAAGGGGGGGAGGGATTGTAAATATAACAAAAGATGGGAGGGAGGAAAAAACAACGGGAGGGATTTTAAAGGCAACAGAAGAATTTTATGAAGAACTATTTAGAGAAAAAAGTGTACAACCCAAAACAATGAACGAAGTTTTAAGTTTTTTAGATAAAAACATAAGCGGTCAGGATGTTTTAACAAAAGTTTTTACAGGTGAAGAAGCTTTTAAATGTCTTAAAGGTTTTAAAAAAGGTAAGTGCCCGGGAGAGGATGGACTCCCCGTGGAATTTTATTTGACCTTTTGGGACATTTTATCAACTGACATCTTGACGGTTTTTAAAGAATTTGAGAACTTCGACCGACTTCCAGACAGTTTTAGAGTAGGTATAGTTAGTCTACTTTATAAGAAGGGCGACAAGACCGACTTAAGAAACTGGCGACCGATAACCCTTTTAAACTGTGATTGTAAACTTTTTAGTAAGATTTTATCCAGACGTATGTCTTTGGTTTTAGAGGACGTGATCCACCCGGATCAAGCCTGCGCCGTGCCCGGAAGGAAGATCACAGACAGCCTAGTATTGGTTAGAGACGCCATCTGTTTTGCGAGAGACAGAAACATCCGACTGATAGTTCTAAATTTAGATTTTGAGAAAGCCTTTGATCGGGTCTCGCACCAGTACCTGTTCCAGGTACTGCAAAAAATGGGGTTCCCAGGGAGGTTTATTAAGTGGGTGGAGCTGCTTTATAAAGACATCAGCAGCAAAATTCGTGTAAACGGGCACCTCACAAAAGCGATCAGTGTATGCTCTGGCGTCCGCCAAGGGTGTTCGTTATCTCCGCTTCTGTACGTGGCATGTATAGAGCCGTTGGCGCAGATCTTGAGAAAGGATAAATGGATCAAAGGACTAGACTTGCCAGGTGGACTGACGGCGACCTGCACACTTTTTATGGACGACGTCACGCTTTTATGTTCTGACTTTTTATCGGTCCAAAGAGCATTGGACGTGACTGACTGGTTTGGAAGGGCCTCGGGCGCTAAGCTCAATAGGAGCAAGTCCGAGGCCCAGCTCTTTGGGCCTAGAGGGAACATACCAACTGACCTGGACGTTGTTTTTAAAGTAACTGATATTAAAATTTTAGGACTCAAATTCGACAAAGAGGGTGGTGGACGGGGCAACTGGACTGACGCTTTAGGTAGAGTTAGACAGCGTTTGGGATTTTGGGGACTAAGACAGTTGACAATAGAGGGCAAGATTTTAATTATTAAAGCTGTGATTTTACCCTTGCTTTTACTATTGTGTTCTGTTTTTAGTCCCCCGAGACAATTTCTTTTAGGTCTGGACCGGGCGATCTTTTATTTTCTGTGGGGGTCCAAGTGGGAGAGACTGAGGAGGGCCGAGGTGAAGAAAAGACCGGAAAACGGAGGGAAGGGACTCCCAGACCCCCACCTGTTTTTAGGGAGCAAGTTCGCTGCTTTGCACGTAAAGTATGCGACAGACCCCTCCAGACAAAACAAGACAGCAGTGATGGCGAGGTTCTGGATGGGGTCGTACTTGCAACGCCTCAAGATTTTAAGCCCAGATCTTAGAACACCTGTGTCTTTTAATCTACCAAAAGAATATGATTTTATCAGGAAGTTTTTAAACAAGTATGTTTTAGAAAAAGAAGATGTCACCGTTTTAACTAATGCCAAGTGTCTTGTCTCTCTTGTGCAGGACCGGGAGGAGGTGAGCCCAGTTCCCGGCCTCACACTCGGTGAGGCCAGACAAGTTTGGAGGAACGCCGCCCACCCCGCTCTTCAGAACAAGCATAAGGACCTGTCGTGGATGGCTGCCCATGAGATCCTCCCGGTCAGGGCCGTGATGCATTCCCGGGGCATGGCAACGAACCCCATCTGCCCGCGGCCCGGGTGTGGCGAGCCCGAGACCGTGCGGCACGTGCTCTGGGAGTGCAGCGTGGCGAGGGACCTGTGGGCCTTAACCGGCCCCCTGCAATGCCCGTGCCTGCCAGCAGGGGAGGTCCTGCCGACGGTTTACCGGGTAGCGGTAAACGGGGTGGGCCAGAGCCTCGACAAGATACCAGCAGCCGACTTTGCAGCGCTCTGGTCCACCCTGAACCACGTCAAGGCCGCTATTTGGACCTCCCGCAACCTGCTGGTGGGGAAGCGCGTGACGGTGCCCCTGCACGCACTGTCGGCGCTGGTTACATCTTCGCTGCAGGGGACACCGCACGGCGACATTCGGAGGAGGGGGCCGGGGTCTCACGCAGGGGGGTCCAGACCACCACGGCTCCTGGCTCCCGTAGATGCACCCCGGTAATACGGACACAGTAAAAGGAGCAGCGGGCACAGGGGGGGATCTCCTCTGAGCCCAGAAACGACAGCGGCGTTCTTCTGAGGAGCGGGGTGGTGCCTGCTTGATAGGGGCTCACCCCGGTTCTGCACAAAGGACAATTTTACTCGTTTTTACGGACTATTACAATTCCTTTTATACCTTTTCAGCTTGAACCTTTTAACCACACGGACATGGACCCTTTCATTCCCAAAACACGTACACACACACACACACGCAAAAAAAAGGACAATGTCAAAAACACACAAAAAAAAAAAAAAGTTGTCAGTGTTGTGAGAAGAGATGTTTTATCATGTATTTTATTTTACTCGATTTCATTTGTTTTGTTTTATTATGAATTTTAATGGAGTTTAATAAAAAATACATGGGGAGGGGAAAATATGGTTTTAAATGAACTATGTGAAAAGGATTTTTAAAAAAAGGAAATGAAAAAAAGGCTTGTTTTAATTTCATGAATGTATTGTTTTAAATGTATGTAAATTGTAAAAATGTTCACTTGGTTTTTAAAAAAATGTAAAGGTGACAATAAAACTTTTTTCGAAAGAAAAAATAAGTGAGTGGCAAGCCGGTTAATAAAGAGCTGTTGAGTACTTGCAATGAGTCTCACGAGTCCTCCTTCCTCTTCCACGCCACTATATGTTACAAGAAAGCTGCTATATTGACAGTGTTACTGGCAAAACTTCTACTAAATGGACTTTGTGGTGACAACAATGTGACCACAGCAGGTTTCCGAAGCCAGATCGCCCAATGAGAGAGAGAGAGAGAGAGAGAGAGAGAGAGAGAGCGCTCCAGTAAAAAGGCAGTGTTCACCCACGCAGTGCTTTATTTCTCACTATGAGGCTGACAGTCAGTGCACTTTTTCTTGGTAAGCTTTAAACATTTATTCTTGTATTAGTGCAGGTTTCCTCATGTGTTTTTCTTAAAAATAAAGCAGGAGTTGCAATGAAATGTGAAATGTGATTCTTGATTAAACCATCACTTTATATTTTATTTATTTTATAAATGATATATTATTGTTAAGTCAGTGTAATATTACTTTTTTTCTTATGTTTTCTCTTTCATCAGTCTTTTTTGCAGGATGTGGTGGGTCATTTGTAGGGGTTGCACAGGTGAAGCTTAATGAGTCTGCGACCCTTCCATGTGTGAATCAGTGCGCTGGTAGAGTTGAGTGGACCTATGTTCCTAGTAAGGAGGTTGTGGCTCAGTGTGATCAGAACATCTGTAAAGAAGAGAGAGGATACAAGCTG
The DNA here is from genome assembly GCF_023375975.1 of Astyanax mexicanus. Classification (NCBI taxonomy): domain Eukaryota; kingdom Metazoa; phylum Chordata; class Actinopteri; order Characiformes; family Acestrorhamphidae; genus Astyanax; species Astyanax mexicanus. The sequence continues at coordinate 7,609,066 of NC_064429.1, forward strand.
TCAAGTGAGAAGATCCGTGCTGGTGACCTCTCGCTCACCATTACTTCAGCGGATTTCAGAAAGAAGGGATTTTACACTTGTGATTGCAATGGAGTAACTGTGTGTCTCGTGAGCCTCCGGATTGAATGTAAGTTGTTTTTGCTTTTATTGTTAGCAATAAAATGTAGATACATGTCTCACCAAATACTAATTTGGTGCAGGATAAAATTGTGTAAAAATTGTATTTATTATGTATAGATGTTTTGATTCTAAAAATATTTCAATAGTTTCAAATATTTACACAAATATATACACAGTATACAGTGGTAGTACATTATTTCCACCTGCATTTGTTTCTAAGTGTCTAACTTTCTTCTTGTATCTAACTAATATTGCTTCACTGCCTCACCGTCTATCCACAGAATTTAAATCATGTTTAGGTTAGGGACAGTGAGGGTCACAGCAGCTTTGGAAATTTTGAGGCAGTGTGGGTGCTGAGTGTGGGTCCTGTTTTAATTAAAAATTTAGATTTTTCTTTTATAAACTTTTATAAAGAAAATGTTTACTGATGTTGGCCAACTGCCCACTATAGGGCGGAACCTTTAACAGGCATCTTTTAGCAGTATAATGCTCACACACAAACAGCAAGGGATCCATCAGATTGGCCTGCCCATTCAGCATTAAGTGTATATCTCTATGTTCCAACTGTACTTAGTCTTGTATCCAGGCTAGAGCCTCCTATCAACTGTACAGCTCTGGAAAAAAATAAGAGATCACTTAAAAATATGAGTTTCTTTGATTTTACCTAATTGAAAAACACAATTTGAATATAATCAAGAGGAAGAAGGATGATCATAAACCATCAAACCAAACTGAACTGCTTGACTGAATTTTTGCACCAGGAGTAAAGGCATAAAGTAATGCAAAAGCAGTGTGTAAGACTGGTGGAGGAAAACATGCCAAAATTGTCAAACCACCAGGGTTATTCCCCCAAATATTTATGAATATGAACTTGTTTTCTTTGCATTATTTGAGGACTGAAAGCTCTTCTTTTTTTTGTTATTTCAGCCATTTCTCATTTTTTGCCAATAAAAGCTGTAAATGACAATATTTTTATTTGGAATTTGGGAGAAATGTTGTCTGTAGTTTATAGAATAACACAAAAATTTCATTTTACTCAAACATAAACCTATAATTAGCAAAATCAGAGAAACTGATTCAGAAACTGAGTTGTGTCATCTGTATCATTACATTCACACAAATCAAGCTTCATTCAATTCCATCAACTCCTTCTTGATGCATTTTATTTTTGTTAATGAGTGTATTTCCCTCATATTGTTTTTTTGGTGTTATGTAATTATTTTATTGTTATAACTGTAGTATTTTTCTTTTCTTTTCAGCTCATAGTGTGCCAGTGGAAATCAATCCTAATGAGTCTCTCCTCCTTGAGGTCCCTGTAAGAGAACCAGTGGAAGTGATTTATAACAGCACAGACGCTGCGGGTTCATCAAGCAAGCAGATCTGCACCGTGGATGGCCGTTCACTTCGGTGCACTGCTGAATATAAAGAAAGAGTGTCACTTGTTTGTGCTGTTCGAGTGCAAGAAGTGATGCCGTCCGATGGTGGGATTTACATCATCAGAGACACCAAGAATAAGGAGATTGTTCAAACTTTCTCCGTTACCGTCCATGGTAGGTTATTTCTATCATAACACAGCCATGACCTCTCCTGTAAAGTTTAATGAGCACGAATAAAACTACAGTTGATAGTCATGTAGGTATTTGTATTAGTTTTGGACTGGATTTGGGGCAACTATTGGAGTTGGCAAATATCATAAGAATTGCAGAATATGAGGGTTATTAAATTTGCAAACTGTTACTCTACTCTACTGTGTGTTCATACCTGTACACTTTCAAAATTCCAAATTCCTCAATTTAAATGTCAGGGTCCTCAGAATTGTAGCAAAGAAGTGTGGAGCTACTTTGAGTTTGTTAATGGTGTAAAAATAGACATTTCTTTGCATGAGTAACTCAAGTCAAGAGGCTTTTATTGTCATTACATCTGAGTACAGGTACACAGTGTGATGAAATTACGTTCCTCCGGAACCATAGTGCAACATAGAACAACAAGCAATAGACAACATAAAGTGCAGGAGTGACGACAGTGCAACATAAAATTATAAAATTATAACACTAAATAACAATAAATACAATAAATACAAAGGACGAGACAATTTAAAGACAGGACAGTGCAGTACCGATACGGTATAATAAAGTGTATAGTGGGGATAAGGTGCAGAGATGTGTGACATACTGTAACATATAGAACATATATAATCACAGCAGTTACTGAGGTAGAGAGTTTATAGTTTTTAAGAGTGCAGCAAATAAAGTCATGTCAGCCTCTGTGTGCTGACTGGGTGTGTGTGTGTGGGTGAAGTTCAGTTCTTTGTGTGTGTAAAGGGGGAGGGGGGGGGGTTGGGTGTACAGTTTAGTTTAGTAACTCTATGCCCCTATCACTAGTCTGTTGGGAGTTTCCTCTAAAAGTGCTGTATGTGGTCATCCTGGGGGTAAAAGATGCTGGGCTATTCCCTAAAAGTTTGTACTCATTCACTACAACCCAATTCCATTTCACACCGGATTTCTCCTTTAAATGAGGCAGCTGATGGTCACCTGTGGATAAAGAGTGTACGTCTGTGTGTTTTTGGTTTTGTTTTTCAGATGAGCCCCCATTGCCAGGTGAACCCTACAGCAGGGAGCGCACAGGCACGCTGGTGGTACTGTTGATAGTGCTAGTGATGGTGTTAATTGGAGCAAGCATAATAATTTACCGCCAAGGAAGAGTAATACAGCGTCTTGAAAGGAACCGGACAGCTGATAATCTGTGAAAGTCATTTCTGTATTTATTATTGAGAACTCTCAGTTGTGCTTGGTAGTAAAACTTGCTGCCAGGAATCCACATTATCTCAACTCAGGAATAAGCTGCACAATTGTACATGACCACTGAAACTAAAATAAGACTTTAAAGGCTTTAAATTTCATTTTAAAATGTCTAGTTGTGTTTTTAGAATGAATGAATGCCGTGTGAGACGTTTTTTGTGAAAAAAAGTGATCAGGTGTTTCTATTTAGCCCTGCTTTAGATCACTGAATTACTGGTCTCTGAAGAAAGACATGTTTTAGCTCTTGTTCATTAATATTCATACATGCATATATATCGCCTCTGATTGGCTTACAGCACTGCAGCAGAGAACATCTACTTGCCTTTCCCCACAGTCAATTTTACAGTTTTTAAAATTTAAAAGACAAAATGTTTTCAGAGATACAGCCTTGGTTATAAAGATACAGCACTGAGTGCTAGATAAAATTAACCCTTAAACTTCACTTAATATCAGGCTCCCAGTGAGGAGAGCAGCCGAGAAATGTTAGCAATGGGGGTTGTAGGATCCGCGAGGCCACGGAGAGAGTGGTCTCACGAATCCCACAACCCTCCCAATGAACTCATTTGTTGGCGTAGAGACCCTATAACGTCTCTCTAATCAACTCGTTTTGTGGGGAGTTTCTTTTACTATCTACTGCAGACAATGGTGGTTGAGGAATTTTTATGTGCAGCATCATCTACAACTCAGAGATACCTTTAGTATTTCACAAAGAACAAGAAAAAATATTTTTGGCAGAAGGAGATCTTTAAATTACAAGTACATAAAAAATACTCAAATTAGAATTCCCACAAGGGGTTTAGTTGGTTTTAATGCTTTATTTTTTTAATATATTTTCATTGACAGTTACTTTTAGTTTGCAGTTTTGCATTTTTGTCTTTTTTGCACTGTTGGCACTGTTTCAACTTTTGTATATTTTATTAACAAAATGAATGTCATAATGTAGACAAATATTAATATTTTTTGTTATTATGCCTTACCTTGTTTTTGGCCATGGATTTCCTAATTATAAACTTGTTTTTATTATTTTATATACATTTCTGCTATACATACAAATGTTTCTTCAGATTTACTGTAAACACTGGTTTTTCATTAAAAACTCCTCTTGGTGTCGTCACCATTTTAAATCTCACAAAAACAGGTGAAAGCTAGGCAGGCTATAGTACAGCCTCTACATGACCTGAATGAACATTTTAATTGTTTTTCACAGACAATCCTACTATTTGTGCCACGGAAATAAAATGTACTTTGCTTTTATGGTGTTGATAATAGCTGTTTTGTAATCTCAAAGTAGAAAAAGTTGGATTGCATTGCAGACAGTATGAATCACTAGCAGTGTAAGCGCTAACCATGCAAAGCCTTTAAATGAACATAGATTCAATGTCAGCATTCCAAAACTAATATCTAACATCTAATTTCTATTTGTGGAATGTTTAGAAAAGGTTGTTTAAAAACATTAGAAGATGTAATGCAACCAAAAAAAGCATTGTTTCTTTAATGTTCTTTGCTACCAGGGACCTGTGTGAAAAATTGAAAATATAACAGTCAGCAACATGCTGAAGCTTCTGTACATGATATTAATAAATGGGCAATTCCTTGTAGAATATTCCAGATGTTTCAGATGAGGTAATGTGTGTATTTTAAATATTATGGATTTATCATGAAATATGAAAAATATTTATAAAGCATAAGATGGGATTTGGAGTCACACAACAATGCAGAAAAATGACATCTCTGAAGGATTTTAATAATTATCTCATGGTATAGTGTGCAGTTAGAGAGTGGGGACAGGTTCTAAGTATTTTTTATTACATATTTTACTATTGCAATTAAGTCTATGTACAAGACACTATGCTTAATAATAAAATGTATTTTAAAGTTATTTTGTGTGCACATTTATATATCTAATTTCCTGGGGGCAGAAATGGCAGGATATGCCATATGTATTATTGTAAATCTAGTTTTAGGCATCAAAAATATATTTTTAAAAAATGATTAAAAATATTTATCAATTTCTTGGTTCCAGGTTACTCATGGTCTGCAAGGTTTTATTGTATTTAATTGTATTGCTATTCATTTAAAGTTATACGTTCCACCTTAAATGGTGCAACGCAAACATACGACAAATTTAAGGTGGACCGGAGAGTTAGGCAGCCAGCACAAGCCAGCTCTGGGCTTGTGGGTGTCAGAGCCGACGGCATGGGCGACACAGCTCCAGACACGGGCCAGCAGGAGCCGTATCTGTACCGGAGAAGGACTAAATGTTCCCCGGAGGAAGAGGCCAGGCTGGAAAGGCAGCATTTCTGGAAAATTATCGATGCGTTTAGATATTACAGGTAACGTTATCGCTGATTCGCCTGACTGATCTGATAGATAGATAGCTAGCCTAGCTAGTTAGCTAAAGCTAGGCTAACGTATCTAAACCAGGGTTAAAGCTAGATAAATCACTGCACTCTGTGTATTTTATGACCTTTAGGGGGAGAATTGTCTAGCTAATATACTGTTTATTTTCTCTAAATTACAGTTTTAGATTAAAGTAGGTGGTGTCGGGTCTGTGTGCTGTGGAGGTTGTGTTGTTTATGTTTAGCATGCTAAAGCTAGCTAAGCCAGCTAACCTATCTATCTAGTTTTTACCTGTAGCTCCTGGTGTGGGTGTTTTGTCGAGTTTGTGCAAAACCGTGATACCCTAGTGTATATTTCACTGTAAAAATATAAATAAAGCATTATACTAGAGCATGTTTTCAGTTACTGTAGATGTAGTTCTGGTACTAGTGCATCTCAAGAAATTAGAATATCATTGAAAAGTTACTTTATTTCAGTAATTTAGTTTAAAATGTAAAACGCATATATTTTATAGGTGTATTACACACAGAGTGATCTATTTTAAGCGTTTATTTATTTTATTGTTGATGATTTATGATTTACAGTCAATTGAGCACTTATTTTAATATTATATAAGACCACTTTTGGCAGTGTGGGCAGTGTCCCTAGTCCTGCTGGAAAATGAAATCAGCATCTTCATAAAAGTTGTCAGCGGAGGAAAGAATATCACACAGTGGACCAACACCAGCAGATGACATGTCTCTCCAAACCATCACTGATCATCAGTAAATTTTACATTTCATTTAAAGTAAATCAAGGGAGCAGAGTCTGGAGGAAGAGTGGAGAGACACACAGTCCAAACTGCTCGAGGTCAAGTGTGAAGTTTCCACCAATCAGTGATGGTTTGGAGAGACATGCTGATCATCTGCTGGTGTTGATCCACTGTGTTTTATTATCAAGTCTAAAGTCAGTGCAGTTTTGTTTTCCCACAAAATCTTACAGCACTTCATGTTTTCCTCTGCTGAAATAGAAATGCAGATTTCTTTTTCCAGCAGGACTTGGCACACAATATATATATAGGCTATATATGCATGCATTTATTAGTATTAGAGCTGGACAATATTAATATTTAATTGTATGGTGATATATTTTCTTATCAACAATAATAAGCATATTGAGGATATCATCGCTGCCTAAAGAACACTGACCCAACTGTACATTTTGTTACAGTGTATGTAAATTTAAATGATGTGCATTAAAAAATTCATATAAATCACTGTAATGTGTATAATAAAGTATTTGAATATAAGTTTATGTTTATTTTACTGAATGAGCTGATCTTTTGCTTTATATTGCCCTAATTCTGTTAACTTACATGCTTTGTTTCTCTCTCTCTGTCTCTCTAAACAGAACCCACATTAAGGAACGTGTGAACCGGACCGAGCGGCAGTTCCGCAGTCTTCCTCAAAAGCACCAGCAGCTCATGTCTGGCTTTCTTCCCAATCTGGCCAAGATCCGCCGCTGTGTGGACCAGAACCATGAAGTTCTACAGGCTATCGTGCAAAACTGCCTCCACATGTTTGAGAACATTGAGTACGGAGAGGAAGTAGGTGAAAGGCTGATCTTTGGTACACAAATGCACACAGATACTCTGATTTAAAATAACTATGTTTACATGCACATAATAGCCTGACTGAGTTTCTAGACAGAAGTCAAACTTAAACATTTTTTAACCCACATCTGACCTCAAGAAATGACTTTATTACTACACTTCAATTACGACACAGTTAAAAATAGTCTGCGGCCTTTTCTTTCTTTTCCCTAAATTTCTTCTGTTTTTTTTTTTTTTTTAAATACAGCAAGATGTCACTAAAATTTAGCATGTGCATCAATGGATTAATAAATAAAGCATAAATGTGATAGAATAGTCGTGCTAATATTAAACTAGCCCATACACTTATCAGTCATAACATTTTAAAACAGTCTCAGGTGAAGTGAGTAACATTTGAATATTTTGTTAAGGTAGCACCTGTTGAAGTACAAGTTTCCCAGTACAAGCTTCATTAATGAATTAGATTTTTTTTCCCTTCAGATTTGGCTATGTTGGCCTATTTATAAGCATAAATGACCTGTATCTCTAACTAATGCAGTTGAATCTGTCCCTGAAAATGCACTTCCCCACACACATTTATTTATGACACATTTATGCATAATTCAAACAGACCGGAAAATGTAGGTCTGGGCGATATGGATAAAAATACGATATACAACTCTGAAGAAAAAAAAAACTTAAAAATGATGAGATCACAAGCCATCAAAGCAAACTGAACTGCTGGAATTTTGGTACCAGGAGTAAAGCAGCATAAAGTTACCCAAAAGCAGTGTGTAAGACTGGTGGAGGAGAACATGATGCCAAGATGCATGAAAACTGTGACTAAAAACCAGGGTTATTCGACCAAATATTGATTTCTGAACTCTTAAAACTTTATGAATATAAACTTGTTGTTTTCTTTGCATTATTCGAGGTCTGAAAGCTCTGCATCTTTTTTGTAATTTCAGCTATTTCTCATTTTCTGCAAATAAATGCTCTAAATGACAATATTTTTATTTGGAATTTGGGAGAAATGTTGTCTTTAGTTTATGGAATAAAACAACAATGTTCATTTTACTCAAACATAAACCTATAAATAGCAAAATCAGAGAAACTGATTCAGAAACTGAAGTTCTGTCTTTTTTTTTTTGAGAACTGTATATTGCCCAGCCCTAGGACACTGGTCTTGCATGATTGGAAAATCTACTCAGCCACATTGGTCACAGAGTGTCCTGAGTGAACTGGCACTCGTGAAAGCCGTAGACACTACATAGAGTCGACGCAGTAGCAGAAACCAGTGTGAAGATGCTGTATTTGGAAGCTACAGCATGTCTTCTTTCTGTGGAAACCCAATTAACCCAATATAATCTTTCCTATCTCTTTGTGCTGCTTTAAGGGAAGTACAAGGAAAGCTGGACCGTCTTCAACGTTCGACATGGACAAGCTGAAATCCACCATCAAGCAGTTTGTTCGTGATTGGAGTGAAGCTGGGAAAGCTGAGAGGGACACCTGCTACACTCCTATCATAGAGGAGATACAGAGACAGTTCCCACCTGACCAGTGGTGAGTAGACCTGTTAATATAAGCATTGTCCATATGAATACTGTTTCATTTTCTCTATTAGGTACACAGATTTGCATCATATATGCCAAATAATAAAGCCCTGGATACAAAATCTTGTTTTTGATTTTGTTTTCAGCAGGGGTTAATTGAACAGTTCATGGAAGTGAAAAAAAGCTGCAAAGAAAAGCAAGGGTTTATATCCAGACTTCAAAGACTGCATATATTCTGATAGTTATTATAATAACACATTAATGTTACAGCTTTCAGCCAAGACCTGCTCGATATCTGAAATTTGCCTCTTAGAACAGGAGATATTAGGCTAATGTTGTTTTCACAGATTTAGTAAAATGGCATGGATAGACTAAAGATAATTTTTAGTTGAATCACCTAAACCTTGAGCTTTTTTAAACAATTTTTCAAAATGCATCACTTTCAAGCTGCTTTAAAACTTTTTATTGCATTAAAGTGTATATATGTTACTTTATGATTTTTTTTAATTAATACTCTATACTGTAATGCTTTAATGTATTAAATTGCCTGTTGCCTGGGTACGTAAAGATCTGGGGCTCAGCCCAGTTAATATAGGTGTTTTTTTGTTCTTTTAATTGATTGACAAGTGAACAGTGCATTCAGGGATTCAGCATTCTTAAATGTTTCTGTCTTCATGGGAGAAAAGAAAAAAAAAGAAACAAAATTAAAACACACTGCTTTAAAAAAAAAAAAGAAAGGGACAAACTCTAAAAATATTTAAAAAAACATTCATCAGAGAGGTTTCCCCGGTGATTCTATCCTTTAAATTGAAAAGACCTGTTTAAAAAAAAAAAAAAAAAAAAATATATATATATATATATATATATATATATATATATATATATATATATATATATATATATATATATATATATAATTTATTTTTTCCTTAACAGCAACGTCTCTGAAGTGAACGTCCTGGTACCCGGGGCCGGTCTCGGCAGGCTGGCGTGGGAAATCGCCCGTCTGGGTTACGCCTGCCAGGGAAATGAATGGAGTTTCTTTATGCTTTTCTCCTCCAACTTTGTTCTTAACAGGTACGTGTACATGTATGTTTACTTCTAATGTTTTTTAATCTGGGATTATTACTATATATTTGGACCCAGTACTTTAATTAAGCAAGCTGCATGTTCGATGTTTTCTGGTAAGACTGAATCTGAATCTGTTAATCTGAATCTCGTCAGGTGTGAAAAGGAGAATGCACTGATGTTGTATCCCTGGATTCATCAGTTCAGCAACAACAAACTGTCTGCTGATCAGACGAGGCCAATTTCCTTCCCAGATGTCAACCCTCAGAGTCTTCCACCTGACTCAGACTTCTCCATGACTGCTGGGGACTTCCTGGAAGTGTATACTGATCCAGGTGAGTCCAGATGTTTTTGTATCAAGTATTAAACTTTGCAGATTATATAACTTTGTATGATATATTGTTGAAGCATTGTCGTCACGCTGTGTGCATCGCAGGACGTGCAAGGCTGCTGGCTGCTGCTGCCTGAGATGCGCGAGGGGAAGGGGGAGCAGGCATAAACACGAGACAACCGCATCGCCTCCACATAGCTGGGCACAGACCTTTTTAAGGCCATTGAAATGCTCGATTAAAGGGACGATCATTTACAGTATGCTGTTCATTTACAGTATGCTTAAAGTCCCGAATTTCTCCAGCGCCCGACAGCGCTACACTGAGAAACCCTAAGTGCTCCGGTAATCCAGGGTGATATAAACTAGCAGTTTGTCCCACATAGCTTGTTTTAACACGATAAACGCACAGACTATATAGCCAGGTATTTAGGAGCAGTAAATACACATTAAAGTACAGCGTTTTACAGGAATTTCAGTATAGTTCTCCAGCACCGAGGCTGGAGCAGCATTAGCATTAGCCTCTAAGCGCACTAGCTCTTTTATTGTTCAGAGGTGAGTATATCGGACATATTGATTAGACAGTCCGGTGTCTGTTAGCAAGATTAGCCTGTATGCCCTGTTCTGAACTAGATGGTTGTCTGCCTCTAAAGCGTGCCTCTAAAATGTAATTTTTTCCCGTGCTCTTCTCACCCTTCTGCCTCTATTTCATAGATACGTGGGATTGTGTTGCCACCTGCTTCTTCATCGACACCGCCCATAACGTCATCGACTACATTGAGACCATCTGGAATATTCTTAAACCCGGCGGTGTTTGGATTAATCTGGGTCAGTGCAGCAAATATCTGCTTTCTCCTTATTAGCTGTTCCCTCACAGTTTTAGTAGGCCTTGCCTAAATACTTAATTGCTGCAAATTGAAGTATTTAATATGTTGTTATATCCCTGCGTTGTGTTTAAGGTCCCCTTCTGTACCATTTTGAAAATATGGCCAATGAGTTATCGATCGAGCTGAGCTATGAGGACATTAAAGCTGTTATGTTGAAATTTGGATTTCAACTAGAGGTGGGCAATACTGACAACCTGCTGCATCACAAATCTCACAAATCTGTTTTATAACCTTTTAAATCTATAGTTTTAATTAAAAAAAAGAATAATTTGCACACCCCAGACAAAGGTATAATGGATGTCACGATACGTTAACTATTTTTGTTTAGATGATATATTGAGAAACATTTATTTTGTATGGATTCTATAATAATATAAACATAATGCTGGAATATATATGCATTTAAAGAACAGTAAACTTCCAAATATTAAGAGTATTAAGAGTAGCCGGTTAGCATTAGCTGAACTGAGCTAAAGTAGCCAGTTAGCTTTAATTGAGCTAAGCTAAAGTAGCTGGTTAGCGTTAGCTAAGCTGAGCTAAAGCAGCCTGTTAGCATAAGCTGAACTGAGCTAAAGTATTTGTTTAGTGTTAATTAAGCTAAAGTAACCGGTTATTGTTAGATGACCTGAGCTAAAGTAGCTGGTTAGTGCTAGCTAACTTGAGCTAAAGTAGTCAGTTAGTGTTAGCTGAACTAAAGTAGCCAGTTGGCATTAGCTAAGCTAGAAAAGCTGATTAGCGTTAGCTAAGCTGAGCTAAAGTAGCCAGTTAGCGTTAGCTAGACTAAGCTAAAGTAACCATTTAGCGTTAGCTGATTTAAAATAACTGTTATATAGCTGAGCTGAGCTAAAGTAACCAGTTAGTGTCAGCTGAGCTAAAGTAGCCGGTTATCGTTAGCTGAGCTGAGCTAAAGTAACCAGTTATTGTTATTTGAGCTGAGCTAAGTAGTCGGTTATTGTTATCTGAGCTATGCTAATGTAGCTGGTTAGCATTAGCTGAGCTGAGATAAAGTTGCTGGTTAGCGTTAGCTGAGCTTAAGTAGCCTGGTTAGCGTTATAGCTGAGCTAAAAAAAAAACCAACAAAAAAACATTAGCGTTATCTGCGCTAACTTAAAGTAGCCGGTTCACTTTATCTAAGCTATGCTAATGTAGCTGGTTAGCGTTAGCAGAGCTCAAGTAGCCAGTTAGCGTTAACTAAGCTGAGCTAAAATCTGGCATATTTTGTGTCAGAAACCAAAAAAGGCAAGTTAATAATTCATGCTAAAATCTTCCATTATCTGTTGGCTACACTACTCTTGGTTTATCAGCAGGCACATTAAAAACTGTTGATTTTTAATTTAAGATTTTTAATCTTGTCTTTTTGGCTGTGTGTGTAATTTGTGTTTTTGTACTTTATTTTATTGCTCTGCAGGTGGAAAGAGAGTCAGTGCTCACCACATACACAGAGAACGATCGCTCCATGCTGAAGTTCTTGTATGACTGTGTGTTTTTTGTGGTGCGTAAACCCAAGGACATTATTTCCAACGGCACCCTCTCCCCTAAAGACAGCCAGCTGGACGACTCAGTACAGAAAAGAGAATCGGCAACAACGTGACCCTGGACCAACCAAAGCCTATGGTGCACTGCAGTGCCTCAGACACATTTACATCACAGGCATGGAGTCTTTTTTTATACCTAGAATATTGAATTCTTTCAGCTTAGACATACAGTACAGGCCAAAAGTTTGGGCACACCTTCTCTTTTTCAGTGAGTTTCCTTTATTTTCATGACTATTTACATTGTAGATTCTCACTGAAGCATCAAAAAATATGAATGAACACGTGGAGTTTTGTACTTAACAAAAAAAGGTGAAATAACTAAAAAATATATATATTCTAGTTTCTTTAAAATAGCCACCCTTTGCTCTGATTACTGCTTTGCACACTCTTGGCATCATTCTCTCAATGAGCTTCAAGAGGTGGTCACCTGAAATAGTTACTGTTTTTCAACAGTCTTGAAGGAAGGAAGGAGTTCTCAGAGGTGTTTATTAGCACTTGTTGCTCCTTTGTCTTCTTCACTCTGTGCTCCAGCTCACCCCAAACCATCTGGATTGGGTTCAGGTCCGGTGACTGTGGAGGTTCAGCTCATTTTTTGTTAAGTACATAAAACTCCACATGTGTTCATTCATAGTTTTGATGCTTCAGTGAGAATCTACAATGTAAATCGTCATGAAAATAAAGAAAACTCATTGAATGAGAAGGTGTGTGCAAACTTTTGGCCTGTACTGAATGTTATTTCTCAGCTCCAGTTCTGAGCACTCTGGTTTGGTTTTCAAAAGTTAATTTTAATTTAAAAGGCAACTTCTACAGGATCAAATACAAATACTACTTCTGGATCATGTACAAAAAAACATTTCCATTAATACTGAATACTGGACTAAGACCAAATTCCTAGGCTGTATTGTGGCTAACATGTCATGTATCCAAAGCTTAGCAGTAACCTATGATTACATCTATACTGATAATAATCAACACAATGTACAAATGTACACACTGTAAATAGAGGCCTTAAGCACACATTTATCAAATCTTAATCAAGACCAGAGTACACTGACCCAGCGAACACCACATCTTGTCGTGTCTATCCAATAGACACAATGGAGAGATATAAGAATCATACTGGCTAAGACTCACTTTGGGTTTAATTTATTTGACTACACTAAGACCTTATGCTTGGTGAAACAAAGCACCACATGGTAAACTCTTCTAATGAATTAACTTTTATACTATGATCACACAGCAGGTGAAAATGACCCAAATTTGAAGTTTATATTAGGTTGCTCACACTGTCTTTGAGATGAGATCTGTAACTGATTTACATGCGCTAAACAGTAAAGCTTCACATGAAGTTTCAGTTTCATCCTTGGCCGAGTCATTGGAACTATGAAAAGGTTTTTTTTTTTTTTTTTTTTTTAGTTTTAATGTTTCTTTACAAAAAAGCATGTTATTTGCACATGCCCACTTCTTGAATTTATGTTATTTTCTTTTATTTTGAAGCTTTTTATATTCCTTTAATGCTGCGATCACATTATGTTTACTGCAATTGGCTGTTGTGACACAAGCCTTTTAATATTATGAAATTTAGATCAGTCCAAATATTTACAGATATTTATATCTATCCTGCCACTGAAACCCTTACTCACTGCTGCTGTCCATTTTCTCATCTACACACTACCTATTTTTTATTATTGGATATTTATAAGATTCCAAATAAAGATTGGTTTGTGAAAGATCTCTTTTGGGAGACTTTTTATCTGCTGTGTGAACGTAGCCTTATACAGTAGAGAGAACAGGTGAGAACTCATATGTCTCTATATTCATCAATCTGTCAACATTCAAAAGCCCTCTAGAGAGTCTGTGAGTGAATCTCTGTCAAGCATTTTGTACCATTCATTATCATTTTTAAACTTTGGCTGTTTTAAATAATGTTGTATTAGGCCAAAGTTAACAACCAATTATAGCTCTGAAATGTATGATTAGAATGTCCAAAAGAACAGATAATCCAAATACCCGAGCTTCTATTAACTGAACAAAGACAGTATTTTTAAGGGTGTACTGGTACAGTTCGTACCTGTTGTCATGTATTTCTGCCTTTTGTGTGATTACTGATCATGCTGATGGGCTGCTGTCTCAAGCTACTTCGTTTTTAGCAGTCATCAATTTATATGATTTTGAAAATCCATCTTACTGGTGACTTTTTCCACTTTTTGCCTCTGTGAATGACAGCAGTTATCACAGCACCAATGAACAAGTTGTTTTAAACTTAATGTATGATCAAATGTAGTGTGTACTGTTGATTTGTCTATTACCACAGTCATTTTACAATAAAGGGAGAAATTCTTTCTTTTGTGTGAAACTTAATGTATTTTTTTCTTTATTTTTTAAATAAAAAAAAATCAATCCAAATTCTTTTTTTACTAGTGTAATTATTAGTTTTTTGTTTTTAAACATCTCACAATATAGTTTCTTACAAATACAAAAATACAGATTTTTTTTATTCTTTTTTTTTTTGGCATGCTTTTGATTACATTTTAAAAACAACCTACATGTTCCCCTCCACACCAAGCCATAGCCACATAAACAAATGGTATTTTTAAAAGAAAAAATGCATAAGAATACAAAGTGAGCAGACAAGCAAATAAGAGCAAATAATTAAAGCAATGCTAGTGTCTTTTTATCTCGGATAAATCTTCCCTTTTTATATAGAGATATTTTGTAAATAAATTATTTGCCATTTTGTTGAGCTCATTTTTATATTTTCTCTATTTGCTTTTGCATATTTGCATATCTACTAGTGCATCACAAACAAATTGAACATCATGGAAAGTCACTTTATTTCAGTAATTCAGCTCAAAATGTGAAACTCATATATTATATAGATGTATTAAACACAGAGTGATCTATTTTAAGCGTAGTACTGATATCTCATAAACCAAACCATCACTGATTGGTGGAAACTTCACACTAGACCTCGAGCAGTTTGGACTGTGTGTCTCTCCACTCTTCCTCCAGACTCTGTTCCCTTTATTTACTTTAAATGAAATGTAAAATTTACTGATGATCAGTGATGGTTTGGAGAGACATGTCATCTGCTGGTGTTGATCCACTGTGTTTTATTATCAAGTCTAAAGTCAGTGCAGTTTTGTTTTACCACAAAATCTTACAGCACTTCATGCTTCCCTCTGCTACTGACAACTTTTATAGAGATGTAGATTTCATTTTCCAGCAGGACTTGGCACACTGCTCACAGTACTGCCAAAAGTATCAATTGATCTTATATAATATTCTAATTTTTTGGGAACCTCTTGTGTTGCTGTGTTGCTGTAATTCGGTCACCCGGCCGCACGGCGGCGCTGCAGGGCGAATCTCCGGCGGCACGCTGCGCGGTGAGCCCGCTGCACGCCGGGAGGAGGAGTGTGGGTATGAGGGTATGAGCTCCGGTGTGTGTCCGTGTTTACCGAAGAGCGGGAGCGGGATCAGGACCGGAGGAGAGACCGCTACTGCCCGCATGACGAAGCGGAGAGCCGAGAGCGCCTCGCCCTTCTGCTCCGAGCCCGAGAAGAAGCGCTGCCGCTCGGCCTGCAGCAGCGCGGACCCGCCGCTCACTCCCCCACCTGCAGAGCTCCAGTGCCCGGCTTTACCGGACTCGGAGCCGCGCTGCAGGAAGAGACCGGGCCGCCCCGACCCGCTGGAGAGTCTGCCCGAGAGAAAGAAAGCGCCAGCAGCGGACCGGGCCCCGTCCCCTCAGCCCGCCGCCGCGGACTGTTCCGGAAAGTTCATGAAGGAGAGCGGAGCGGAGCCGCGGGGCCAGCGGCCGGGAGAGGCGGAGAAGCGGCTCGGGAAGCCCGCGGTGAGTTTTTACCGCGCTTTAATCTACTCTACACCTGCCTCTCTTCAGCCTCGAGTCTCCAAACTGCTAAATTTAGGTCCTTCTTTATTTTATTACCTGTGGATTAAGTTGTAAATCTATTAACGTTTACATTTCACGTGGGAGTAAAGAGTTATTCACCTACTGAACAAAAAGGTGTCGCCAGAACCTAGTTTATATATCCGGTCCTGTTTAATATGAGATTTGGGGGAAATTCAAGGATTTAAGGAGATTTTATTGTGATTCGCATCACATGTGGTACATGAGGTGGAACGAAATTGTGATCTCACGATCCAGAGCTGTTGTTAAAATAGTCATATAGATAAAATAAGATAGACAAAATAAAAATAGAATAGTACATAATAGATCAAAATAAATACACACACAAAAAAGTTTTGCTATAGCAGCATGATGATGTGAAATAAGAGCAGTACAAAATAAAGTGTCTCGGTGCGGTTATCAGTATACAGGTCATATTATGTCTTTAATACAGGCCTTTTGTTTTAGCAGCAGCATATACCATACACTGCCTGGACAATAATAACGGCTACGTAAGTAAGGCTGTTTTTTTAAATAATGAAAAACATTTGAGGTGTATTTAAACTTTTGACTGGTACTGTATGATATATGGTAAGTTGTTGACAAAGATTGTTACAGGCCTAAATGTTGTTGACCATGAACACCCCTTCATGTCACGATTTATCATCATCTAAAAGCTACTTCATCACAATCCTATATAAAATTCGAAGGGAAATAAAGGGATAGAGAAGTGAAGGAGGGGGGAGGGGAGAGATTCTCCTGATCTGGTAGTGGAAGGTAGTTTGGTGGAACAAACTACCTTCCACTACCAGATCAGGAGAATCTCTCGCTATCTTTAATAAACTCCTGAAGACAGAGCTCTTTAAAGAGCACTTACTCTCCTAACACCTCTAACACACTAACTATTTCTTACCCCATTTCCTTCTTTCCCTCCTTCACTTCTCTATCCCTTTATTTCCCTTTGCCCTCCTTTAAGCCCTATCTAAAGATGGGTTATCTAAATTCCTATTCCTATTACTTTTGTACTTCATTATTGTAAGTTGCTTTGGACAAAAGTGTCTGCCAAATGTAATGTAATGTAATGTAATAATGTAATGTAATAAAGTCTCAGAGCAACAGTCATCTCAAACTGGTTCTACATATCAAATCAGAATCCAGTATATCCCAATGGGATGTGATAGAATGCTCTGTAAAATTCTGCAGGACTTGTGTGAGAATCTCAAAGAAATATTGATTGTGTTCCTAATAAACTTTTTGTTTCTCCAATAATTGTTTTTTATTGATGTGCTGTGTATTTAGACACTGATCTGCTCTGTCTACCTTTGCATTTTTCAGGTGATGCAGCGCAACGAAGAAGATGATAATGTCACAGAAGACCAGCTTTCTGCCTTTAATACCTTTCAGTTCTGGAGACCTCCTCTGCCTGAGTTAGATCTTTCCCTCCTGGACCCTCAGCTGAGTGAAGATGCTGCTACCAAAGACTCAGCAGAAGCTATGGAGACATGAGGCAGACATGCGGGGTCACGTCACCCGAGTGTGAGACTGAGACTCACATGCAGAGTCTGAAGTGTGTTGATCACTTCATCAGGAATCGCACAAGCTGATCTGATGTGAGCAGGTCTGTGGAGGAAGCTTTTTCACAGATGGACTGAAGGCCTGTGGAGGAGGCTGGTTGTGTTTCAACAGCTTCTAGGCTCCTGATGAATATTGATGGGGAAATAGTTCTTTGTTTCGTTTAGTTGATGGACCGACACGAAAATGCAGTGTTAAATGCAGTGTTTTTTTTTTCTCTCTTTTTTTTCACACCAAACATTTTGTAAAGGGTTAACATGTTATGAGTTGGTATTAAAGGAACATTTCCTTACTTTAAAATAGAATTAAGTGGATTTCCACTGATTCTGTACATTTTCTGCACAGTTCACTTAAAAATTTAGCCATTAAATCATTTTTAAATCAAAGCCCTATCCTTACAGAACTGGTTTCTCAGGGCGATGTCTGTGAATAAAAAAAATTCAAACTTCTACTCAGTGATAAAACTCTTGCATCTGGACCAGTGCGTTTTTTTTGGCTTTCTCAGTCACATGACATTGAGTTCAGTAGCTCCTCCATTTCCACTCACTGTTGGGTTTTTAGGTGGATTTCCGTGGAAAAACGCGCGCTCAAAGTGTTTTAATTATGGTGCACAGCAGTGGACAAATATCTATTTTATTAAACGTGAGGAGATAAAACTCAGAGATGTGCATCTGGACAGGACTAAAATTACCGGAGGACCACAGAGTTCAGAGAAAAACAGCAGCCTGTAATTTACTTTCTCAGAGGACATCTGAAAAAAACACATGGTCGTTCCTGACAGGAATAAAATCACAGAGGACCCCCTGAGAAACTAATCCCTTGGTAATGTGACCGGTCACTGGTCCTCCTGTTTTTTAAATTGCAGTCTGGATGCAAGAGTTTTTTCACTGAGTAAAAGTGTGAAATATATATATTTTTGTTTTTCCCAATGAAACTTCACACATCAGGACAGGGCTATAGACTATATTTTCTTTTTTTAATTGGGGAATCTCCATTTAAAATGCTTTATAGTCCAAGACTAAGCTTAATTCCTGTCTGGGGAAACAGACGCTTTGGGACAGATGTGCAAATTTAAGAACTTTCTGTGAGGTGAAACATTTTTATAGGCATTAATCTGTTCAGATATCTGGATCTATTCACCACCACTGTAAATCAAGAGTTATCAAGAGTTTCAATACACATCACTCTGAAAGAGCTGTGCAGAAAATGGCAAAAATTGGTGGAAGTCCTGTTAAAAGTTAGTGTAAGTGGTCCAGGAATTGGCCAAGTAAAAAAAACTTAAAACTTTTGCAGTTTTGGGTTTTGTTTTAACTGCTAGTATTTTAGCTGAACTGCAAAAAAAAAAGTTTTTTTGTGGGTTTGGGATTTGTGGGTTTGTGGGTGTCTCACACATGCACTTCTCAGCACGTTTGGTAAACAAACCTCGCTGTTTGAGCTTTTGTAGCAAAGAACAGCCGTGTGACTGATGCTGCCTAGTTTCACTTTGTAACACAGCTGTTTTAAATTTAATCTTAACCTGTGGTTACGTGGACCATGATGAGGAAGATTGACATTTGAGGAAGATTGATTTTTCTGTTTCTTATTAGCTGTTATTTTCGAGGTGTCTGCAGTTGTTCTACAGCAATAAAATGTGTTTTTTCACATATAGTGCTCTCGTGTGGTTAATTAGGTTTAGTTAATAATGTTCTTCATATTAATCATCTTATTGTTTAGCATTTTCATCTTAACTAGAGCACTCCAACAGTACATACACACTTGCACTTACAGGTGCTGGTCAACGAATTAGAATAATTTGAAATAGTGCAATCATGAAATTCTTTGAATGCATTTTTTGTGCAGAAAGCAAATCAGTTGCTCACAGGCTGCAGTTGCTCACACTCTAAAAAACAGAGGTACGACATGAGTACTTTTTTGTACTCGAAGGTACACTCTTTATAATTGTACCCTCAAAGGTACAATATTGGTCTTTACAGGCTCAGATTTGTTCCCTCTGAAGTACAAAGAAATTTCTAACAGCAATAAGTACAAATTTGTACCATTTAACCAGCCAAAGGGTACATTCAGTATTCTGCATCACTGTACTAATGAACAATATATATTTAAATTGCACATTTTTTTATTTGAAAGCCAGACAATTTTGTATCAAGTTTTTGAGCCATATTTAGTTGATGATAATGTTTATAATCTTCATGATCTTTACTGCCACAAAAACCATGGGTACAAAAAAGGACTTTCACCGAAAGGTACTTTTTTGTGCCTCAATATAAGGTACAGCCCCAGCGACAAGCTTTGTACTCTTTTAAGTACAAATCTGTACTTATATTTCTTAGTGCAGGTAACCATCAAAAGCTGTCATGAACAGATTTTATTTATTTATTTTTTTAACACATCGTGTGTTGGCCTATCCTGGAAGGTGTTCATGTTGATTGGCCATGGCCCCGCAGTCTAACACATAAGGAAATAAACCTTTGACCCGATGGAGCGAAAGTCTCTGTCTCTAAGGACCTTTGATCGAAGTAAAAGGTAAAGACGTAAAGAGAGCGAGAGCTTTGTGTAGTTTTTAGTGTCTCACAGACAATGATAAAACACACATGGATAATATGATACCTGCTACATTAGATTAACTGCTTCATCTGAAATGGTAAGACATTTTTATATTAAAATAATATTTTATATTAAAATAAATCCGTCTTAAAAGAGAATTGCAACGTGAAATGATCTTGGATTATAGTGAAACTATTGTCATACAGCCCACCTCCATTTACCTCCAGCATTCCCAAATACAGCACATTTAACTGATGCTCACAACAGGCTTACAATGCTTGTGATAGGGGCATAGAGTTACCCATGCAAGGAAATGGCTAAAAGAAAAGCTCAAATGATAAAATTCTGATGGCCCTGACATTTAAAATGAGTAAATTGCTCACATCTAATAATTCCTAATAAATACGTATTAAAATATTATATGTATTTGTTAGCAGACTGCTTAAACAACTAATAATACTTTATAAAAGTAGCCAAATAAAAAGATAGATAATTAGAATAATAAAAAAATAATAAAAGATAAAAAAATTAAATAGCTAAAAAAACTCTAAGATTATAATGGAAGTAAAAGTTTGAAATAAAACAAAAAGGTAAAACAGAAAAAAAAATTGTAAAATAAAAACGTAACTAAATATTTACAGGCTGTTTAATGTGATTAGAATTTACTAGTAAAACCCAGAATTACAGATATCTAATGTAGCTTTGACTAATAAAAAATCTCATTTCAGATTTCCTAAAAACGACTCGGAAATACCTTTATTATTTGTTTAAAGACACCCCGAAATAAATGGAAGTGAATATAAACAGTTTCGCTTAAACGGTCCTCTCATCCCTTAGCAGCACACTTCCGGTGGCATGTTTTGGAATGGAAAAGTAGGGGCTTGATCTTGTGCAAAACACTGCCCGCCTACACTAATAACTGATTGGCTGTCTCACAGACTCTTTGTAGAGAACAGGCCAATCAGAACCCTCTCTGTTCATGAATATGCACACGAGGGGAGCGTCTTTCTCTACGGCTGCGTCCAGAAACTTTTGCTACTCCTCCTCTCCTTCTCCTCCTTTCCTACTCCTCCTCTCCTACCCCGGAAAAAGGTAGAGGAATCGAGGAGAGGAGGAGGAGGAATGGAGGGAAGGAGCTGTAATTGGGGAAATGGGACAGCTGATCCCTTTTAGATAGGATGTTGACTACCGTTGAACTGAGCCAATCACAACGCTCACTTTCAGCACTTTTCAGAACATTACTATCACACACAGCTAAAAATTCAGATATTCCAATAAAATCCTGTTTACTCCCAGCCGCATTTTAGGCCGCATCTCTGACCAGTGACTCTGGCAGCCCTGTCTGACCTCAGCCTTATGAGGGATTCAGTTTCCTCATCAGTCCCTAAGTTAAAATAAATAAGTAAATAAATGAATTAATTAAAATTATGTATATATATTATAAATAATATATGTTTTTATATGTATAACATGATACACATAGGGTCATAAATATAGTTTTACTGAGCATACAGTTTATCTAAACTATAAATTATATTACTGCTTTACTGGCTGTTTAATTAGATAAGGAACCTAGTTAATTAATATGTTTATGACGTATATTTGGGCTTTGCCTTCCCCATTTTCGCGTGCTCTGTGGGCGTGGATGCAGTGATGTCATTGGAAAATCCTTAAAAGTCTTCCGGAGTAGGATACAGAGGCTGCGTCCAGAAACCCCAAAAGTGTCTCCTTTTTCCTACCGATCCTCCTCCTCTCCTCCGTGACCCGGAAACTGATTTCGTGACGCCATCTTGCTGCCTGCCCGAATACCGTAGGAGACGATAGAAGCCGCTTAAAATCCTCCTGTAGGAGGCTTCCAACGGAGGGTGCATCAGTGTATCCTATTCTGGAAGACTTTTAAGGATTAGAGAGCACGCGAAAATGGGGAAGGCAACGCCCAAATATAAGTCATAAACATATTAATTAACTAGGTTCCTTATCTAATTAAACAGCCAGTAAAGCAGTAATATAATTTATAGTTTAGATAAACTGTATGCTCAGTAAAACTATATTTATGACCCTATGTGTATCATGTTATAAATATAAAAACATATATTATTTATAATATATATATATATAATTTTAATTAATTCATTTATTTACTTATTTATTTTAACTTAGGGACTGATGAGGAAACTGAATCCCTCATAAGGCTGAGGTCAGACAGGGCTGCCAGAGTCACTGGTCAGAGATGCGGCCAAAAATGCGGCTGGGAGTAAACAGGATTTTATTGGAATATCTGAATTTTTAGCTGTGTGTGATAGTAATGTTCTGAAACGTGCTGAAAGTGAGCGTTGTGATTGGCTCAGTTCAAAGGTAGTCAACATCCTATCTTAAAGGGATCAGCTGTCCCATTTCCCCAATTACAGCTCCTTCCCTCCATTCCTCCTCCTCCTCTCCTCTCCTCGATTCCTCCACCTTCTTCCGGGGTAGGAGAGGAGGAGTAGGAAAGGAGGAGTAGGAGAGAAGGAGTAGCAAAAGTTTCTGGACGCAGCCACTGATGTAACCTCCGTTGGAAGCCTACTACAGGAGGATTTTAAGCGGCTTCTTTCGTCTCCTACGGTATTCGGACAGGCGGCAAGATGGCGTCACGAAATCAGTTTCCGGGTCACGGAGGAGAGGAGGAGGATCGGTAGGAAAAAGGAGACACTTTTGGGGTTTCTGGACGCAGCCTACCTCTCCTCTTTCACACGTGCGATTGGGTAAAAAAAAGTCTTTAGGCTTGTTCGACTTAACCCGGCGCTGCGCAGTCCGATCGCCGCCTGGCTCAGTACGGTGCATGCCGGTTAGTTTTTTTGTCCGACTTGCGTCTGCGCCTTCATCACGTGACGATGACTTCCGGCGTTATAGTCCCGCGAGTGAAATCTGCCTGCAGCCGTCTGACCCAGGCGCTGCAGTTGCTTCCCACCAACTGCGGGAGCCTAGAGCCGCCCTGATGACGACAGAGCTTAATCCCCATTGGTTAGAAGATCCACCGACACCTATCACGTGTGAATCTTTTTATTTTAAAATATATATCTCCTCTAAAACCTCTTAAAAAAACACAGTATTTACACTGTCATATCTAGTAGCAAGACAGTTCATTTTCATGCAGTATTCAAAAATATTTATTTGTTCATAATCTGCATTTTATATCATAATAAAGCTCAACTGCTATCATTTTTACTGTTTTATAAACACCCTGAACTGCTCTTATTAATTATCTTTAAACCTACATAACTATTATACTGAGATCTACTTTTCTTTTCTTCTATTGTTTTTGTGTTGTGAAATGCGCTAAACAATTAAAGCTGTGTAAATGAGCATGATGTATTTATTTCCAAGAACAAAGGACAGAAAAGCTGGTCTGCAAATAAAAATTTAATCCCATTATTAATTTAGTGCTACACAATACATCTGTAACATGACAGTATGTTTTGGGAATATTTATAACAAGTTTTTATCTCAATTTAATAACACTCATGTTATCTCTGTTTCACTTTTGCGATTTTATTCACACCAGAAGTAAACAAACAGCGCATTCATCGCGAGATCCTGTGTTGTTCACGTGGGCTGCAGGTGGAGACTGTCCGACCTGACTTCTCCGCTCCTCCACCCCGCCCACCTGCACGCGGCTGCTCTCGCTGACCAGCAAGGCGAGGCGCAGCCGCATCTCGAACAAGCCTTTTGGCTGCGTCCAGAAACTTTTGCTCCTCCTCCTCTCCTACTCCTCCTTTCCTACTCCTCCTCTCCTACCCGGAAGAAGGTGGAGGAACCGAGGAGAGGAAAGGAGGAGGAGGAATGGAGGGAAGGAGCTGTAATTAGGGAAATGGGACAGCTGATCATTTTTAGATAGGATGTTGACAAACGATGAACGGAGCCAACCACAACGCTCACTTTCAGCCTGATTAGCCATTGATGGAGGTTGCATATGTAAATATTAAATTATTTTAATAGTAAAATGAATGTAATACAACAAATAACAAATCTTAATAAATAATAAACATAATAATACATATTATATTTTGCATACATGTTAAAGTGAAAAAATATTAGATTAAACAGCATCAATGGAACATTACTATTACACACAGCAATATATATATAATATATATATATATATATATATATATATATATATCATGTTACAAATATGGGATCATTAATAAAGTTTTACTGAGCATACAGCTTATCTAAACAAAAAAATATATTAGTGCTTTACTGACTGTATAATTAGATAAGGAACCTAGTTAATTAATATGTTTATGACGTATGTGAGTTGCCTGCTCCATTCCTGCGTGCTCTGTGGGCGTGGATGCAGTGATGTCATTGGAAAATCCTCAAAAGGCTGCGTCCAGAAACCCCCAAAGTGTCTCCTTTTTCCTACCGATCCCCCGCCTCTCCTCCGTGACCCGGTAACTAATTTCGTGACGCCATCTTGCCTCCTGTCCGAATACCGTAGGAGACGAAAGAAGCAGATTAAAATCCTCCTGTAGGGGGCTTCCAACAGAGGGTGGATTTTCCAATGACATCACTGCATCCACGCACACAGAGCATGCAGGAATGGAGAAGGCAACTCACAAATATACGTCATAAACATATTAATTAACTAGGTTCCTTATCTAATTATACAGTCAGTAAAGCATTAATATAATTTTTTGTTTAGATAAGCTATATGCTCAGTAAAACTATATTAATGATCCCATATTTGTAACATGATATATATATATATATATATATATATATATATATATATATATATATATATTGCTGTGTGTGATAGTAATGTTCCATTGATGCTGTTTAATCTAATATTTATTCACTTGAACATGTATGCAAAATATAATATGTATTATTATATTTATTATTTATTAAGATTTGTTATTTGTTGTATTACATTCATTTTACTATTAAAATAATTTAATATTTACATATGCAACCTTCATCAATGGCTAATCAGGCTGCACTTTGAAGCTTGATCTCTAGAATTCGGAATTGTGTTTATTGATCTCTCGTTTTTTTTTTTTTGTATGTGGAGCTTAATTCAGAAGCTGTGATTGGCTGGGCAGTATCCGGCATGTGCTGAAAGTGAGCGTTGTGATTGGCTCCGTTCATCGTTAGTCAACATCCTATCTAAAAATGATCAGCTGTCCCATTTCCCTAATTACAGCTCCTTCCCTCCATTCCTCCTCATCCTTTCCTCTCCTCGGTTCCTCCACCTTCTTCCGGGTAGGAGAGGAGGAGTAGGAAAGGAGGAGTAGGAAAGGAGAAGTAGGAAAGGAGGAGTAGGAGAGGAGGAGGAGCAAAAGTTTCTGGACGCAGCCTTTGTTTGTGTTTGTGTTCACTCTGGCCACTCGTTCTAGGGCCACTCGTATTTCGGGATTTTTTTCTGACTTGTGAGGATCAGTGATCATGTTGATCACTGTAGTTTTATACTCAAAAAAATACTTTTAACCATTTTCCTAGATCTTTAAACTTTAAAACGGGTCAATTTGACCAGAACCAAAAAAAAGGTTAAGGTGTGTTCAAACTTTAAACCTTTAAAAGTTTTAGCACTAGTGATACTGAGCTGATTGATAGTAAATGTTGTTAGATGTATTGATACACAGTGTTTTAGTATTAAAGGTATGTTAATATCGATATTGCTGAGGGTGATTAGTGAGTGTCTCCAGGCTGCTGTTTAGGAGCTGAAGGCTGTGTGTGTACACGCATTATTGCCCTCCTCCTTCTCCTCCTCCTCCTCCGTGTGCAGCGCGTGTCCTTCGCCCCTGCTCAATGCGCGCGCACGGACTGAGCACGCTCAGTTAGCGATTCACGAGCGAGCCGGTCTACCGTTTAACCCGGAGAGGGGTGGCGAGACCCTTACTTTTGGCTCCGCGCTCCTGCGCGCGCACGGGACATCCAGAACACACCGGTGCGCGAGCGAGCTGCTGAGAAGGAGGAGCAGGAGGAGGTGGAGATGGAGGTGAGAGCAGGTCTGATGTTTAGGATTCTTGTTTAAACAGTTTGAACGTCTTTTAAAAATTGATTTTTGTTTCAGCAGGTTTGGAACAACAAGCAGAATAAAATATACAGTTATTGATATACAGAAAACTTCAGTTTCTGAATGAGTTTTTCGTATTATTGATTCATTCTATAAACTGCAGACAACATTTCTCACAAATTACAAATAACAATATCATAATTTAAAGCATTTATTTGCACAAAATGAGAAATCCCTGAAATAACAAAAAATGCATCTTGGCATGTTCTACTCCACCAGTCTTACACACTGCTTTTGGATAGCTTTTGGTTTGATGGCTTGTGATCATCTATCTTTTTCTTGATTATATTACTCTGTTACTGACACTCATTCCTGTTACTGACACTCATTCCCGTTACTTTTAATGTTTTGAGTAACAGGACTAAAAGTAACAGTAATACATTTTTAGCAGAGCAAAAATATCTAAATAGCGGCTATGCTAATAGTATAAGGACACTGAGTACATTCTAGTAATTTTCCCAAAATGTATATTTTAAAAATAAACCTAAAATAAAAAAACATTTAAGAGTTAATGTAAGTGAGAGCTCCCTAATTTAAATGTGAGATTATTTTTTCAGTGTTCTAAGTAGATTTTATTAATATTTATTAATTACATATTTTACTTTTGCAATTAGGTCAATGTACAATACACTACGCTTAATAATAAAATGTATTTTAAAGTTATTTTGTGTGGACATTAATACATGTAATTTCCTGGGGACAAAAAAAGGGCACCGATTCAGAAGATTATGCCACATATATGTGGGTTCAATGTGCAAATATGTGTACATTAGTATAAATTGCTATTGTTAACAACTGATATAATCAGCTACAACTGATGCTGTATATGTTTATATTTAGTCAAGCTAAAAATAGAAACTTTTAAACAGGATAATAATAAAAAATGGGAAAGGCATTAGAAAATCAAACAAACAATTAAGCTTTAATTAAGAAGAACTAAAATAATTCAGAATAAAAGGATAAGTGGAAGCCAAATAGAATAATAGCAAATAATAGAAGACTAAAAATTAAATAGCCAAAAATAACACTAAGATTATAATGGAAGTAAAAGTTAGAAATAAAATAAAAGGTAAAACAGAAAATAAAATAGTAAAATAAGAATTTAACTAAATATTTACAGGCGAAGTTAGAAATGTACTAGTAAAACCTAGAATTACAGATTTCTAATGTAGCTTTGACTTAGACAGATAGAGATAGATAATGAGAGAAAATATTGTCATATAACCAGGACCACATGTTCGGATCTCTTTACCTATAATTACAAAAAAATGTACTATGGGACCCCATTGGCTGGCACCTTGTTTGTAATTTGTAGACGGTCCCTTACTATAAATACAGTTACAGTAGCCCATTACAGTGTTTAATAAAAGTGTAGGCTTGTCATGGTTGACAGTAATTATCACAAACTTTGCACAAATACAGTAAAAAAAAAAAAAAAAAAAAAAAATATATATATATATATATATTGACTCACTGACCTGCTGATGAAACAACCCTCAATATGAGAGTCCAGTAAAAACGAAACTTTCTGTCTGAGTATTGCCCTAAAACTCTTCCTGTAAAAGCTGAATTTAAGCGTGTTACATTTATTTCTAATTATATCAGTTTTCTTTTTCTCTGTGCTCCTCGAGCTCTGAGAAGGAAGAGGGCGGAGCCGGAACTTTACCTCATAATGGCAGGAAAGGGATGTGCTTCACATCCTACTCTTTATATCAATGCAGCTGTTTTTATTTCAAAGTGACTCATAGAAGTACTGTAAGGTAGAACAAGCCCTGATTCTTGTTCAGTGTGACGTAAAGTAATATGATGTAATACAGCTCTGGAAAAAATGAAGAGACCACTTCAGTTTCTGAATCAGTTTCTCTGATTTTGCTATTTATAGGTTTATGTTTGATTAAAATTAACTTTGTTGTTTTATTCTGTAAACTACAGAAAACATTTCTCCCAAATTCCAAATAAAAATATTGTAATTTAAAGTATTTATTTACAGAAAATTAGAAACGGCTGAAATAACAAAAATGATCAGAGCTTTTTAAAATGCAAAGAAAACAAGTTCATATTTGGTGGAATAAATCTGGTTTTTAATCACAGTTTTCATGCATCTTGGCATCATGTTCTCCTCCACCAGTCTTACACGCTGCTTTTGGATAACGTTATGCTGCTTTACTCCTGGTGCAAAATTTTAAGCAGTTCAGTTTGGTGGTTTGATGGCTTGTGATCATCCATCTTCCTCTTGATTATATTCCAGAGGTTTTTAATTTGGTAAAATCAAAGAAACTCATAATTTTTAAGTGCTCTCTTATTTTTTTCCAGAGCTGTAGTTGTATCCACATTATATTTATATACCCCATACACCATGTGTTTTCACCTCAGATCAACAATACTAAGGGTTTCATAGCAAATAATAATTATTTTACGTATCTGTAGAAAGTATAACAGAATTAGTTAAAATTCTAAAGATAATAAATTATTATTTTATTTAAAAATATATATATGTATAGAATAGGAGAGTATTGTGACAAAATAAGTGCAATCATTGTGTGCTAGTCTTCACCCTCCTGGTGTTGGGGCATCATTAGTGATAGGGGATATATGGGTCAATTGGCCAGATAAATTGGGAGACAAATGGGAAAAAAATTGAAATAAATTAAATAAAAAACGATTAAATAAAAAACAATTAAAACTTTCATTACTTTCATCAAAAAAGCAAAACAAAAAAACAAAAAAAAAAAACACATTGCAAAAATCTTCAAATTGCAAGATGAAAATGAAAAAAAAATTGGTCAATATGTTTTTTTTACAATCATAAAATACTACAAGTAGTTGTTTTGTAGTTTATTTCATTCAGTACGAACAAAAAATCTTAAAATATTTGTCTAATTTCGTAAACAGTAACTTAACAGGACTCTAATTTTGAATGAAAGAATATCAGTGTAACAAAATTAAACTGTTACAAAATAAAGTAATGTAACAACAACAATATACCATAAAACTAAAGAGCAAAACATTTAGTAAATACAGTTAATACCAAAACATACAAAATAATTACTATTATTACAATATAGACTTACATTTATTGTGTCAAAATTTTTAGCAAAAAGTAAATATAAATTAAAAAAGAATTAAAACTTGATCAATCAAGTCATTACTTTTATCAAAAAAGCAAAAAAAAAACCACACAAACACATTACAAAAATATTCAAATTGCAAGACGAAAATGAAAAAAAAAATTGGTCAATATGTCAGTATGTTTGTTTTTACAATAATAAAATACTACAAGTAGTGGTTATATAGTTTAATTCATTAAGTACAAACAAAAAAAACTTTAAATGTTTCTCTAAATCTTCTCACTAATATAGTGAGAAGATTCTGTGTTCCAGTGTGTATATCTGTATATCTGTACAGTGTGAAGCTGCTTTAAGACAGAACTCTGAAAATTTGCCACTGTGCTTTTTAACACAGTGTTTTATTAAGGCACATAGTAAGCAAGTCACGCGGCTCTGAGTAGTGGATGCTGCACATACCGTGTGTGTAAACAGCATGGAGCAGAGACTTTGTTCATCTCTGACTTGATCATGGCTGTGTTAATTAGCGCTATCTGGTAAATATATTAGATTAAACTGCAGTTAAATCAGCAGTTTAGCTCAAATAAAAGAAGTATATTTGATATCTGTGTAGGATCGAGACCAGATCTCGTTCCAGAGGTCATTTGGAACTGGACCGAGACCACCTCCTCTAGCTGCTCTATTCACACCTGCTCAATAGAACCGCATTAGAGTCAACTTAGGGTTTTAACTGGATCTAACGCCCTAAAAACCAATCCTGTTCCATTTGAGCACATGCATGAGTCATGTTCAGATGTCACCTTTTCAACTGACTTTACCAAAATGCTGACGTGTGTGCGGCCCAAACAACAGGCTTTGTGTAATTACTGGTTATTCCAAATAGATACCTGAGAACATGTTCTCAAAACCACCCTTTAAACCAGTAAGAGACTATTTATATTCTGTAATAAACCATATTTTACTTTTTCACTTTTAAAGGACCTTACATGATCAGGATGTGTAATTAGTAGGACTGTCAAATTAACACATATATTTAATTTAATTTGTTACAGAAAAAATAACGTGTTAAAACTATTAAAGCTGATTAATCGTCTTCCTCGCTGCTATTTAACCCAATTGTACAGTTCTGGGCAGTAAAGCGTAATAGAGAGGGATTAAATAACTCTTAAATAACACTAAAGACCAGAGTAACAGACAGACATTATACATATTTTATATCAAACAGCCAGAGGTGGAAAAAGTACAGAACATTTGTAATTAAGTAAAAGTACCTTTACTTTGCTAAAATTCTACTCAAGTAAAAGTACCCATCTAAAAATCTACTCGAGTAAAAGTAAAAAAGTACTCAATTTAAAATTTACTTTGAGTAAAAGTTACATAGTCACTTTTAATTATTTGATGTAAAAAACACAACAAATCATAAATTAAATAATTATTAAGTTAAATAATTTGGACCTTTCAGGAAGTATTTGTTCAGATCACCCCATAAAACATTTTCAAGAACAAGTGGTATAGGTTTTTATGATTATTTTTCTTTTCTTTACTGTTAAAAAGTTATGATCATATAGGTGACAATAAATCGTATTTTTATAGTTTTACAGTTCATTATTATTTTTTAACTTACCATTGCTCTGCTTTAACTGATATTTACATGTTTTTTTTAACATCCAAGCAGATTGTTTAATGTTCTCAATAAAAACTAAAGGAAATATAATTAAAAACATGAAATCATACAAAAAGAATGTTGGTGGGTGCATGCGCAGTGTCGTAAAGAAGCACATATTGATGGGTAGCGAAACTCGACAGAACACCGGTTCAGTAATAAACACTGCTGGGCTTTTTTTTTTATTCAAACAATTTGTTTTTTCCCCCAGCATTATTTTTTTTACTCAGTAACGGGGAGTTTTCCAGTGTAATCCTGTAAAATATGGAGTCACCCTTTATTTGGCAATTAACCCTCCTGTTATGTTCTGGGTCAAATTTACCCGTTTTAAAGTTTGAAGATCCTGAAAAAAATAATTAAAAGTATTTTTTTCAGTATGAAACTTCTTCTGCTTGCCTTAGTTATAATAAAATAATATTAAATATTAATATAAAAATAATATGGAAATAGTTCATGTTACATATTGCTGGGGCTGCTGGGTTGGGCTATTAGCTAGCATTGAGCCGTTTGCTACATTTTAGTGTTCTGAGTTTAATAACTAAGGACTGGAGTGAACTATAGTCATAATCCACATATCATATCAAACCACAAACCATAAAGAACATCCTGCTTTTTGTATTTGGACTTTACTAAGTAAACTTTTAAATAAAATATGGTCAAATATCTTGCATATTTTCTCATTTTAACTTTACATAATTTTTTTTACATAAATATCTCTTTGCCGTTATTTACAAGTTTATTTGAGACACTTTTGTTCAGACGGTTTCTATTTGTAGAGCAGATGCTGTAATGATTACACCATGGTCCTCACAACTGTTTTACAGTGTTCAAAGCGTTTCGTAAGCGTGGCATTATGGGATTTCCCACAGTCTGTTTGTTATTGTTGTAAATGCACGGGTGCACACGCATGACTGTAATTCTTGATTGAAGCTAATCTTTGTACAGGAGCATGAACAAGATTCAGGCTTCGTACGTTTGTCCGTGTTTATAGATTACAGAATGTCACACAGTGTCTAAAACCACATAAACACGTCTATTACAGATTACTGAACTGCTCAACAGCTCTGGTTTCAGGCGAGTGTGTAATGATTTAGGTATGCAGTTAGCACAGCGCTAAGTGGTTAGATATAAGATTTCATTGTTAGTTAGATGCAGTAGCTTTGTATCTAGTGTAATCTTGTCTTGGTTGGTTTATAAAGCAACTTTCTATTGCATTTTTATAACTGAAAATAACTTTAAAATAGCTTTAAAATCAATGTGAGGCTCCACTGACTGTAAGAGGTAGCACCTCTGTTGTTGCTACTAGCTGAAGTTATGGAATATTCCACAGAATGGGTGTCATTTCTGTCCCAAGGAAATTATATGTATAAATGTGTACACAAAATAACTTAAACTTAATAAAATACATATTATTATTAAGCATAGCGTCTTGTACATTGACCTAACTGCAAAAGTAAGATGTGTAATTTAAAACATTAATAAAAACTACTTAGAACACTGTAAAATATAGCATTTGTTACTGTACCTGTCCCCACTCTCTAATTATAAACTTTACCATGAAATATAATTATTAAAACCCTTCAGAGATGTTTTTTTTTTCATTGTTGTGTAGTTTCAAATCCCATCTATGCTTAAAAAAATATTTATTCATAATAAATCTGACTGCTATGCTAAAAACTCATTCCTGTTACTCATAACATAAAAAGTAACAGGAGTGAGTGCCAGTAACAGGAGTGAATATTGTCCTCTGGTTTATTGATTTATTAATGTGAATATTAGTTCATGGTAACCCACTTTTTTTTCAATTCTGTTTGGTTCATCATTTATCCATTTGTTTGATAAATTGCATGACAATAAATTTGATCCATTTCAGGTTTGGGTCTTTTTAAAAAAAAATATAAAAAAGTGTATATAAAATCACATTCTGCTTTGGTTTTAATATTGTGCTGAAACTTTCCTAACCATTACCCTAAAGACATCAATCCTAGATTTTACTATTAAACATTTGAATAATTGAAATAACTAATAAAAATAGTGTCAATAAAAATATTAAATAGCAGGATTAATTTTTGATCTTTAACTACCAAGTAGTCATACAATAAGGTAAAATAATAAATATAAATTCCTGTATAGAAAAACAATATGCAACCAAATGCATTGATAATTGTTTTATAACAATCAAATCGAATCAAATCGAAACATAAGGAGCCTAGAGATCCCCAACCCCAGTGCTAACAACTGCACACAATTGTTGTAAAATTATTACCAGACACTGTTCAGTTCCTGGGCCTGATTGAGCATCGAAAGTTACTGTTACTGGTGTAACAGGTTTGCAAGGGTACATTGGGCGGCACTGCAGTGGAAAGGAGGCCAGCATGTCCAGAAATGCATGTGTAAAATTGTCCTTTACTGGTGGCTCAAATCAACATTTTTGCGCTTTGTAAGGAAGTTTAACCCTTGTGTGGTGTTCGGGTCTGTGGGACCTGTTTTTTTATTTTTCATCAAATGATACTAAAAAAATATTTTTTCTAACTCAAACTCATTGGCATTGGCTCATTTTTTGTGAAAAACATATATCAAAACACATTTTCGATAAACACACACTGTACACCCCCCCACACACACACATTTATATTGCATACAGTATGTTTGGCCAAGGGCTAATAAACATAGCTTCATTTGTAAATTTGAAACTAAACAAATTTTCTACTCATATCTTGAGTTTAATTCATTTTCTTTTACATTTTATTAAAAAACTAATAAAAAAAGAGTAGCACTTTTTGAAAGAAATGTAACATAAGAAAGGTAAAGGGCAAATATTAACCATGTGAGCTGTTTATATTGCTTGCAATTTAGGTGAAGCAAGCATGTGTAAAGCATTTTAATGTAGAATTGCTTAATTTTGCTGAATTAAATACAAGTAACAAAGTAAACGAGTAACAAAAATATGATATTTCTTTTTAATCTTTTTATTATTATTTCTTGTTCCAGCCTGGAAAGTCGTGGATCCAGACCACCTTTTACAAGAGGGAATGTGTGAAGTTTTTGCCAGCATCACGAGATCATCACAGGTGTTCTT
Source organism: Astyanax mexicanus (assembly GCF_023375975.1). Classification (NCBI taxonomy): domain Eukaryota; kingdom Metazoa; phylum Chordata; class Actinopteri; order Characiformes; family Acestrorhamphidae; genus Astyanax; species Astyanax mexicanus. Next base: position 7,643,156 of record NC_064429.1, read on the forward strand.
CTTAAATGCTTATCGTCAGAACTACTTTAAGAATGTTTTCTAAATGAAATATTTTGGAGTATTTCTGAGTGGAATTCTCTCTGGTGTTTTTCAGGTGTTCTCCGGTTTGCCATGTCTGTCAAAACTTAGTCAGGTATGGAGGCGTTAGTCTACGAGTCGTGACTTCCTGTCAGTCTTTTTTAACCCAGCAGTGTAACTCAAACAACTGGTTCTTTCAGCAGAGTCATGAAGATGTTTGAGTGTGAAGAATCCTTTAACTGCAACTATTAGTTGCAATAATCAGCAGTGTTGAAACGATAATAAATGACTTGTGTTTTACTTACTTTACTTTTTATTCTTTTTTTATCACTTATCATATGGTATTCCTATTAATGAGTTGGAGAAAGTAGTGTCTCTCTCTCTCTCACTCTCTTTCTTTCTCTCATTCTCTCTGTCAGTCTCTCTCTGCCTATCTGTCTTTCTTTCATTGTCTCTTTCTCTCTTTCTGTCTACCTGTTTCTCTCTCTTTCTCTATCTCTCATTCTCTCTCCCTCTCTCTCCCTCTCTCATTCTCTCTGTCTCTCTCCATCTGTTTCTCTGTCTTTTTGTCTCTGTCTCTCTCTGTCTGTCTATCTGTCCCTATCTGTCTCTCATTCTCTGTCTGTCTCTTTCTTTGTCTCTGTTAATCTCTGCCTATTATTCTCTGTGTTGCTTTCTCATTCTCTCTCTCTCTCTCTCTCTCTCTCTCTCTCTCTCTCTCTCTCTCTGTCTCTCTCTCTGTAACTCTCTCTGCCTATCTGTCTTTCTCTCATTGTCTCTTTCTGTCTACCTGTTTCTCTCTATGTCTCTTTCTCTCTCTCTCATTCTCTCTCCCTCTCTCATTCTCTCTCATTCTTTCTGTCTCTCTCCATCTGTTTCTCTGTCTCTCTCTGTCTGTCTATCTGTCCCTATCTGTCTCTCATTCTCTGTCTTTCTGTTTCTTTGTCTCTGTTAATCTATGCCTATTATTCTCTCTGTCTCTTTCTCATTCTCTGTCCTTCTCTCCCTCTCTGTCTATCTGTTTCTCTTTGTCTGTTTCTCTTTCTGGCTCTCTCTCATTCTCTCTGTCACTCTCTCTCTGCCTATCTGTCTTTCTCTCATTGTCTCTTTTTCTCTTTCTGTCTACTTGTTTCTCTCTATTTCTCTTTCTCTCTCTCTCATTCTCTCTCATTCTTTCTGTCTTTCTCCATCTGTCTCTCTCTGTCTTATTGTCTCTGTCTCTCTCTGTCTGTCTATCTGTCCCTATCTGTCTCTCATTCTCTGTCTGTCTGTTTCTTTGTCTCTGTTAATATCTGTTTCTCTCTCTGTCTCTCTCTCATTCTCTCTTTTTTCTCATTCCTGTCTCTGTCTTTCTCTCTGTCTGTCTGTTTCTTTGTCTCTGTCTCTCATTCTTTCTGTCTCTCTCTAATTCTCTGTCTGTCTGTTTTTTTGTCTCTGTTAATCTCTGCCTATTATTCTCTCTGTCGCTTTCTCACTCTCCTTTAGCAAGTAATAAGAAAAGTAAACAGATATATAAATAATAATAATAACAATTCTAAATACAGTAAATAAATAAATAAATAAATAAGTAAACATACAGATTACAGAGAAAATTATATTAAAAAAAATTGATATTAGTGATCAATAATGGAAAAAAGTAAAGAAAAAGTCACAAAAGCACATTAAAGTTAAATTAATAGAAGTAAATGATATGTAAGATGTTACAATAATCAATATATTAATATAATAGTAATAATAATAGTAGTAATATACATTAGAAATGTTATTAATAATCTCTCTCTCTCTCTCAGGTGCTGCTGTGGGAGGCTGATAGGAGAGCATGTGTACCTGGACTCCGCCTCCCCGGTGCTGTCCTCCTCCTCCTCCTCCTCGTCCGGTCAGGAGGTATGGTCCGTGGCTCGGCACACCAAACTCAGCCCAACCGACGCCTTTGGGTCCATCGACTTCCAGGGCAGCACCAAGCGGTACTGTCGCGCCAAGGTGTGTGTGTGGTGTCCCTGGAGCCGGTTTATTACGATAAAAACACAAATTACACATTTGTTATTATTCAACTTGTTTCATCACAATGCTCAAAGTGTCGAACTATAACAAACTGTCCCGCATCACACACATTGCCTCAAAGATCATAGGCCTTAAGTATCTACAAACTTATATATTTGCTGATCAGCTTACAGAGTAAGAGTCGTCATTGCAGTGTGTGAATCTGTGTATGAATCTGGCAACCCGTGTGAGAATTTCACACACTTGTTTTCATGTAGTACTCTCATTATTCCTTAAATAATGGTGTTCAGATTCAAATTCAGATTCATTTATTAATGACCACGTAACAAGTTGGTGGAAATTATTTCCAGTACAGCATAACTCACACCTCTGCTCACACCTCTGTTTTAAACAAACAATGCTATACAAGACAATGAAAAGACAACTACAAACAGAAATTGTAGTTAAGAGGGAAAAAACTGTTTGAGTCTGACTGATTTTGTTGGTAGGGACCTGTAGCGTCTACCAGAAGACATGAGTGTGAATAAATTTGTCAGAGGTGTTTTTTAAAGGTTTTTTCCAATTAATTTTAAAATGTCTAGTTGTGGTCTCTAAAATGAATGAATGCCATGTGAAAAAAAATTCTCAGGTGTTTCTATTTAGCCCTGCTTTAGATCACTGAATTAGAATCTCTGAAGAAAGACAGGTTTTGGCTCTTGCTTATGAATATTCATACATGCAAATATACCACCCCTGATTGGCTAACAGCACTTCAGCAGAGAATGCTTAGTTGCCTTTACCCCTACAATCAGTTTTACAGCTCTAAAACTCAAAGATATAGAGATATAAATATACAGCACTGAGTGCTAGATGAGGTTAACCCTTAAATTTTACTTAATGTCAGACTTGAGGTGTTGCTCAGGATCGAACAGCTCCGCGGAATCTGGACCTATAGCGTCTACCGGAAAGCATGAGTGTGAACAAACGATGTTCCGATAAGTTCCTGAGTTTTTGATGTAGTGAGCTGTAAATTGTTGTGTTGGCCATAGACTGTGTATAGCTGGACAGAGCATCGTCTCTCAAAAGTGAAGCCACCACAGGTCGGACGCCCCCTGCTGTTCGGTTGCAGAAAGCTGTTTAGCCCCACCCACCCCCATACTGTAGGTTTCAATGGAAAAACATACAACTTTCAATCACATTTTTTTCCAATATACTGTAATTCTACCTCATTATTTAAATGCAGCAGCTAGTGTAACCTCTGCTTATACTGTCAAATTTTTATATCCCCACAGAATTAATTTTTTAAAAACGTTATTCAGCTCTATATTCAAAAGGTGTGGTTATTGGTGTGTAAAAGGTCTGGGTTACACCTCTAGCCGGGGTGGGACCAATGACTGTATGGGTGGGACCATAGACTGTGTATAGCTCTGTGAAGGCAGCCCTCAGGTTATTTAAATGAGTAGGCTGTCTCTTCACAGTCTTTCTCCCTCCTCTGGTCTCTAGTGCGCTCTACAGACTCGGGTTTTAGGATCGCCAACATGGCGGAAGATTTTGGCTTCATTTTCATTGAATGAATGGGAACTGCGACGCGGCGTCCATCTTTTTTACAGTCTCTGGTTTTGGCACCAAGAGACTTCTTGGGCGACATGTTTTTACGATAATAATGTTCATTATTGTTAGTTGTGTGTTGTTCATTTTGTCTTCAAATGGTATAGAAATGGTCTTAAATAGTTTTAAAAAATAAAAATTTCCCTACCTTGTTCTCTACAGATGGTACTGCATTTTATGGTGCTGTTATTTTGCCCACAGTTTGTGCGCCTTTCCTGTGACTCTAAGCCAGAGCAGCTGCTGTGTTTGATGCTGAGAGAGTGGAACATGGTTCAGCCCAAGCTGGTTATATCCGTGCATGGAGGGACCGAGAACTTCCCCCTGCACCCGAGAGTGGGCCAGGCCTTCAGCAAGGGTCTCATCAGAGCTGCCGAGACTTCAGGCGCCTGGATCTTAACAGATGGCTTCAATACAGGTGTGTATACGTATGTACAGTGTATCACAAAAGTGAGTACACCCCTCACATTTCTGCAGATATTTAAGTATATCTTTTCATGAGACAACACTGACAAAATGACACTTTGACACAATGAAAAGTAGTCTGTGTGCAGCTTATATAACACTGTAAATTTATTCTTTCCTCAAAATAACTCAATATACAGCAATTGATGTCTAAACCACCAGCATGGTGTTTACCAGAGCTTCACAGGTTGCCACTGGAATGATTTTCCACTCTTCCATGACAATATCATAGAGCTGGTGGATATTTAAGACTGTTCGAGCAAACTGTTGGCTGGCTTTCTTGTGTACAGACTTCAGAAGAGGCCCCCTTCTGGAGTGACAGCCATGCAGGCCAGTTTGAAGTAGTGTGCTGTGTATGGTCTGAGCACTGACAGGTTGATCCTCCCACCTCTTCAATCTTTGCAGTAATGCTGGCAGCACTCCTGTGTATACCTTTCAAAGACTTTCAAGAAGCATTTGGACGTGACGCTGAGCATGTGCACTCAGCTTCTTTGGACGACCAAAGCAAGGTCTGTTCTGAGTGCAGCTCAGTTTCAGGGTGTTGGCAATCTTCTTGTAGCCTTGGTCATCTTCATGTAGTGCAACAATTTGTCTTTTAAGATCCTCAGAGAGTTCTTTGTCATGAGGTGCCATGTTGGAGCTTTCAGTGACCAGTATGAGAGAGTGTGAGAGCTGTACTACAAAACTGAACACACCTGCTCCCTATGCACCTAGTAACACTAACGAGTCAGATGACATTTTGGAGGGAAAATGACAAGCAGTGCTCAATTTGGACGTTTAGGGGTGTGGTGTCTTAGGGGTGTTCTCACTTTTGTTGCTGGTGGTTTAGACATTAATGGCTGTATATTGAGTTATTTTGAGGGAAGAATAAATTAACACTGTTATATCTGATGCACACAGACGTCTTTTTTAATTGTGTAAAAAAAAGTATCATTGTGTCAGTGTTTCCCATGAAAAAATATACTTAAATATCTGCAGAAATGTGAGGGGTATACTCACTTTTGTAATACACTGTATGTTAATTAACAGAATCTAATATCTTTAATGTAGGTATTGGGGAAACTGTTTGTAGATTTCCTGTTGCTTTCCTGTTCCAGGATTTCTCTGTGTGCTTCACATAGCGCTGACCTTAAACCCACTGAATACCTCTGGGATTAATTGGAATGTTAATTGTAAGCCGGGCCTTCTCGTCCAACGTCAGCACGTGACATCACAACTGGTTGTTTGAGTGAATAGATACAGATTCCCATAGACAGTTCCCACAGTACAAGTACAACAGCTTGTGGAAAACTTTCTCAGAAGATCAGAGCCTTTAAGTTCACTGCCATTAAGTGGAGGATGAGCCAACTACATCGTTTCAGAATGGAACATCACTCATCAGGACTCCCCCTATCACTAGTGATGCCCCCCAACACCAGGAGAGTGAAGATTAACACAAGCCTCCTCTGAAACATGTGAAGTCAGACTCCGCCTCTTTTTAAACTGCTGCTGATGCAGCATTACCGAGTGGCACTCTTGGAGGAAAGCGAAGCGACTCGGTTTTGATACATCAGCTCACAGAGGCAGCCTTGTGTTGATCGACATCACCCTTTAGAGTGATGAGGGAAAAGAGCGCCATCAACCCACCCAGAGAGAGCAAGACCAATTGTGCTCTTTCCGGGCTCTGGCAGCTAATGGCAAAGCTGCATAAACAGGATTCGAACCGGTAATCTCCCGATCATAGTGGCAGCACTTAACCCGCTGGACCACTCAGAGCCCCTTGATTGTCATACTTTTGTCCATATATGTAGTTTTGAGGCATAAAAGTTAAAAATAACAGCTTCCAAACAGCTTAATTTATCTCCTCTAAACTCTGAAACTCTCCAGTGCCTATTTCAATGTTTTTGCTAATTCTATGCTAAAAACTCATTCCTGTTCCTTTCAGTCCTGTTACACGAAACATAAAAAGTAACAGGAGTGAGTTTCAGTAACAGGAGTGAGTTCCAGAAACAGAAATGAGTCCCATTACAGAAGTGTTTTTTTTTGTCATAAATATCAATGATTTGAACATGCCATAGACTGTATATAGCTGGACAGAGCATCGTCTCTTAAAAGTGAAGCCACCACAGGTCGGTTTCAGAAAGCTGTGTAACCCCACCCATCCCCATAGGTTTCAATGGCAAAACAGACAACATTCAATCAAGTTTTTTTCTAATATACTGTAATTCTACCTCCATTATTTAAATGCAGCAGCTAGTGTAACCTCTGCTTATATTGTCAAATTTGTATATCCCCACAGAATTCGGTTTTTAAAACGTTATTCAGCTCTATTCAAAAAAGGTGTGGTTATTGTAAAAGTGCTGCTTATGGGCGGGACCAGTAACAGTCCGTCAGCTCCGCTCCGCCCCGCTCTTCAGTCTGTGACCGCGACGCAGCCCTCAGGGGCGGGGTTATTTAAATGAGTAGGCTGCTATCCACAGTCTTTCTCCCTCCTCTGGTCTCTACTGCGCAGAATCAGGTTACAGGATCGCCAACATGGCGGAAGATTTTGGCTTCATTTTCATTGAATGAATGGGAACGGCGACACAGCGTCCATCTTTGTGTTCTCTGGAACATGCAGTCGACTTTCATGAGAGAAAATCAAAGGAATTAGTGGAGTTGCTTTTAAACATGCTTTTAAACATGCTTTTAGACATGCCACATGAGTTGTGTAATCATCTTTGAAATATAAACCTTGTAAAAAATCAAGTAAAGCTGCATGTTTGACAGTACATGTTTTAAATAGTTAAATGTTAAATATATGCGTTATTAGATTCAGAGTTAAAAAAAAGATTTTTAAAAATAAGTTTAATTTGGAAGAGTTACAACAAGCAAATGACACCCATTTGGTGGAATGGCCCTTATACAGTCAGTGGTATGAATAGTGTCTGTATGTATGTTTTTTTAGTTGCATTTTCTCTGTCATTTATAAAGGAGTATCTATGTATGTTGGAGATGCTGTGAAAGTCTATGGTACTCACGAGCGGAGGAAGAGGAACATCATTGGAATCACACCATGGGGGCTGATTGAGAACCACAGTGACCTCATAGGACGAGATGTGAGTTTTTTATTCTCACTGTTTTAACACTATACCGTACACCCATACAGAACCCAGCATACGACTCCAGCCCTGCTAAAAGGGATTTCATACCTGTTTTGTTTAATCCATTTCAGTTTGGTTGGAACCACAGTCTGGATCAGACTATAAAAGATCAACTAATCAATCAAAGATGTCATCATAGTCTAGATCAACTGAACCAGAGTCCAGGTTATTCAAGAATGTTAAAGCTCTTTTTTAGATTGTTTGTTCTTACAGACCTGTAACAGGAAGTTGTGGCAGGCTGTCATTAGTCATTAAACAATAGAAGAACTAAGATAAAGAACTGGTATTGTACCAAAAGGTTAAAAAAATCCAGGTTTTTTTCGCAGTTAGCAGAAAAAAGTAGATTAAAATATACTAAGCCTTATTATGCTATAGTGCACTAAAGTGTTCTTGTAGACACTCTATTAATCAATATATTTATAGAGTGCTAAAATTTAACAACTTTTTGTACTTTTGTATTATACTTTAATTGTATAAAAATAGTACAAAAGTCTTACTAAAATTGTCCTAAGTCTACTTAACTGTACTAAAATGGACTACAAATACAGTATCTTGTTTCTGTCTTTTGTAAGTAGCACACTTCTACTATACTTCGTTGGGAATAAAAATATATTTTAAAATACTGTACTACAATTTTTAGCGTGTTACAAACTTACAAATTTAAAATTTACTACATTTTTTTTTAATGTTGTAATTTAATTTACTTTTTAAAAAGTTACATGATACATTGTACTTTAAATGAACTACTGTACTGTACTTTTAATATATTTAGATTATATATTCAGATTTAAGTAAGTACATAAATCTGTTTATTTACAGCATATTTTGACATTCCCCATATTTTCCCTCAATATTTTTTTTTAATATTAGACTCCTGCAACTTTGGAAGTCTGGCTGTGTCAAGCTGATGCGTTCTAATAAACCTTTTCTTGCAATTCTAAGCAAAATTGGTGGATCTTGATCTCACCAGACCTGTGTGTGTGTTGTTCTCTCAGGTCCTGAGACACTACCAGACTCTGGGGAATCCTCTGAGTAAACGCTCCAGCCTCAACGGCCTGCACTCCCACTTCCTCCTGGTGGACGACGGGACTCTGGGTAAATCTGGAGGCCAGCTCGACCTGAGGAAGAAACTGGAGAGACACGTCCACAGGCAGAGGATCCACCCCAGTGAGTGTGAGCTGTGGACATGTGGACATGTTTGTATACAGTATATGTGTGTGTATAAAGGGGCACCTTCATAGAATTACTGTATTTTTTAAACTATAGGACGCACTTAAAATCCTTTAATTTTCCCAAAAATCGTCAGTGCGCCTTTTTACCAGTCAGATATTAAGAAGCAGTAAAGCCACTGAAGCAGCTGAAGTATTATACAGGAGTTTTTATTTTAGTTCTCCAACAGTATTAGCATTAGCAGCTAACCATGCTAAGCATTAGCTCTTTAACCACCCAGAGGCGAGTGTTATCGGCCTGTAGCCTGCTGCTAACCCTGGCTAGCACTGCTGGAGCAGCATTAGCATTAGCGGCTAACCGTGCTGAGTGCTATCTCTTTAACCATCCAGAGGCGAGTTTTATCGGCCTGTAGCCTGCTGCTAAACCTGGCTAGCACTGCTGGAGCAGCATTAGCATTAGCCGCTAACCACAGCACTAGCTCTTTAGCTGCTGTTGAGAGATGAGTATATCTTACTGTAGTCTGCGTGTTTACTGTGTTAAAACAAGCTACATGGGATGAACCGCTAATAATAATATAATGCTAATGTTCCAGTGGAAATCTGTAAATCTAAGCTTACTGTAAATAAACAGAAGTGCTTTACTCACCTACATAAACAGTTTTTAGGAGATAAATATGTGTAGGTTACTATTCAGCACTCGTTTGACTTGTCTGACTCGTTTTTTAAAGCATTACAGTTTGGTTTACTTAGCTTAGCTTTACAGGTTTTAGAAGGAAAACCTGTAAAATGAATTTAGAAGGAAAACATGGCGACACCCCTGTTCCTACTGATAGTTACTAGTTACTAGTGTCGCATAAAATGCACCTTATAATACAGTGCGCCTTATAGTGTGAAAAATATGGTACAAGGCCTTGCCAGAGCAGCATAAACTAGGGATGGACAATATGGCTCTTAAATAACATTGTAATTTTACAAGTGATGTGGTAAAACACTGATAAATATTATATTAATTAAAAAGAGAATGTACACCTTCATGTTTTTCTTTTTTATTTCTTTATTTAATGTATTTTCTACATTGTAAATTAACATTAAAGAAATTAAGAATATTAAACATCGTGTGCATGTGTCTCTCCTCAGGACTGGCTCAGAGAGTTCCTGTGGTGTGTGTGGTGGTGGAGGGGGGTCCGCCTGTGCTCGCTACAGTGCTGGAGTACGTGAGCAGGACTCCGCCCGTCCCTGTGATTGTGTTCGAGGGCACCGGCCGGGCTGCAGACCTCCTGGCTCTGATACACAAACAGACTGCTGTGGACAGGTGGGCATCAGCAGCTGCTTCACTGAAAAATTTTAAAGGAAAGGTTCCTGTCCGCCAAATATACCTAATAATCCAAGACTAGGGGCCCTATCATACACTCTGCTTAAGGTGTGTCGCAATGCTTGTTGCTATCTACACCCCGTTAACAGTCTATTTTCACGCCTTGTGCCCGGCCCGTTAAAATTACATCGTTTAGGAATAAAGCTACACTGATGGGCAGGAAATACAGGTGCGCCACTGACTGACTAAAACCCTGACAAAATTCAACAGTCAGCTGCTCAATCATGTGTTTCACACATAAAATAAATATGCTGCAAAGCACAAATCCAGCTTTTTCATTAACAATAAACAGAATAAATAATAAAATAACAGCTGCAGGTCAGTATCCACTACTGAGACACACAAAAGTGCCGCGCTATTAAAATACGAAAATACGAGCTCACCTGCCTTTTAAAGGTAATGGCAACTGGCACACTGATTGGTTAATTTCTTGTTATGCCCAAAACACAGCAATGATTAATTAAGAGAATTAGTACATGTCTTTTGCGTGTTTTAAACTGCGCAAGGCGTCCTCACGATACCACAGAAAAATCAACACACCCTAAATTACTCTGCGCGATACACAGTTGACCAGTGTGCTATAGATTGCTATGAAATAGTTCCCTAAAAAAATTCCCAATAGCTTCTCCTAATCTGGTCAAACCACATCCAGGTGTTACTAAGGTGGTGCAGACTAGATGTTTCTCACTTAACTAATGTGCATTAACAAAACAATACTGGCAGTCATTTTGGATCACACATATAGTAGCTGTTTATGAAGAAAAATAGACAATGGCTGTAGATACATAATTCTTTGAAATCCCGCCATCCTGTAAACTACTCACAAGCTCTTACACTGCTTTGTTCTCTATTTGTATTTTTAGGTTACATGTCTCAGATTACCGTATTTTTCACACTTAAAATGTTTAAATTTTCCCAAAAATTGTCAGGAGCAGTAAAGCCACTCTGCTGAAGTACAGAGTTATACAGTAGTTTCAGTTTAGTTCTCCAGCACCCAGACTCGCTAAGCGTTAGTTCTTTCATCGTCCAGAGATGAGTATATCGGATTGTAGCCTACTGCTAACCCTGCACTAGCACTAACACTGCTCTAGCAGCATTAGCATTACCTGCTAACCATGCTAGGCAGTAGTTAGCTATTTCGCTGTTTAGAGGAAAGTATATTGGACTGTAGTCTTCCCGCTTACCGTTAAAAAAAAAGCTACGTGGGATAAATCGTGCATTACTTATTGTTATTATTATTATTATTTTTATATATATTTTTTGTTATTATATTAATGTATTTTTTAATTTCATATAGGAAGCTGGATGTAAATATTAAGGAGGATTTCCTGTTGCGGATTCAGGCCATGTTCAGCGTTGTGAGGCCAGAGGCGTGTCGACTGTTCAGCATGCTCGTGGACTGCATGGAGCACCGGGGGGCGGTGAGTCTCTTTCATATTGCTGAGTTTATGAATTAAAAAATTCTGTTAAATCGTGACAAAGCAGCAGACTGAGCTTCATTCATACCTAACATGTACCTAAGTGCTCTTAATTTCCTTTCATGTACAAGTATTGAACACTCTTTTTCAAACTAACTCAAAAGCTAAAGACCATTTCAGATGGTATTAGTTTTACCTGGGGAAGTGGGTAATGTATCATATTTTTCGCACAATAAGGTGCAATTAGAATACTTTATTTTTCTTTTTAGGAGAGAAATCTGTGCAGATTAACATACAGCACTGCTTCAACTGATTTTTTTTTAAGAATTACAGTTTTGTTTACTTTGTTTAACTTAGCTTTACAACTTTACAGACCTGCAGAATTAGAAGGGAAACATGACGACACCCCTGTTCCCAACAAGTGCCGCTTAAAATGCGCCTTATAATAATAAATAGACCAGAAAATAGACTTTGATAGTATTGAAAATGCGTCTTATAGTCCGGTGTGCCTGTAAAATTGAGTGTTTCGCACAGGATAAGAAATCTTGTCATAAATGATTGAGATGGGAGGGACTATCCAATGTACACAATGTTATCACCTTTTAAAAAACATAATAAATATATAATACAACCAACTTATTTTATTAATAGTGGTGTCAGTCAACTAAAAAAATTATCAAATTAAATCACGACAATAACCGGACGTTAAAACCTTGTAAAAATGAAGTAAAGCTTCCTGAGTTTGACCAGTACATGTTTTGAATAGTTAAATACATATCTTATTATATTCAGAGTTAAAAAAAGATTAAGATAAAAAATATATATATTTTTAAAGATTTACAGCAAGAAAATGTCCCATTCATTGTAATGGCCCTACTACTGTTTCAAATTTTATTGTAGGAAGAGAGTTTTAACCTCACTCCAGTAACCTGATCTCTTTTTCTTTCACAGCTTTGTTTTTCTGCCCTTTTTCTTTTTTTGCTTGCCCGGGATTGTTTGCCAGTAAACAACTCTTGCTGTGTGTGTCAGGTATCTCACTGGGTGTGTCTGTTTCATGAGCTTCCTGCACATATAGATCAAAGTCAAAAGTCAAAGTGGTTTTTATTGTCATTTCAGCTATATACAGAGTACACAGTGAAACGAAACAACGTTCCTCCAAGGACCATGGTGCACATAAACACAGTGTAGACAGAACAATAGTGCAACAGTACAAAAGTGCAGACAGACAATACAACACAATACAGACAAAGAATAATAAATAACAAGACAGTGTGCAAATTATGCCGTGTGCAAAAAAGACCAGTGAGGTAGTAATTACCTCTATTACACAGTGTGCAATAGAGTCCAGTGAGGTAGTAGGGTTTTTAGTGCTTTCCATTTTCTGGGGTAAGTGGGGTAAGAGTGTGTGTGCATGTACAGAAAAACCATCAGTTCAGTCTCTGCAGTTGAGGAGTCTGATGGCTTGGGGGTAGAAGCTGTTGCAGAATCTGGTCGTGCTGGACCGGATGCTGCGGTACCTCCTTCCCGAAGGCAGGAGGGAGAATAGTTCGTGTGAGGGATGGGTGTGGTCATTCACAATGCTGGTTGCTTTGCGGATGCTGCGGGTGGTGTAAATGTCCGTGATGGAGGGGAGAGAGATGCCAATGATCCTCTCAGCTGTCCTCACAATACGCTGGAGGGTCTTGCGGTCAGAGACGGTGCAGGTCCCAAACCAGGCAGTGATGCAGCTGCTCAGGATGCTCTCAATGGTCCCTCTATAGAAGAGTGTGAGGATGGGTGGAGGGAGACGGGCCTTTCTCAGCTTCCGGAGGAAGTAGAGACGCTGCTGGGCTTTCTTGGCTGTAGAGCTGGTGTTCAGGGTCCAGGTGAGGTTATCTGCTAAGTGGACACCAAGGAACTTGGTGCTCTTAACAATCTCCACAGAGGACCCGTCGATGTTGAGTGGAGAGTGGGTGTGTTGTGCTCTCCTGAAGTCAACAACCATTTCCTTTGTCTTGTCCACATTCAGGTGAAGGTTGTTGACTGTACACCAGTCTGTCAGCCGCTGCACCTCCTCTCTGATGGATACATGAGTACACTGACATGCCAAACGTCATAGTGTAACGGTATTTTATCCTGAATTATACCACAGTTAGTTCTGACTCTGCAATGTGATTGGCTGAGAGGAGTTTTATGAGTGATATTATCAGCCAGTAATGCACCGTAACTGAAGCTCTTAATGTATTACTCCACCACATACAGGTAACCTAGCAATGATGCAGCGCTTACAAACCAAATACAACAGGAATGAGTGACAGTAACAGGAGTGAGTTCCAGTAACAGGAATGAGTTTTGTCCCCTGATTTACTACTAGTGTAAACTACTTTTTAACATCATTTATTCATTTGTTTGATCAATTTCAGGTTTGGGTCTTTTTGATAAGATAAAATGGCTTAGCATCTTTTAGAAAAATACAATGTGCATGCATATGTAATGATTTATTATCAATCGATATTATCAATTATTTGAACATGCAATCAAGCATTTCTTTAAAATAAAGACTTTTGTGAGAGAAAACATGCTTTTAAATGTCACATAAGTGTTGGTAAGAGTGTTAGAGAAAGGTTTTTTGATATTCATGTTTAATTCTTGCTAAAGTTTTTACAAATGCTTTTTAAATATATAATAATAATTTTAACAGTGCTTTTTTACAGAGCTGTTTAAGCTGATCAAGCTTGTAGTATAGCTGAGCCATCAAACGTATTTAAAAGGCCCCAACGAGGAAGCAATAAACCATGCTGTGTTGTGTGACAGAGAACACCACTCTTATCTCTACAAGTGTTCTGACCTCATCACCTCCGATCTGCTCCACTTTATCTCCTCCTTTATCTCTGTCTTTCTGTCTACGCTGTGTCTTTGTTTGTTGGTTAAATAGCTGCTGCCCCCGGTGTCGAAGATATGGATCTGTGTGTGTGTGTGTGTGTGTGTGTGTGTGTGTGTGTGTGGGAGAGTGTGTGTGTGGTGAAAGTAAACACTGTGGATCTTCTACATCTCCGGTTCTGATTATACATAAATACATAAAAGAATACAAGGCAGTTTATCTGCACTGATTACATTACACAGCAGCATATATAACTTTTCAGTTGCTCAATGTAAAGTGTATATCTTTAAAAAGTTAATTATTTCAGTAATTTAGGTCAAAAAATATATTATATAGATGTATTAAACACAGAGTGATCTATTTTAAGCTTTTATTTCTTTTATTGTTGATAATTATGACTTACAGCCAATGAAAACCCAAAAATCAGTGTCTCAGAAAATTTAAATTTTATAGAAGACCAATTGGTACTTTTGGCAGTGTGGGCAGTGTTCAAAGTCCTGCTGGAAAATGAAATCCACATCTCTATAAAAGTCTTCAGTAGCAGAGGGAAGCATGAAGTGCTGTAAGATTTTGACTTTAGACTTGATAATAAAACACAGTGGATCAACAACAGCAGATGGCATGTCTCTTTATCCAAACCATCACTGATTGGTGGAAACTTCACACTAGACCTCGAGCAGTTTGGACTGTGTGTCTCTCCGCTCTTCCTCCAGACTCTGATCCCTTGATTTATAATTGAAATGTAAAATTTACTGATGATCAGTGATGGTTTGGAGAAACATGTCATCTGCTGGTGTTGATCCACTGTGTGAAAAGCATATTTTTAGGTAATTTAACACTGGCTTTCGTTTCAGATCACCGTTTTTGACTCAGAATCAGAGGATCACCTGGAAGCTGATGTGGCCATTTTAAAAGCTTCACTAAAAGGTACAGTAGGTAGATAAGAGCACATTTCATTCTGTAAACTGCAATATCTCACATTGTTTTTTAGTTGTAACAGCTGGTTAAAACTACACTGAAAAAAATGATGCATAAAATTTACTTAAAAATTTTTCGCAACTTTCTGCATTTGCTTTTTTAAGTAAGTTTAATTTTAGATAAATTTACAACTGTGTTACATAGAGTAAATAAGTAATCTTTACTTTATTTAATTTATTTTTGCTGAATCAATCCTTTCTTTTAGTAAACTTTACTTCATTTCTGCATACATTATTACCTAATTACAATTACTTAATTTATACAATATTACTGAAATTTAAATATTTTTATTTACATCATATTTACATAAACTCAAAGATTTATTTTGTAAACAGACCGAGTCTCACTATTCAACACATGGATGGCATGTAATATATTATTTTTAATATACTTGTATAAAAAATGTATTACATGCCATCCATGTGTTGAGACAGTGTAATATGTGTGTTTTTTAAACTAAAAATATTTACATTTCAGGAATTATAATATATTATGTATCATAAATTATTTGAGTAATATTGTATAAATTAAGTAATTGTAATTAGGTAATATTGTATGCAGAAATGACTAAAGTTTACTAAAAGAAAGGATTGACTGAAGTTCAGTTCACTTATTTACTCTATATAACATTTAAGTCTTGAAACCGAAAGTTGCGAAACTTTTTTTAAGTAAATACCTCCCCCAGGTTTAACAGCTATACTCTCACTCTGAGCTGTTTATATGCTCAGATGGCCCTGTATTGTACTGTATGTATGCAGCGTGATTTGCTCATTCTGAGCAGTGCTCAGGGTGGTTGATATGGGGTTGCTAAGCAGTTGTTATACAGGTGCCGTGCTGTATTATAGTATTATAGTGATACTAAGGATTTGCTGTGATTCCCTATACAGTTGCTGTGATTTGTGGTCTGAATATTAAGAATTTAATATATTGCTTTTTGATCTGTGCTGTTTTTAGGGACTCCAGCAGAGCAGCTGAGTGTGACGTTAGCCTGGGACAGGGCCGATATTGCTCAGGAACACATATTGGTATATGGACAACACTGGAAGGTACGATATGGATATGATATTATATTAAGAGATTAAGCACATTTACATACTGTACATCCTCCTGCACTGTATTTAATTGTTTTAATGTTTTAATTTTAAATGTAATTAATGTTCTGTGGTTTATTATCATTTTGAGCTCATGTTCATCCCTGCAGATCTGTGGGACACATGTTTAGAGTTAGAGGAAGACAGACTTAAGCCCTATCCGGACGGGATTCGTTTCTCAGGGGGACGTCTGTAAAACATATTTTACACTTCTTCTCAGTGATACAACTCTTAAATCTGGATTGCAATTGAAAACTAATTAAGGAAAATGAATTTTTAGGCTTTTTTGGACACATGACATTGTGTTCAGTAGCTCCTCCATTTCCATTTGCTCGCTTGTTGTGTTTTTTTGGTATCTCTGTGTAATCAGTGTAATTACGGTGCGCGGCGGTGGACAAATAGCCATTTTAATAAACGTGAGGTGACGAAACTCAGAGATGTGAGTCTGGACGGGACTAAAATTATGGTAGGACCACAGAGTTCAGAGAAAAACAGTAGATAATTCAGCTTGTAATTTACTTTCTCAGAGGACGTCTGAGAACAACATGTACATGTTCGTTCTGGACAGGAATAAAATCACAGAGGACCCTTCCCATAAAAGAGAAAAATACCCCAGAACCCCTAAAATACTAATCCCGTCTGCATAGGGCTTTAGTAGTTTTATGCTAATGAGTTGATATGTGTTGTTGTGTTGAAGGTAGGAGCTCTGGAGCAGGCCATGCTGAACGCTCTGCTGATGGACCGGGTCAGCTTCGTCAAACTGCTGATAGACAACGGCATGACCCTCAAACACTTCCTCACCGTCTCCCGTCTGGAGGAGCTCTACAACTCAGTAACACACTTTTAATTCCATCATTCAGTTCTAAATGACAAGTTAACTGCTTTATTAATCCTGGATTACATGATGTCTGCATGCAAAACTATTCAACCCCACTTTGTGTGTCTTTGGTATCGTGAGGGTGCAAAAAATACGTCTTGCGCAGCTCGAAATGTGCAAAAGTCACGAATTAATTCTTTTAATTAATCATTGGTGTGTTTTGGGTGTAACGTGTAATAAACCAAACAGTGTGCCAGTTATCATTCCCTTTAAGAGGCAGGTGAGCTCTGACTTTGGCACGTTTGTATTTTAACAGTGCAGGGCTTTTGCTCGTCTCAGCAGAGACAGATACTGAGCTGCTCGTTCACACTGTGAAGATACACCAGCAGCAGATCATTTAAAGGAACAGTCATGTTTTTTTATTCTTTATTCTGTTTAATGGTGAGTTAAAAGCTGCAGCAGGTCTGTGCCTCGAGCATGTAGCTAAGATAGGTATGGACGGGTGACTATTCACTGTTGTCAAGGTTTTAATCAGTCAGTGGAGCTCCTGTGTTTTCCGGTGAAAAAATAGAAACATGCCAGAAATTTACCTGAACACACCTCACTTCTAGACCTCCACACCCATCAGCAAGGCCAGACAATAGCTTGTTGACGGGGTGTAAGATAGCAATAAGCATTGTGACAATAGGGCCTTGTATGTTCTTCAGCTAAATTTTATTTTATTTCCCTCCACACAGCCGCCAGGCTCCTCGGACCATTTCTTGCATCATATAGTTGAGGATGCCAAAAAGGTACCGGTGCAGAATTTAAAGCTCGCTAAAAGTAATTTTAGTGCATTTTGGAAACAATACCTCTCAATATATTTTTATTATTATTGTTAAAAATATATATTTTTTAATAGAACACACTGGATAAAGTGTTATATAGACAGTGCTTGAATGTTTGTATGTTTTTTTCCAGTGTCGTCTTCCTGTGGGGTATAAAATCTCTCTGATCGACATCGGCATAGTGATTGAATACTTAATTGGAGGAGCGTATCGAAGCACATACAGGCGCAAGAGCTTCAGAGTGGTGTACAACCGGATTCATACAGCACTAAAGGTTTGTCTATCACTGTACTAAATCTTTTTGTTATTGTTTATCTAAGCATCTATTGTCTTTTTTGTTCTTTGTGAAAAACAGTAGGTCTCTCTGAATTGTTTATGATGCTGCACTCAGCCTCTTCCTCATTGTCTGCAGCAGCTAGTAAAAGAAAATATTCAGAAAAACGAGTCGATCAGGAAAAGCACCGTGTCTACATCAACCCGTGAATTAGTATTCATGGCCCCGCCCACCTTGGCTCGGGGCCGCCCACAGGCAGAGCTGAAGCCCAGTGGCGATGCTGTCCCATCAGATAGGAGCTAAATAACAGTGCTAGGAACAGCATGCAGTTCATTCCTGTGTTATTTGTGCGAATAACACATCAGTGTTTAGTTATATGCTTTAATTCAGAGCTGAGGAACAAATGGTTCGAATTTGTCTATGGAGGAACAACACCAGTCAAGTACAATAGAAATAGGTAGGTGTATGTTTAGAACTAGATAAAAGTAAAAATCCCCCTGGGGTTTTGTTCCAACTGCCTGGGCGGCTCTGCTGCGGCTCAGCCAAAAAAACAACGGGATGGATTTTTTTTTGCTTTAGGATCTGGACTACCCACCTTTGTGTTTAAGTAACTATAGGTTTAAATAGGATCTCCGGTGGATTTAGCATTTTACAGAGATTCTAAGACTGGGTCAGTGGCTGATCTGCACTTAGCAGGGCATTATTACACATGTTATAAAGTAACATATGACATTGAAAGACTGTTATTAGTGTTAAAATGTCTTTATTTTAAAACGTTTCTAACTGTTGTCTGTCTCGCTGCTTCCTGGTGGCTCTGTGGTAAAGTTAAAACCATTTAATCAATTATTATTATTTTTTATTTTTGCTGTGTAGCTGGAAAAATGACCTCTGACCTACCAGAATAAGGGCTGGTTTCACAGTACTGGTGGTTGTGACCCTGGTGATATTGTATTACTAGAAGTTCAAGGCCAGAGCAGAGTAAATGCTGGCTATGGTAGGTTCAGCAACAGTATGTGCTGAAAGAATGAGGTCAGCTGACTACCTGAATACACTGAATATAGACCAGGTTATTCCTGGATCAATGGATTTTTTCTTCCCTGATGACACGAACATATACCGAGACCAAAATATCAGGATTCATGGTGCTCACACTGAAAGAGTTCAGGTTTAGGGAGCATGAGATCATCATTTTCACACATAGATTGTTCTTTTCACCACAGATTTCAGACCTTAACCTCACTGAGAATCTTTTAGATGTGCTGAAAAAGACGTTGTGTTATAATATGAATATAAATCTGTTCCTTGTCCACTTTCTAATCAGCTCTTGTGGTGATTGGTTAGGAAGGTCGTCGGGAGAGATCGGGCTCTTTGACCAGACCTAAAAGGACGAATGACATCCCAGCGGCGGTGACTCCACCTCGCTCCCACTTCTTCAGGACTGCAGAGCCTTACAGACGCAAGGTCTGTATTTCCTCATATAACCTTTATACTGTGTGGTAGGCCCCTGGGGTAAGGGGCGTGACCACAGTGACCCAGAAGGAGGAAGCACACAGAGAACACAGACACGGGGAGTAAATGAACTCAAAACGTACCTTTTATTTGCTTTTAACGCCCTCCACCACACCCAAAAACAACTTAAATAAACATACTCAGCCCAATGGGGCTCTAGAGTCTGTAGAATGAACTTTAGTTTAAGTTAAAGGTCCGTGCAGCCTGGCTGAGTTTTATACCTGTCCCAGCCGGCTGCTTAATCAGTCCTGAATGCACACCGGCTGGGACAGACATGGCTGTGAGTTCCGGCGTGGGGCGGACCCACGGTTCCCCCGCCTGCTCACGCCACAACTGCTTCCTTTTACTCCAAGTGAAATACTACTACTAATACTATTTTTATTCAATATTTTATTCATTATTCAATATTATACCACAGTTAGTTCCAACCCTGCAATGTGATAGGCTGAGTCGTGTTTTATGAATTACATTATTAGCCGGTAATGCACTGTAACCGAAGCTCTCTATGTATTACTCCGCAACATACAGGTAACCTAGCAGCGATGCAGCGCTTACAAACCAAATACAACCCAAATGCAATGTTATTAAACACCACTGGGTGCCGCTGGATCCCATAGGCACAGGGCAAAAACGCTAAGCCAATTCTCCAATAGGTGGCGCAGGCAAAGAAGTGGTCCCACAAATAAATAAAATAAACCCAGCGATTCAAAAATACGCATTATTACACACATTATTAGTGTTAGGAATTAGTTAGGTGCATTAAGACTAGACACTACACTTCCACAATATACACTCCAGCCACTGGGGGGGGTCTCTCTCTTCTTGGGATTCTGAAGTGGAATCTGTAAAAGGAAGGCCTCTGGTATGGGATCGAGGCCTGGTGCAGGAGTGAGTCCTGGGAGGTGGTATCAAGATGGTGGACCTAAGAAGGTGGTGAATCCCTCTCCTACCAAACTATAAGCTGTGGCCGTTTTTGTTTTCTTTGTTACCTACCCTTTTGAACTCTATGCCTACTGGGGCTGGCCGGCTATGGAGTCAGTGCTTGGGCTTTTCAAGGATTTTCAGGTAAGATGAGAGAACTTCCCCCAGTTCCTACGCACTCACCTTAGTCTCATACACCCTACTTTCAAATTGGGTAACAGCAACACATAGTCACCAAGCTAGGGATCCTAGCTAACCCACCATTAACTCCTCTAGACATTGGGTTTGGGTCAAGGGGGACGCTAGTGGTTCGTAGCAAGTGGGGGCTCGTCCTAGGATTGATCTTGATGTGGTTTTGGGCTGTGTGATTGTATGTTGTGTGTTTGGGCTAGGCTGTTAGCTGTTTGGGCTAGGCTGTTAGCTGTTTGGGCTAGGCTGTTAGCAGTTTTAGGGGTTATTGGACAGATTGCAGTGAGGCTTGAGTGTTTCCTTTAAAGACTTTTGGGAATTGTTTGTTTGGCTTATTTCTTAGGCAACCTGCTTTTGTTTGTTTTTGCAATTTGCTGTTTGCTTTCAGGTGTTTCAAAAGATCTAAAGTTCTATTAGATGTCTTTGGGGAAAAATGTGCTAAAGTTGTGGGGTACTTTTAGCATTCTGTGGTCTGTTGCTACCTAGGGATTGCATGTAAATCGGAGAGTAGTACCTTTTGGTCTTTGAATAGACTCTGGCCTTTGGTAGTTTCTGTTGTGGTCTTTTGCTGGCCTTGTCAAAATGTCACAATTTGATCCTGAAACGTTTGTCCAGGATGATCTGCAAAGATCTGACTGGTTAAAGCTGAAGAAGCCTCAGTTGCTTCAACTTGCTGAATATTATGAGATTGATGTTGATTCTGAGTTGAAGAAAATTGAACTTGTAGATTTTCTTATTCAGTCACTGGGCCTGAGTGATTCAGTTATTGAAGCAAGATTGGCCAGGGAACAAGCTGAGAGGGAAAGAAAAGAGAAGGAAAAGGATAGATTGAAGGATCTAGAGTTGGCTAAGATAGACCTAGAAAAGGTTAAACTCTCTCAGCTGGAGAGTCAACAGCAGCGTAGACATGAAACTCGTTTTGACGTATCAAAATGTCTCCGCCTAATGCCAAAATTTCAGGAAGAGGAGGTGGATGTGTTTTTTGATGTGTTTGAGAAAATTGCTACTGAATTGGCATGGCCAGAGAATTGTTGGACCATTTTGGTTCAGAGTGTCCTGGAAGGGAAAGCTCAGGAGGCATATGCAGCACTGAACTCTGCACAGTCCATGGAGTACGAAACAGTTAAAACAGCAGTGCAGAATGCTTATGAAGTTGTGCCAGAAACTTATTGGCACAGGTTTCGTTCTCTCAGACGTAAGTCAGGGGAAACTTATCTGGATGTAGCTAGGCAGCAAGAGGTAGTATTTGAACGATGGCTAAAAGCATGTGAAGTTTACACTTTTGCAGACTTAAAACAGCTTGTTCTTATGGAACAGTTTAAAAATAGTCTACCTGTCCATTTGGAAGTATACATTCAGGAGCATGGCGCTACGGAGGTTAAAAAGGCTGCTATGATGGCAGATACTTATGAACTTACACATAAGGAGTCAAGGGTAAAAGAGAGATCAGTGTTTGGTGGTTGGAGAAAGACTAATCCAGAGATCAAAGTAGTTGAGGCTAAAAGTCATAGGGAGTGGCCATCTTCCTCTAAATCTTATAGCCAAATTCGAAAACCTGTATCCTCTTCTCCTTCTGGAGAAATAATCTGCCATTATTGCAGGAAACCTGGCCATATGAAGTCTGGTTGTCCAGTTTTGCAAAAGCGCAGAAATGTGGCGTATACTGACACTTCGAAATCGGTGGCACTTGTAATTGGGTCAGAGAGGCCTACTAGTTGTGTGGATCCTGAGTCAGGAGTCACACCTTCTCTTTATGATGGGTTTGTTTCATTGGGTACTGTGTCCATTGGTTCTGGTGAGCCAGACACCAGCATAAGAATTTTGAGGGACACAGGTGCAGTCCAGTCCTTGCTGTTGCAAGGGGTCATTGATTTGCCTGCCTCAAGCGCGGAGAAGTCGTCAGTGTTGATTCAAGGTGTGGGAGGTTTGTTTGGCACCATGCCATTGCATAAAGTATACCTGACCTCTAACCTGGTGACCGGCTATGTTATTGTAGCAGTAGTGCCATCTTTGCCAGTTCCCGGAGTGTCTATGTTGTTGGGGAATGATCTTGCTGGGGTTCAAGTTTCTGTAACACCTTTGGTCAGTCATATGCCCTGTGAGGTACCAGAAACGGAGGCTTTGGCCAGGGAATATCCTGAGGTGTTTTCAGCTTGTGTAGTCACCCGTGCTCAGTCTCGCCATACAGGATTAGCTCCACCAAGGGGACTGGAGGAGTCTGGAATTGAGTTAGGAGACACGTTTTTTGCAAAACTAGGTGGCTTATCCACGGCAGATCAGTTTAATAGGGAAACTTTAGTCAGAGAGCAGAATGAAGACCCTGAGTTGGCCTCATTGAGCAAGGGGGCTGGTACCATGGAGGAGACCGAGGAGTCAGCAGAAGGCTTTTATATATATCAGGGAGTACTTATGCGGAAGTGGAGACCTCCTAATCGTCCTGCTGCCGATGACTGGAGTGTTGTGGAGCAGATTGTGTTGCCGAAGAGTTTTCGGTTGGAGGTGTTGCGCTTAGCGCATGAAGCACCCATGGCAGGTCATGTGGGCATTCGTAAAACACAGGAGAGAGTCTTGCGTCACTTCTATTGGCCCAAGATGCATAGAGATGTAGTTTCATTTTGTAGGACCTGTCATGCTTGTCAGCTAGCCGGAAAACCCAATCAGAAAGTGCCTAGTGCACCCCTGTGTCCTCTTCCTGTGGTGGAAGAGCCGTTTTCACGAGTGATGATAGATTGTGTTGGACCTTTGCCTAAAACAAAAAAAGGTCACGAGTACTTGCTCACTATTTTAGATGTGTGTACACGATTTCCAGAGGCGGTGCCCTTGAGAAACATTAAGGCAAGAACTATAATTGACTCTTTGCTTCAGTTCTTTTCTCGGTTTGGGCTTCCTCGTGAAATTCAGTCAGATCGTGGTTCAAACTTTACCTCTGGTGTTTTTCAGGAAGCAATGTGTGAGCTGGGTATTAAGCAGCTTACTTCCTCTTCCTATCACCCAGAGTCTCAGGGGGCTATTGAGAGGTTTCATCAGACCCTGAAAAGCATGATTCGAACCTACTGTGTAGCATGTCCAGGGGATTGGGATACTGCCATTCCCTTTCTGCTGTTTGCCATTCGGGATTCTGTGAATGACTCTACAGGGTTTAGTCCCTTTGAGTTATTGTATGGTCATGAAGTAAGGGGTCCCTTAAAAATAGTGAAGGAAATTTTCCTTCAGCCTCAATCGGAAGGTGACTTGCTGCAATATGTGTCTGCTTTTAAAGAGCGCTTGTGGTCTGCGTGTGAACTTGCTAAGGAAAATTTGTCCAAAGCAAAGGAACAGATGAAGAACAGGCATGATAGAAAAGCTGTGTCTAGATCATTCTCAGTTGGGGAGAAAGTGCTGGTTCTAATGCCTATAGGGGGAGACAAATTAGGCACTCAATTTTGTGGCCCATATTCAGTTCTGCGCAAGGTTGGTCAGTGCAATTATGTTGTCAAAACCCCTGATCGACGCAAAGGCACAAGGCTTTGCCATGTTAATTTGATGAAGGCCTACCAGGATCGGTCTGCAGTTGCTCTCCCTGTAGGTTTTGTGGCTGCAGGTCCACCTTTACCTGTTGATACAGAACCAAATGATGACTCTGTGATAGGCACTGAACCTGTCCCTGCTAGGCTGGAAAACTCACTTGCCTTACAGCGGTTGGAAGAGTTACTTGGTCATCTTTCAGTTGAGCAGAGGGCAGACATTAAACTTTTGGTGCAGACTCATCTTGTGTTGTTTAAAGATGTTCCAGGTTGTACTAAACTGATAACACATGACATAGAGACAGGAGATGCTCTCCCTATAAAGCAACATCCATATAGGTTGAATCCAAGTAAACTGGCTCAAGTGAAAAATGAGCTTGCTTACATGAGTCAGATTGGAGTGGTAGCAGTAGGTCAGAGCAATTGGAGTTCCCCCGTTGTGCTCATTCCAAAGCCAGACGGGTCAGTTCGTTTTTGTGTAGATTACCGTAAGGTAAATGCAGTATCCAAGACAGATGCTTTTCCTATACCAAGGTTAGAAGACTGTGTGGATCGTATAGGTAAGGCTCAGTTTGTGTCCAAATTCGATCTGTTGAAAGGATACTGGCAAGTGCCATTGTCAGAACGTGCACAGGAGATTGCTGCTTTTGTTACCCCGGATGCTTTGTATCGCTGCCTCACTTTACCCTTTGGATTAAAGAATGCTCCAGCCACATTCCAAAGATTGATGAATAGTGTAACTTCTGGTCTGGACAATGTAGTTACCTATATTGATGATGTGGTGGTGTATAGCTCTTCGTGGGCTGATCACATTCGTCATATTGGGCAGCTGTTTGACCGGTTGCAGAAGGCAGGTTTGGTGGTCAACCTTTTGAAATGTGAAATTGCTCAAGGTCAGGTTACCTATCTTGGACATCATGTGGGACGTGGCTCAGTGATGCCACATGCTGCTAAGGTGCAAGCTATTTTGGACATTCCAGCTCCATGTACTCGGAAGCAGCTTATGAGAATTCTAGGTATGTGTGGATTCTATCGTAAGTTTGTTTCTAATTTTGCTGCAGTCACGGAACCTCTCACTAATTTGCTGAGAAAGGATGTCAAATTTGTGTGGTCAAGTGACTGTCAGAAAGCTTTGGACCAGGTTAAGGCCATTTTGTCTTGTGAACCAGTTTTAGCTGCTCCTGACTTCTCATGCCCCTTCAAGTTAGCAGTTGATGCTTGTGATGTGGGAATAGGAGCTGTTCTGTTACAAGCTGATGTGAATGGGGTGGATAAACCTGTGGCCTACTTCTCCAAAAAGTTAAATAGGCATCAGAGGGCCTATTCCACAGTTGAGAAAGAAGCATTGGCTTTGGTGCTAGCTGTGCAGCATTTTGAAGTGTATCTTTCTAGTGGTGGTGGGGATGTGGTGGTCTATACGGATCACAACCCACTCACATTTTTGTCCAAATTCAGACTGTCAAACCAGAGAGTGTTTCGATGGAGCCTTGTGCTCCAGCCTTACAGTCTGGTGATTAAACATGTACCTGGAAAAGACAATGTAATTGCAGACGGTTTGTCAAGAGCATGAGTGGTACAAGATTTTGTTGGTTTTGGTGATCAAGTAGATATGTTTAGAGGTTGTAAAATATTATAGTAGACTTCTAGATATTTAATGTTTTATTGCATTTAGGAGGAGGTGGATGCATGACTCCTAACAAAAAAAAAAAAAAATGGGTAGGATTATTTGTTTAGAATTTTTTTTTTTGATGGGGGGAGGGATGTTAGGAATTAGTTAGGTGCATTAAGACTAGACACTACACTTCCACAATATACACTCCAGCCACTGGGGGGGGTCTCTCTCTTCTTGGGATCCTGAAGTGGAATCTGTAAAAGGAAGGCCTCTGGTATGGGATCGAGGCCTGGTGCAGGAGTGAGTCCTGGGAGGTGGTATCAAGATGGTGGACCTAAGAAGGTGGTGAATCCCTCTCCTACCAAACTATAAGCTGTGGCCGTTTTTGTTTTCTTTGTTACCTACCCTTTTGAACTCTATGCCTACTGGGGCTGGCCGGCTATGGAGTCAGTGCTTGGGCTTTTCAAGGATTTTCAGGTAAGATGAGAGAACTTCCCCAGTTCCTACGCACTCACCTTAGTCTCATACACCCTACTTTCAAATTGGGTAACAGCAACACATAGTCACCAAGCTAGGGATCCTAGCTAACCCACCGATAACTCCTCTAGACATTGGGTTTGGGTCAAGGGGGAAGCTAGTGGTTCGTAGCATTAGCAACCAATATCAGGTTAAGAGTTATTTTGCGCAAAATGCATGTGCTAATGTTTTTTGGGTTAATCATGGGTGTGTTTTGGGCGTAACATGAAATAAACCAATCAGTGTGTCACTTGCCATATCCTTTAAGAGCCAGGTATGGTACAGGGGGGTGTACATGCATTGGGCATGTACCTGCATTGCCAAGATAGCAATAAACGTCTGACTGTTGACTACTGTTGTCTGGGTTATATTCAGTCAGTGGCGCACCTTTTTTCTGTTGCCAAAATAGTAATACACCAGAAATGTACCTGAATTCACCTAACTTTGAAACCTCGGTCATCGGTATAGATATATATACACTGCTCAAAAAAATAAAGGGAACACTCAAATAACACATCCTAGATCTGAATGAATGAAATATTCTCATTGAATACTTTGTTCTGTACAAAGTTGAATGTGCTGACAACAAAATCACACAAAAATCATCAATGGAAATCAAATTTATTAACCAATGGAGGCCTGGATTTGGAGCCACACACAAAATTAAAGTAAAAAAACACACTACAGGCTGATCCAACTTTAATGTAATGTCCTTAAAACAAGTCAAAATGAGGCTCAGTATTGTGTGTGGCCTACACGTGCCTGTATGACCTCCCTACAACGCCTGGGCATGCTCCTGATGAGGTGGCGGATGGTCTCCTGAGGGATCTCCTCCCAGACCTGGACTAAAGCATCCGCCAACTCCTGGACAGTCTGTGGTGCAACGTGACGTTGGTGGATGGAGCGAGACATGATGTCCCAGATGTGCTCAATCGGATTCAGGTCTGGGGAACGGGCGGGCCAGCCCATAGCTTCAATGCCTTCATCTTGCAGGAACTGCTGACACACTCCAGCCACATGAGGTCTAGCTTTGTCCTGCATTAGGAGGAACCCAGGGCCAACCGCACCAGCATATGGTCTCACAAGGGGTCTGAGGATCTCATCTCGGTACCTAATGGCAGCCAGGCTACCTCTGGTGAGCACATGGAGGGCTGTGCGGCCCTCCAAAGAAATGCCACCCCACACCATTACTAACCCGCTGCCAAACCGGTCATGCTGAAGGATGTTGCAGGCAGCAGACCGCTCTCCACGGCGTCTCCAGACTCTGTCACGTCTGTCATGTGCTCAGTGTGAACCTGCTTTCATCTGTGAAGAGCACAAGGCGCCAGTGGCGAATTTGCCAATCCTGGTGTTCTCTGGCAAATGCCAAGCGTCCTGCACGGTGTTGGGCTGTGAGCACAACCCCCATCTGTGGACGTCGGGCCCTCATACCATCCTCATGGAGTCGGTTTCTAACCGTTTGTGCAGACACTCCAGCCTGCTGGAGGTCATTTTGCAGGGCTCTGGCAGTGCTCCTCCTGTTCCTTCTTGCACAAAGGCGGAGGTAGCGGTCCTGCTGCTGGGTTGTTGCCCTCCTACGGCCTCCTCCACATCTCCTGGTGTACTGGCCTGTCCCCTGGTAGCGCCTCCAGCCTCTGGACACTACGCTGACAGACACAGCAAACCTTCTTGCCACAGCTTGCATTGATGTGCCATCCTGGATCAGCTGCACTACCTGAGCCACTTGTGTGGGTTGTAGAGTCCGTCTCATGCTACCACAAGTGTGAAAGCACCACCAACATTCAAAACTGACCAAAACATCAGCCAGACAGCATAGGTTCTGAGAAGTGGTCTGTGGTCCCCACCTGCAGAACCACTCCTTTATTGAGTGTGTCTTGCTAATTGCCAATAATTTCCACCTGTTGTCTATTCCATTTGCACAACAGCAGGTGAAATTGATTGTCAATCAGTGTTGCTTCCTAAGTGGACAGTTTAATTTCACAGAAGTTTGATTTACTTGGAGTTATATTGTGTTATTTGAGTGTTCCCTTTATTTTTTTGAGCAGTGTATATTTAAAAGCACCAAACGATAGCAATGAGCATTGCGCATGGTGTATAATCCAATGTTGTGATCCATAAGAAAGTATAATAAGTTATACATAAAAATAGCAATTTTATTTTCTTGTAATTTACTTATCCAGGAGAGACCGTCCGTGTCTAATGAACTGGAGCTGGAGGCGACGGCGGAGCTGGGCGACGCCTCCCTGTTTGTGTACAGCATTAATGACCTGTTTGTGTGGGCGGTGCTGAAGCGGCGCCAGCAGATGGCACTGTTCCTGTGGCATCACGGCGAGCAGGCCATGGCCAGGGCTGTAGTGGCCTGCAGGCTGTATCGCGCGATGGCTACCGAAGCTAAAGAGAGTGACATGGGTGACAGCACTGCTGAGGAGCTGAAGAAATATTCCTTGTGAGCCTTTTGTTGCTTTTTTCTACTGAATGACTGGATTACAAAAACAGGAAACCAGTAAATTACCTCATTACCACAATAACCAATACACTTGTGATGTCTGACTATATATTTACAATAATTCTACAAATAGTAACATATTTGTGGAGTTTATTTAATTAATAGGCTGTTATTATCCAACTACACAGTCCATTAAGTCTCGACTACTGTTAACTGTGGCGCTCCTCAGGGCTCAGTATGTGGGCCACTTTTGTTTACTCTTATTTATGCACCTCCATTTAGTTTTATTACTCATAGATGAATCACTTGTTCGAATCAGGATCATGCAGCTTGCCATCAACTGTCGGAGCCCTGAGAGAGCACAATTGGTCTTGCTCTCTCTCTCTGGGGGAGGGTACAGTAGATGGCGCTTTTTCTCCTCATCACTTCTAGGGTGATGTGGATCAGCACAAGGCTGCATCTGTGAGCTGATGTATCAGAACCGAGCTGCTGCGCTTTCCTCGGAGCGTTAGCGCTGTGATGTTACTCAGTAATGCTGCATCAGCAGCAGTTCAAAAAGAGGCGGAGTCTGACTTCACATGTATCAGAGGAGGTGTGTGCTATTCTTCACCCTCCTGGTATTGTGGCATCACTAGTGGTTGGAATCTATATTTGCACGAAAACTGACATTTTAATTCCATTTAAACATTCCATTCCACTTAAAAATGACTTAAATTTTTTGGAAGAATTGCAAAAAATAATGTTTTTCGATGCTTTCTTCCTAGAGAGTTTGGTCAGCTGGCTGTGGATCTTCTGGACAAGGCCTTTAAGGAGAACCAGTGCTTGGCCATGAAGCTGCTGACCTCAGAGATGAAGGACTGGAGTAGCTTCACATGTCTGCAGATGGCCGTGGCTTCGGGCCTCAGACCTTTTCTGGCCCATTCCTGCACCCAGATGCTCCTAAATGACCTGTGGATGGGCCGCCTCAACATGAGGAAGAACTCCTGGCTGAAGGTAGGACAGAATAGTGTGATTTGTTCTCTGTTGCCCCCTTGAGTTCTTCAGTACTGGAGTACTTTAACTTTAAGTAGGCACATTGAGTTTGTACTGAAGGACAGTCTGTTTGCAGAGCATTGGTTGGGCGTTGGCATTGGCATCTGAAGCTGTACACAGCTCCACTGTTAATCCATGCTCAGTGCAACCATGTGGATATATACAGCCTGCACTGTACCAGTAAAAAGTTTGTAGTAAAAAGTGGCAGAAGCATTTCTGAGTGGAGAAGAATATGGATAAAATATAGTGTTTAATGATATCAGTGTGCTGAAACCACCATTCCTGCTAAGCCAAATAATATATTCATTCTAAAAACTGGGGTGTCGGTTCGCTTTTCGCAGGAGTTCTTCTTCTGGCCACGTCATGTGTCTTTGCGTACTTATGTCCCTTTACGTACAGCCTCTAAAAGAGGATCCGGCTCAGTTTTACTGAACTCGACGGCTGGTGGAGCAATGGAGACTTCAGAAGAGGAAACTCAGAGCTCAGTAGCTCATTCACTCATAGTAAAAACAAAGAAACGAAGGAGTGAAGTTCCTGACTGAACTCTCTCCCTACTCTCTGACTGAACATAACCTGGAATCAGATTTATCCGCTCTGAAAATATACTGTTGAAGGGGTGTAAGATAGTAATGAGCATCCAACGGTTTATCATTTGGTCACATTCAGCAGGGCTTCTACTGCTTCTACTGTACCTTTTTATCATCATTATAAAAGCTGACTGTTGCCAGTATCAGTATTCTGTCCAGACATAAAGTTCAATGCTTAAAGAATCCTCAGCTTTTTAAAGTAATTTTCTACATTAATACATTAGTAACAACTGCTCTGATATAACTGGTTGCCATGTTTCTTTTCACAGACTACTGAAATCATTGTGTGCATCCTGCTGCCCATGGCCATCCACCTGCTGGAGTTTAAGAGTCAGGCCGAGATGTCCCACGTGCCTCAGATGCAGGAGGCTCTGCAGTTTGGGCGGGAGGCAGAGAGCCCAGGAGCTCCAGAGACTGTAGAAACTGGAGAAACAACACAAGCAGTGAGGAAATATCTCATCCTTTTTATTTACTGTTAACTAGTGTTGCAGTGGAAGCCGGTTTTTATAACTTCATGCTGCTTTACTCCTGGTGCAAAAATGTAAGCAGTTCAGTTTGGTGGTTTGATGGCTTGTGATCATCCATCTTCCTCTTGATTATATTCCAGAGGTTTTCAAATTGGTAAAATCAAAGAAACTCATCATTTTTAAAAAGATAAATAAAGATAATCTTTATTTTTTTTCCAGTACCAGTCTAAGTTTAGACACATCTTTTCTCATTGAATGTTTTCTCATGTTTTATCATTTTTATATTGTAATTAAATATTGAAGTTATCCAGACTAAAAAGGAACACATAAAAAAATCATGTAATAACTTAAACGTGTTTAACAAACCAAAATACTCTGTGAAGAAGCATTTAGACGCAAGAAAATCAAGTAATTAACTCTTGATGAGTTTAGCACAGCTGTTAACTAAAAGCCTGAATTCCTCTACCTCATAAAGCTGACTGAGAGGTCTAGCAGTGAATATTAAAGTCATATGTCGTACAGTGTGAACCCATACCTGTCAAGTCTCCCGTTTTGGCCGGGAAACTACCGTATTTTACTCCTCTTTCCCGCCGTCCTCCCGTATTAGTATTTTCCCGTAAATTTCCCGTATTATATTAAGATTAAAAAATATATATTATTGAGGATACAGGGCACTGACCGCTCTGTGTCTCTTAACCAATCGTGGAGCCGGTTCAAGGAGAAAGTCCCGCCTTTCAGGAGAAACAGCCAATCAGCTTGCAAAGGAGAGTCAGTGTGGTGAAGCCCCTAGTCGCTGTGAGTTCAGGCAGCTAGTCGGAGCTGCTGATGTTAAAACATATCTGGATATTCAGCGATTTTTTTTAAAGAAAGGTAACGGTAGTCTAATCATGGAAACTGTGATCAAATTTTTCTGATAGCTGTTTAAAAATACTCGTCTCCGAAATAAAACACACAGATTAAACCTTTTAAAATAAAAAGATTACAGCTTTTTACTGATGGAATATATCTGGTCCATGTCCTTTTAGTAAAGGCTCATAATACTATTTTTAGGTCACCTACAGTCATTTTGCAGAATTTGTGCACCCTTTGTTCAATTTTAAATCTATTAAATAAATAAATAGATATATAATATAAAAGAGTGCATTTATGGCAAAAAAGACATGAAATCTTAACTTTTTTTATATCTAGAAAAGGATTTTTAATTTGGCTGTATTAAAAGAATGCCATATGCAGGAATGTCCACAATATTTCAGATTCTGATAATCTAATTGTAGTGTGTCAGTGGTTCACATGTGGTTATTTTAGATTTTTTGTAAACGTGTCTTAAAATGTAAGGGATACTGAACCTTCGTTGGGCTGGTGGGACGGCTTTAAGCGGACAGAGGAAAATATCCCTTATTTTTAAATCTAAAACTTGACAGGTATGTGTGAACCTACAAAGTGTAAACATGTAAATAAGGAAAAAAAGAGAACACTGCCAACAATGCCAATGCTGCTCCAGCAGTGCTAGCCAGGGGTTAGCAGCAGTCTACAGGCTGATAACACTTACCTCTAAACAACAAAAGAGCTAGCACCTAGTGCGGTTAGCAGCTAATGCTAATACTGCTCCAGTCTCGGTGCTGAAGAACTAAATTGAAACTCCTGTATAATGCTGTACTTCAGTGGAGTGGCTTTACTTAATATTTCCTAATTAATTTCCTTAATACCTGACTGATAGAATGTATACATAAGGAGCTCTGGATTATAAGGCACACTGAAGATTTTTGGGAAAATTAAAGGATTTTAAGTGCAGATTAAGTGCTGAGAAAAATATATTATATTATGATATGTGGTGTCTTTGCTTGTTTTTAAAGGATCCGAGTGATGCAGAAGCAGGAAGGAGCGGCAGGAACCGGAAGTTGACTCGCAGCGCGAGGTGGATACCGTGGGCCAGGAAGGTGTACGACTTCTACAACGCTCCTGTAGTTAAATTCTGGTTCCACACTGTGAGTCTTTACCTGCTTTTACTGTTTACCAGAAAACACAGTACAGTTATTCATCATCTTCATGATTTGGACTCTATATGCCATCATACCGGATTTAAAATTAAACTAATGTGATTTAAATATAGTGTAGACTTTCAGGTTTAATTCAATGGGAAGAACTAAAATATCCTATGAAGGGTTTAGGAATTACAACCACTTTTCTACAAAGCCTCCTCATTTCAAGGGTTTAAAAGGTAATTGGACAAATGACTTTAAAAGCTTTTTTTTTTTTTACTTCATGGGCTGTTTGTGGTTGTGAAAAAGTTAAAGGTGTATGGGTATGGTTTAATATTTTAATTTACTAACTGTATCAAACTACATTTAAAATAAAGACAAAATGGGTTTTCATCCAATTTTTAAATTATCTAGTTTTTCATTTTAGCCTTTCGCAAAATGAATTTCAAAAATTGTCTCTCAATTTTCAGATTTGTCCATTTTTGTATTTTGTAACACAAATCTGATTTTATAATCCAATTAGCAAAATGCTAAAATAGATTTTATTTTCTCTAAAATTACAATTGTGAGGGGCAGAGATAAAAAAATATAAATTGTAAAAATGGATGAAAACTTATTTATTTTACTGTATTTTACTTAATATTGAGTTTTTAAATCTTTTTTTTATTTTTGTATTTATTTTGCCTCTGACTGTCTTAAAAAAAATTATATAAATGTTACTCTGACCGGAATGAATACTTTGACAGGCTGCTGTATTTGTATTTCTCTGTAATTGTAATTGTATAATTATGAGTATATGTTTTGTCTGATTTCTGTGCAGATGTCCTACCTGGCGTTTCTCATGCTCTTCGCCTACACGGTGTTGGTGAGGATGGAGAAGAGGCCCAGTGCTCCAGAGTGGCTCGTCATTTCATACATCTTATCTACAGCTTTGGAGAAAGCTAGAGAGGTGAGCCCCCTCTCTAAATCATATTGTATGTATTTTTGTATAAAAAGAAGATTCTGGAGTGGCCATTGCAATCGCCCGACTTCCATACTATAGAAAGTCTCTGGTGGGTATTGAAGTAGGCAGAAGCTTTAAAAGCATTGAAAAGGCTCTACCCAGGTGCTGTGCAACATGAGGGACACCTTGTGGTCATGTGCTGTTATTACCAGGGTTTGTTTAAGCAATAGAACACGAGAGGGATTGTGTTATCAGGAATAACATCCCGGCTGTTATTCGGTCGTAGGCACGAGCCGAAGGTGAGTGATGTTATTCGTGATAACACACGACCTCAAGTGTTCTATTGCTTTTATACAACAGTTTCTTTTTTACAAAATGAATAAAGAAAATAAATCAAAGAACTTTATAAATTCAGAATGAATATGCTTTAATATGAACTGTGCCTTCCGCCAAAAAGTAGTTCCACCACAACTGTAACAGAACTGAAACTTAACTACAAAACGGTGTATGGTTCATACAGACTAACACCACGAAAGTTAGCTTGAAATCAAAATTGGGAATAAGTGAAGATGGTAACGTTAGGAGGGTGAAATAACGCTAATACTCTCCTCTCCTGCTCCGTGGAGTCGTCTTCAGGTGAACGCTGCACGTTTTTTGATCATTTCTGCTTGTTTTGCTGGGTGGTGTTGGTTTTAGCTAGCTGGCTGGACTGTGGTTAGGTTAGCGTAGCTTGCTTTAGCTCAGCATTAGCTTAGCGTAGCTTAGCCTAGCCTGGCTGGTTAGCTTTCTGGATGTCAGACGGGATTAGCCGAAGTGATTTTATTTCCCTTTTTTCCACAAAAGACGAGCCAGCGCTGCAGGTTATGGGCGAGCTTTCTGCGGCTGAGCGCTAGCCTGTGCTAAGCTAACGCTGCTGCGGGTGTCCTGTGTGTATATACGCCGTTACTCGGCAACGCGTCGGCGGAGTGATACAGGTTTAGTGTGAGAAGGCCGTGATGTTATCACATATACCAGCACGGCTAGAACACTTCTCAACCAATTAGATTGTGAGGTCAAAACTAACTGTTGTTGTGATGGGCAGTGCTGCACCGCGGGCTGCCAGCAGGGGGACTGGTAGAAATGGTAGAGTGGGATCCCAAATCTCCAACTCCCAGAATCCCCGGCGATGATTAGTGTCAACCAGCTGCACATGTGCACTACCCTATTTAAACCTCAGTCAAACCAGACCTCACTGTTGCACCTTCACTGAGGGGTGACCGGTACCAGAGGGTATAAGAAAAGAAAAGAAAAGAAAAGAAAAGAGAATAAAATAAAAGGTGATCTCAAAAAAGGAAAGTGATCACAGCAAGCATTGCAAAAAGAAAATAAAAGAAAAAAGAAAAGGTGATCTCAAAAGAAAGCCACACAAAAAAAAGAAAAGAAAAGAAAAAGGTGGTCTCAAAATAAGGAAAGAGATCTGAAAAGAAAGCCACACAGAAATAAAATAAAAGAAAATATCTTGAAAGAGAGCATAAAGAGAGGACTGAGCAGTGCTCAGACAGTTCTAAGTTTGGTTGTGTTTTAGTTTGGTTTATTTGAAGTTTAAAGCTGTCTTTTGTTGGTACAAGCCATTTTGTGGCATTTCCTTTGTTCTGTTTCCCGCCTTTTTTTCCACACCTCTTGTTGAGGATTTTTTCCCACTCATTCTCCAGTCTACTCTGAGAAACAGTCACTTAAGCACAACACATTTAAAATTATTATCCCAATCCATAACTAGAACTAAATAATACAAAATAGAACTATATCCTTATTAAGTATATATATATATATAAATATATATCCATTATATATTCATATCTGCTCTGCACTTGGATCCCACACCTACCCCAACCGTAACAGTTGTATAAACGGTCATGAAAAACCTGGAAAAGTCATGGAATTTGAAAACAGCAGATTCCTGACCTCGATAAGTTTTGAAAAAAACCCAAAAAACTTTACAAATCTCAGTGTTTCCGTTCATCGTCTAAGAAAAGCTATTTTGGTGTTAAAATTAATTAAATATTTAGGCAAATCCATAGTGTCACGGCTGCACTGATATTTGAAAGACTGTACGATCATGATAATTTGCCGTGAAGATTTGGAAAAGTCATGGAAATGTTTTAGTTGAAAAGTGTATGAACCCTGTATTACATTTCTATGCATACAGTATATAGTGTCAATAAATTTGTATGTGAAGTATGTAAACCCTTTGGGATTACCTGGATTTCTGCATAAATTGGTTATTAAATATGATCTGATCTTCATCTAAGTCACAACAATAGACAAACACAGTCTGCCTAATCCAATACTTAGTAATACCACACAAAAAGTTATATGTTTGCATGGTTTTATTGAACACAACATGTTAACATTCTGCAGATAAAACTAGATCCTTTAAAAGCTGTATCTCTGCATCTACAGCTCTGTTCAAACTATAATTTAACCATTTAAATGTTTTATGACCTGATTTCTAGAACACAAATTTTAAATCTAAAATATTTATACTCACATACCAACAATAATACTGTTTTAATGTACATTAAATCATATATAAATACATTTCACATTCAAACATTAACAATATTACACAACTGATTAATAAATGTTAATTTTTATTTTAAGTGTGTAGTTTATATTTTAAGGCAACTGATGAAAAATTGATTAAATTTTAGTCAACTAAACTGACTGTAATTTTAGTCGACTAAATTCTTATGATATTAAGTCGACTAAAACTAGACTAAAACTAAAAACATTTCAAATGACTAAATTATGACTAAAACTAAATCAAAATTTGTTATCAAAATTAACACTGCTATCCAGTTAAGGATAAACCCCTCCTCTCCTCCCACCCCGTTTCAAAGGTTCAGTTTATCTTCATACCAAGTTAAAGGTCCTCAGCTACAAGTTATCTCCTCAGTCTTTTATAGACTTTATGTTCTCCTTCTGTCTCTGAAGTGTCTCTCTATCTCTACAGCCCTGTTAATCATTGACAGAGCAGTAGCTGTTAGCACCTTCAATAAGCCACCAAAAGGTCAAGCAGCTATTTAAACCCTACAGCCTGTGCTGAGAGAATTTGGTTATATTTTGTTCATTTTTTGTTATAATTAACTTATATTAACATGCTGGGTTCAAAATAACTTCAGCTGGGTCAGTTTGGAAACTCGGAGCTGGTTGCAAGCTGTGTTGGGTTAATGGTTTGACCCTGTGCACTGAATTATGGCTATTTAGCCACCTGCTGGGTAAAACAACTACATCAGGGTCCAAACTTTTTTTGTTGGGGGCCAGAAGGAGAAATATATTTGAAGTCACGGGCCACAGACTCTGTAATAAAACAAATAATGAAATATACCACTTTAAATAATACTTTTTCCTGATTACTTTCATTTACACACCATTTTACTTGACTAACTATCTTTATCTTTGAGAGTGTTGTGTAAACTAAGATTTTTCAAATTGATGTTTCATTTCATGATGTCTCTTAATGTTAAACTCCTTAATTACGCCAACTTTTAGACTCATTTGCCCTGTTTTTCTGCGCTATAACTTCGCACTCTCTCCGCTTTTAGACTCTTTGCCCCATTTTTCTGCGCTAGAAATGCGCACTCTCTCCGCTTTTAGACTCTTTGCCCCGTTTTTCTGCGCTAGAAATACGCACTCTCTCCGCTTTTAGACTCTTTGGCCTGTTTTTCTGCGCTAGAAATGCACACTCTCTCCGCTTTTAGACTCTTTGGCCCGTTTTTCTGTGCTAAAACTGCACACTCTCTCCGCTTTTAGACTCTTTGGCCCGTTTTTCTGCGCTAGAAATGCGCACCCTCTCCGCTTTTAGACTCTTTAGCCCGTTTTTCTGCACTAAAACTTCGCACTCTCTCTGCTTTTAGACTCTTTGGCCCATTTTTCTGCGCTAGAAATTTTGAATCTCACGTTATAAAAACCTGCTTAACAGCGGGCCAACTTTCATTCTATTTCTAAAATACCTCGCGTTTGGACACCCCTGAACTACATGGTTGAGATCTTTTTTTGGTTGAGTTTTTTTAGAAGATATTGACGCAGTGAGCTTTGAACCAAATATATAAAGAACCATCCAGTCTGCTATTAGCTGGTCCAAGTCCAAATGCCAGTGTCACACGGTGCCTCACATTGACATCACTCCCTCATCCGAACACGACACTGCACACCGCACCACCAGGGAGTCAATCACCGGAGTATTGATTTCACCTGTTTGCATCACTACAAATACACAATTAATGTACTGTTTATAATTATTAAGTTAGTGTAAAGCTCCTTAATCTAAAACCTCTGTCTTCCTCTGTATTTCTCTCTCTCAGGTACTGATGTCTGAGCCTAGAAAGTTCAGGAAAAAGCTGAAAGTGTGGTTCAGCGAGTACTGGAACATGCACGACTTCATCGCCATCATCCTCTTCTTTACTGGTTTTGCCCTGCGCTGGCAATCTGGTCTGGTCCATACAGCCGGACGCCTCATCTACTGCCTGAACATCATCTTCTGGTTTGTCCGTCTTCTG
Organism: Astyanax mexicanus; assembly: GCF_023375975.1. Taxonomy (NCBI): domain Eukaryota; kingdom Metazoa; phylum Chordata; class Actinopteri; order Characiformes; family Acestrorhamphidae; genus Astyanax; species Astyanax mexicanus. Next base: position 7,681,394 of record NC_064429.1, read on the forward strand.
GACCTGCTGGCCATTAACCAGAAAGCTGGACCCTACCTGACCATGATCACCAAAATGGTATTAAAGTAGTTTTACAGTTATACCAGGGTATCTAGTCTCGCTAGTTATTAAGTTATTAAGTTATAAATGTGAATATCAGCATTGCTATTGGCAGATATAGAGTACAGGCCAAAAGTTTGGACACACCTTCTCTTTTTCTTTATTTTCATGACTATTTACATTGTAGATTCTCACTGAATATATATAACAATATATTACAACCATCCCATCCGGAACTCCTTCAAGACTGTTGGAAAACCATTTCAGGTGGCCCCCTCTTGACGCTCATTGAGAGAACATAAAACTCCACATGTGTTCATTCATAGTTTTGAGGCTTCAGTGAGAATCTACAATGTAAATAGTCATGAAAATAAAGAAAATGCATTTAAAGGCGTGTCCAAATGTTAAGCATGTACTGTATATCAACCCAGAGTTCCCAACCAGTTGGTGGGTTCCTAGATAAAATATATTTTTTTGTGGTCTCAGTTATAAATAAGGCTGTGTGTTTGGTGTGTCTGTGTGTGTTACAGATGAGCAACATGTTCTACATAGTGGTGATAATGGGCATTGTGCTGGTGAGTTTTGGCACTCCCCGGGGCTCGGTCCTGAAGCCCTATGAGGAACCGTCCTGGGACCTGTTGAAGGAAGTGCTCTTCCAGCCCTACTTCATGATGTTCGGAGAAGTCTACGCTGGTGAAATTAATCGTGCGTAACAAAAAATAAAAGCACTTATTGGGCAAAAATGCTTTTAGTCTAAGTGTCCACCTAACATTTCCACCTTCTTTATATATACATCTCTGATTCTTAAAAAGTTGTGGGACGCTGTGTAGAATGTAAATAAATGGAAAGAAAAACAGGAGGCAATGCAAATCTCATAGATATTCAGTTTTTGAATCAGTTTCTCTGATTTTGCTATTTATAGGTTTATGTTTGAGTACAATTAACATTGTTTAAATAACGTTGTTTCTATAAACTACGAAAAACATTTCTCCCAAATTCCAAATAAAAATATCATCATTTAGAGCATTTATTTGCAGAAAATGAGAAATGGCTGAAATAACAAAAAAGATGCAGAGCTTTCAGACCTCAAATAATGCAAAAAAATAAAACAAGTTCATATTCATAAAGTTTAAAAAGTTCAGAAATCAATATTTGGTGGAATAACCCTGGTTGTTTTTTAATCATAGTTTTAAACATGCATCTTGGCACCATGTTCTCCTCCAGTCTTACACACTGCTTTTGGATAACTTTATGCTGCTTTACTCCTGGTAAAAAGTTATGAAGTTCACCCATCTTTTGTGAACATCCATCTTCTTCTTAATTAACTCCATTTTTGCCAACGAGAGACTCTAAAATGCTCCTTTTCTACCCAGTAATTATTAGTACTGTTTACTTTTTTAGCATTTTGTTGCCCCATCACAGTGTATTTTAAGATGTGTTGCTGCCATCAAGTTCTAAATAGTTCTTACATGTTTAGTTTTTTCTGGGATTATGGTAGTAAATTGGTTTGTCGTTTGTCTCTGAAACTAGTACAAAAGTTTCACTTTAATACCCAAGTCAAAAACTGAAGGTACCCCTCTTGTAGGTCTTCCAGCTGAGGTGTGTTTTCTTGTGTTTTAAACAGCCTGTGAGGAGAACCCAGACTGTCCTCCTGGTTCGTTTCTGAATCCACTTCTTCAGGCTGTCTACCTGTTCATGCAGTACATCATCATGGTCAATCTCCTCATCGCCTTCTATAAGTAAGTTCTAATTACGTGCTGTATCTGAGGTACGAGTCACCTAAAATAAAAGAAAGAAAAATGGTGTATCTAAGCAATTTCTCAAGCAATTTCTCTGTATTACTAGAAGTACTAGGAGGTATTTTAGGTGGTTGCTATGGTATCGCTAAGGTATGTGATGCAGTGTTTAGTGTAGGCAGTGTGTCATCCACACACTGTAAACCCAGAAGTTGTTTAAAGTCAAATAAATTAAGTCTGTTTTACGTAAAATTGGAGATTTCTCAACAATACTCAACTATTTTGAGTTAGTTGAACTGAATTTGTGGGCACATATACTGTACTATTCAAACTGAGATCTTTGAGTTGAACCAACTTATAATAACTAAGTTTAGTCTGGTGCCATTAACAGCTTCTTTTCCATTGGCTTCTGTCACAATCTATTTGCATACTGGGTGTGTCCAACAGTTTCTGACTGACACTCACCATCAGTGTGTAGAGATTCACTCAGGGCTACATTAGGTAAACTTGTAGATCACATATTATGATCAAATGCTTGTTCTCTGTGTTGTAGCTGTAGAACAAAAAGCATCATTTACTGAGCTGCTGCAGTAACTCTGTGTTCTCTCCGTGCTCTCAGTACTTTTAATTCTTTACTGTTTTCTTTCATCTACCTTTCTATGAGTATTTAAAAAAAAATAGTTGAATGAAACCAGAAAGAAGACTAAACACAAGTTCAGGAAAATATTAATTTTAAATATATAGGTACAGTCATATGAAAAAGTTTGGGCCCCCCTATTTATCTTAATCATTTTTAGTTGTAAATATTTGGGTGTTTGCAACAGCCATTTCAGTTTGATATATCTAATAACTGATGGACACAGTAATATTTCAGGATTGAAATGAGGTTTATTGTACTAACAGAAAATGTGCAATATGCATTAAACCAAAATTTGACCGGAGCAAAAGTATGGGCACCCTTATCATTTTATTGATTTGAATACTCCTAACTACTTTTTACTGACTTACTGAAGCACAAAATTGGCATCATGGGCTCATCAAAACAACTCTCAAATGATCTAAAAACAAAGATTGTTCAACATAGTTGTTCAGGGGAAGGATACAAAAAGTTGTCTCAGAGATTTAAGCTGTCAGTTTCCACTGTGAGGAACATAGTAAGGAAATGGAAGAGCACAGGGACAGTTCTTGTTAAGCCCAGAAGTGGCAGACCAAGAAAAATATCAGAAAGGCAGAGAAGAAGAATGGCGAACACCGGTCAAATTTTGGTTTAATGTTTCTGTTTGTACAATAAACCTCATTTCAATCCTGAAATGTTATCCTGTAATGTCCATCAGTTATTAGATATATCAAACTGAAATGGCTGTTGCAAACACCCAAATATTTACAACTAAAAATGATTAAGATAAATAGGGGTGCACAAACTTTTTCATATGACTGTATATGTATTTTTTATTTTGTTATATTACATGAACTTAAAATTTATCGCTTAATCGCTTACAACAAAAGTTTTGAGTTTGTTCAACTTATCGGGTTTTACAGTGCAGATGATGACATGGCTCTTCAAACCATCCGTATCCATTCATACACCCCTCAGTCTGGTGCAGGATGTATAAAAGAGCCCTCAACATACTTACTTATACATATACATATACTTAATTTATTTTTATGCACTCTTTCCCTCATAGCAACGTCTACATCCACATGAAGACCATGTCCAACCAGCTGTGGAAGTACAACCGCTACCGATACATCATGACCTATCAGAAGAAGCCGTGGCTGCCTCCACCTTTGATCATTTTCAGTCACATGACCCTGTGTGTGAGCACAGCATGGCAAAAGCATAAAGGGGCATGTTTACATGGGAGGGACTCCGGCCTTAGTGAGTGTTTTCAGATTTCTTGCTGTATTAATATAGCTAGCCAGCATGCTAACGTGAGATTTTTACTTAGTTAAACTGTGGGCAGGGTGGGATCTGATGGGCAGCATGGGTAACACTCACAGGTACTACTTCTTTTAATGACAACATAAGGTTAATGGAAATTAATTTAATAAGTGTGTGGGCCATTCCACCGAATGAGTGATATTTCTGTTCCCAAGAAATATATATAAACATATATAAATGTGCACACAAAATAACTTTAAAATACATTTTATTATTAAGCATAGTGTCTTTCACATTGACCTAATTGCCTAAAGACCTAAAAGTAAGATATGTAGTTAAAAATATTAATAAAAACTATTTAGAACACTAAAAGAATGGCATTTGTTACCCAGCTGTCCCCACTCTCTAACTATAAACTATGAAATATAATTATTAAAATCCCTCAGAGATTCATTGTTTTGCATTGTTGTGGGACTCCAAATCCTATCTATGCTTTAAAAATTTATATTTTTTATTAAATCCATAATATTTAATTTAAAAAACACATTTTAGTTGTGTCCCTGGGTTTCCACTCAGCCCTGTTACCGCAACACATTACCCTGAACATCTGAAACATCTGGAACATTCTACAACAGGAAGTCACATCTACAACAGGAAGTGACATCAGCTGGCTTTTCAAGAGATCATGGGAAGATCAAAATTAAGCTCCCTCATTAGATTTTTTCTGTATTTTTGATCTTATTGTAACGATGACTGAGGAGCTCAAAAACACTCACTCCTGTTACCTCAATTACTACTTAGATCTTATTAGTTTATTTTTAAAATACAATTTTTTGGAAAATCACTATAATGTGCTCAGTGTCTTCATGCTATTAGCTAATTCTATACTAAAAACTCATTTTTTTTTAGATAAATTCCTGTTACTTAAAACAGGAAAAGTATTTGCTAATAGATGAGATTATCATTGAAATGTTTCTAGAGTTGTTCCTGGCTCCTGATGATCTGAAGAAGCTGCATGAGTTTGAGGAGAAGTGTGTGATTGGCTATTTCCGAGACAAACACGAGAGTCAAGACAACAGCCAGCTCAACCGCATCCGCTCTGCTGCTGACAAGTATGTTTTCTACTAAATACTGTCCTTATTTACTACTTTCACACATTCAAAACTTTGGACACACCTTTAATTCAGAGGGGGTTTTTTTTCATTATTTTAAAATATCTGCATTGTAGATTAATTCTAAATTCATTTTAGCTTCAAAGTAACAGCTTTGCACATCTTGACTAGGTTTTTTCTCAGTCAGCTTTATAAGGGCACTTGAATTTCTTGTCTCTTAATAAAGTGTTTGAGAGCATCAGTTAAAGTAAAGTAGTGAAGAGGTAGAGTTACAGGTATACAGTGAATAGTGAATATTTGAGTAATGCTCTAATCCAGATTATGAGAAGAAGTGAAGGTCAGTCAATCAGAAGACCTTCAAAAATGTTATGATGAAACTGGCACTCATCAGGACCAACCGAGGAAAGGAAGAGCAAGAGCTTCCAGCCTCAGAAACGGCTAAAAGTTAACATCTCCCCAGATAAGAGCACCTAAATGCTTCTTCAGAGAGTATTTTGGTTTGTTTAACACTTTTAAGTCACTACATGATTCATTATGTGTTCCTTTGTAGTTTGGATGACTTGAGTATTCATTTTAAATGTAGGAAATAAATCAAAAATAAAATAAAAATAAAAACATGCACCTAAAGCTTGACTATTTGGTTTAGCTAAGGAGCTATGAGGTTAATATTGGTCAGTGTTTCTCTGTAGGGGCAAATGGTTACCAAAACCATGCTATACCATTTTGCTCTGATGACAGTAACAGTCTTCATCTAATATCACTACCACAGTGCTAGCATGCCAGCCAGTGTTGGCACTCCTACTTCAACCTCACCCTCCATCATTACTGTGGCAGAAAAATAAACTGTTGATGCGGACAGAGGTTGTGTGAGTCTCTGATAGATCACAGTATTGATAATAAACACATTATTTGTAACTTAATTAGTAATTTATATTGTATGTAAACTCCACCAGACACATGATGGGAAATAATCTCAGAAAGAATCTAGTTGCAGGTCTTGCAGTTAGTGATCCCCAGTCTTTAAAAAAAAATCTTAGCCTCTGATTTAAAAAAAGTCTGTGATGAGTCCTTAGATGTGAGACTTCAGTCTGTTAAAAGTCTTTTCAGAATCTTTTCAAAGTCGTGTAGTGTATGGACAGCTTAAGTTACCAACCTAATGTTGTGTGGCTCTCAAGCTAATATTCCCCACAATTCATTTCGTTTTCTTACCCAGAGCCAAGGAGATGATGGGCACTTTGGAAGAGGTGGCAGAGAAGGTCCAGTTCATCCAGGAAAGCCTCCAGATGCTGGACGGTCACCTGGGTCAACTCCAGGAGCTCTCGGCACAAGCCGTGGACACCCTCAACCTCCTCTCGGCTACCGACAACAGGCAGCAGGAGGCCGTCCTGCTCGGCCACAGCCAGCCAATCGCCAGCCCTTACCAGAAGCTGTCGCACAGCTGGAGCCTGCGGGTCGGTGGCACCGTCACCCCCAGCCATGCCCCTTTGTCTCCGAAGCCCTACCGTAGCACCCCGCCCTCCCTGCTGCGCGGGATGGCGGGGCCAGGGAAGAAGCATCCGTCTCTGGATTTGCCGGCGGTGGGCAGTGTAGGGCTGTGGGACAGCAGACCCAGGTGGGTGTTGGGGAACGGTGGAGGTTCAGGCAGAGCCTCGCCTGCAGGCTACCGACACTCACACGGCTCACTCCCTCACCTCTGGGGGGCGCCGTGGAGGGACAGGATGCCCTACGACTCGCCGTCCATTCCCAGCTCACCCACTGTGCTCTGGGCTCCCGAGTCCTTCCGCCTCCCCAGTCAGGGCGAGTCCATGGAGGAAGAGGAAGAGGAAGAAGAGGACGAGGAGGAAATCATCGATGACGACGATGAGGAACGATGCTTCTCCCGCGCTTCCAGCCACGTCATGCTCTTATCCGACCCTCAGAGCAACAGGGGCCGGCAGCTGGGGATCGTGAACCCCGCGTTCTCTGGTGACAGTGAATTAGCCAGGCCCAGGCGAAGCCGATTTAGCAGGAAGTGGCCGTATTCCGCCACACAGAGAGACCTGGAGCACAGCCGCTCGCTCTCAGCCAGCGTCGAGACCATGGCCATGCCCACAGCAGGAGTCAGCACCACGAGAGAAGACACGCCCCCATCTGAAGGACAGAAGGAAGAAGGTACAGTATTGTGAACTATAAAGGCTGTAAATATATGAGGCAAAAAAATAAGGAGTCTAAAGTGTAGGATTTCCACTTCAATTAAAAAAAAACACTAAACCATAAATTACATTTTTTCATTAATATCTAAAATGTGTTGATGTGAAGTAATGAAACAAACCAGTCTTGCCTAAAAATGTTAAAAACATTTCTTACCCTTTAAAAAAAGCTTTTATTGTGGTAATTTCGGTCTCTGCAGCGCCCTAGATCTATAGAGGCAAATCAAAAGACCTCATTTTTACTAATTGTATGTAATTTAGAACACTTTTTTATATTAAAAGCATTTTTTATACTATTAAATCTAAAACATAAAGGCTTCCAATCCAATATACATAAAAAACAGTTATTTTAGTTAACTGGATTTAATGTTCATATAGATTTTATATTAGAATTTTAGAGTCTTTTTTGTGTGCACTGCAGACAGAAAATTAAAATGTATTTATTTATTTATTTATTTATTTATTTTTTGTTCAACATGCTCTCTCCCAATATGCAATCAATCAATCAATCAATAACACTGCCCCCTTGCTGACGTCCAACCATCTGCGTCTCACTACCGCTATCAGAAGTTTTTCGTTTGTTAAGAAAGTAATTGAATTCATATGTTTCAGTCTGGAACGGCTGTAGAAACATTTGACTGGGATTCCCGCTGGGTTGTTTTTAATCAATCGAGTGTAATGTTGTCATGTGACCACTAGATGGTACGGGCGGTGTAAAAGGCCAATAGGTTAAAGTAAAAACAAAAATGGGTATCATGATACAGAGACTTTTTAATTGATTAATCAACGAGCCGAAGGAAAGGTTTATAAGCCAAAGAAGCATCACTAGATCAAATAAAGCAAATCAAAGGACCTCATTTTCACTAATTATATGTAATTTAGAACACTGTTTTGTATATAAAATGTTTTTAATACTAATAAATAAAATAAAAAAAGTTAAGCACAGGCTTCCAATCCATTGTACATAAACAAACTGGATTTAATGTTAAAATAGATTTTATATTGGAGTTTTCTTTTGTGTGCACTGCAGACAGAACATTTATAAAAATGATTTATTTATTTATATATTATTATTTTTTCAACACTGGCACGTAATTCAGGTCTGAAAGGGTTAAACTATCTTCTTGTTTGCAGGACGGCCCACGACATTAGGAAGAAAGCACTCGCTTGGAAGAAAGTGTGTCAAAATCAAGGAAGGGGAAGCAAAGAACGTGAGGAAATTCACATATTGTACATTTTTATTATTTTAATATGTTGGAAGAAGATTATTCTTGTTTACTTGTTTACATCACATGACCTAGTACCCTGCGTATGATCCCACAGGTTAAAAAGTGTGTGCACATGCAGGACTCCTTCCGGAAGAGCACGCGGAAAGGGAAGGGGAAGGGGAAGGGGAAGGGGAAGGGGAAGGGGAAGGGCCTGGCTGGACGCAGGTTTCAGTCGTCCATCAGTCTGACGCAGCTGAGTACGCCTTTCTTTATCTGATCCACCGTGTTTTTACTGAGTATCTGAAGTCATCTGCAGTGATGTGGGGCTGAATATCTCTTTAATTTTTTGTCCCTCAGATTTAGATCAAGTGGATTTCTTACCAAAGTCTATCGCACTGAGTCAGGTGAGCATGCTTCTGAATCACTTCAAGATCAAAATCAGTTCATTAATAAAATACTCTAGCAACCACCCAGCATCACCATAGAAACCCTACACTAAAATAGTGTGACCAAACGTCCGTATTTCCTGAGACATGTCCGTATTTCACGTCCTGTCCCGGGCTTTTTTTAAAAAGTGAGGAAATGTCCTGTTTTTTTTAATTACCTTCATTAGACCATTAAATTTACAGGCACTAGGGCACTGCGCACGCCGCTGCGTGTGACATAATCCCTGAGTCGCGTCAGTGAGAGCAGCCCCCCCCCCCCCTACACATTTATATTACATACAGTATGTTTGGCCAAGGGCTAATAAACATTGCTTCATTTGTAAATTTGAAACTAAACAATTTTTCTACTCATATCTTGAGTTTAATTTATTTTCTTTTACATTTTATTAAAAAACTAATAAAAAAGAGTAGCACTTTTTAAAATAAATGTAACATAAGAAAGGTAAAGGGCAAATATTAACCATGTAAGCTGTTTTTATTGCTTGCAATTTAGGTGAAGCAAGCATGTGTAAAGCATTTTAATGTAATGCCGTGAGCCCCGCCCACAACACTTACACACCGCTCCACCAACACCGTGCCCACAGCCGCCGCTGACTGACCCCGCCCCGTATTTACAGATCGGGATTAAATATCTATAATATAATGTCTTCAGTGTGACACAAAAAAAAAAATATTGAATTTAACTCACACAGTCTCAGTCAGTCTCTCACCACATTCACCATGTAGCCTGTCACTCACCTCCTCCACAGTGTCTGCCTCTTTATAAAAAGCTAAATATCGATTGAACCATTGAACAATTTGCCTATAGTAGCTTTAAAAATAAAGAAAACGTTAAAAAAATTATAAAATAAAACAAACAAAACCCTTAAAAAAAACATAAAATAACACTTCTGGCTAACTGCTGCTCTTATAATAACATTTAAGAACACGGCAAAAAAAAAAAAAAAAAAAATATGTAATTCACGTAAAAAAAAGTTACTGTAAAAAAGTGACAGCCTATTTAAAAAGCAACAGATGTTGTTCATTTGTATCATTTCTAACATATTTAGGATTGTTACAGCTTCAAAAACATGTATAATGCAAATTAGGTGTTGACGTCATTTAGCGACTCCCCCGCAACAATCCATCGTTTAATCCATCGTTTTTTCATTTATTTTAAAATGTCTGTTGTGGTAACTAATATGAATGAATGAAAGGTCTCCTGTGCTCCAGTTTAATGCAGCTTTAGTCCAGAATTAATCACAGAATATTGTTGTGATTAATCAGATTTAAATATTTTAATCGATTATCTTGCCACCAGAATCCACGTAGCCCCACCCATTCAGTTTGGAGCAGCTGGGCTCGATCTGTCAGCGGCAGGTCCTCGTGAGTTTCTAAAACTTTTGCAGTTGTTTTAATCAAACAATTTATGTTCTTATTTTTCTTTTAATACATTAAAATAAACAACACTTGTAACACTTGTTATCTCTCTTATTTCTGCTCTGTTTTCCCTCTTTTTTTCTCTTCTGCAGGGCACAAAGTTGGGTAACGAGTGATTGTAAGTTCTAATACATTTATATATATTTTTTAAATATATAAATCATTAAATTAAAAAATCAAAAAAGTGCTTCAGTGATCCAGTATAACGCTGCTTTAATCCGGTGGACGATACACTGCAAAAAAACTAAATCTTAGCAAGTGAAATTTTCTAAATTTAAGGCAATAAATCTTATTTTCTTCTCTGATAAGAATGTTTTTGGTCTTACTAAGCATTGTGTGTAAGTATTAGATTATTTTTCTTATTTTAGGGATAATTATCTTAATCATTCTTACTTAGAATTTGTAGCTTATTTCAAGCCATTTGAACTCAAAATAAGCAGCAATCAAGTTATTCTGATTCTCGGGTCCAAAAACAGTGACTTTTTTGCTTGATTTAGGTGTTACTTCACTCATTTTGAGACTTTGCCATTGCTTTTTGTAAGAAATCTTACTAAGAAAGTTTTGCTTGCCTCATTGGCAGATTGTTTTGCTTAATATACATATATTTGTCTTAACTTGCATATATTTTGTCTAGTTGTTGCCAATGGATTTTTTTGCAGTGTAGGATTGTGTAGGACTGGACAACAGTTAGAAATGTTTTAAAATAAAGACATTTTTTAACCTTTATAAGTCTTTGCAATGTCATGTGTTACTTTACAACATGTGTAATAATGCCCTGCTAAGTGCAGTTCAGCCACTGACCTATAATCTTAGAGTCTCTGTAAAACACAAAATCCACCGGAGATCCTATTTAAACCTATAGTAACTTACACACAGAGGTGGGTAGTCCAGGTCCAGAAAGTAAAAACCGCTTTTTCAAAACTATTATAATCATACACCTACCTATCTCAATTGTACTTGGCTGGTGGTGTTTTTCCTCCATATACGAATTCTAACCATTTGTTTCTTAGCTCTGAATTACTGGGTAAAGCACATAATTAAACACTGATGTGTTATTCGCACAAATAACACAGGAATGAACTGCATGATGTTACTAGCTCTGTTATTTGGCTCCTATCTGGCAAGACAGCGTCACTGCCCGGCTTCAGCTCTGTCTGTGGACGGTCCTGAGCCGAGGTGGGCGGGGCCATGAATACTAATTCACGGGTTGATGTAGACACGGTTCTTTTCCTGATCGACTCGTTTTTCTGAATATTTTTTTTTTACTAGCTACTGCAGATAATGAAGGTTGAGGAAGAGTTTGAGGAAGTCAGCATCATAAACAACTCAGAGAGACCTACTGTATTACACAAACAACAAGATAACGTGGATTTTAGTGGAAGGAGACCTTTAAAATGGATTTACTTAAAAAATAATAATTAATTGTCTGTTTTTTCTATGTATAAATAATGTTTTTTCTGCTTTATCCAATGCTGTTGTTAGTGAGAGGTGCCATGTTTAAATCCACTGAAGACTTGGACCCGCACTACTCAGGTGAGTAGTGACACTACTTTAGGAAACACTTTACTTGGATGGTGCAAAGTTGATGCTTAGTAGATGCTCACCTAACCTTAACCCCATACCCTAAACTTAACCTCTAAAAGTTAGGTTTAAAAAAAGGGTTCGATTTAAAGGTGCACTGAACACTCTGATTTTTGCTGACTCCACCCTCAGCTTAAATTCTAAAAAGGCAAAAAAATGGGAGGGGTTGTTTGGGAGGGGCTCTGGGTGATGTATGGGTTTAGAGACAGGGCAGGAGGGAAAGAGCTGATTAGCTGAGCCTCTGAGAGCGGTGAGATGCATATGGTATTGTGGATTGCATATGCTTAAATTACAATGCTGACTGAAAACCTTCCAATTTATTTATGTGATTATTTTAATTGATTTCTTTTAGGCAGTCTATTTATTAAAGAAATATACTAGTATTACAGGATTTTCCTTACATTATAAAAATAGTCTCGTTACTCCTATTCCACTAGATGTCAGTAATCCAACAGTTGATGATATTATTAATGCATACTATACAATCTAAAATAATGATATATCGGGCTGATATAATCTATATCTTGTAATTATGCCCTAGAAATTGAATTTAGCAAGTAAATTTAGCATGACATTTATGGTTTATTAGCTTTTGCTTTGCTCTGGCTTTTACAAAATGCACACATTGCAATACCAATGCTAAAACGACATATTGTGCAGCTCTATCATATAATATAATGTATTTCTGTAATCAACTGTGTTTGTTGTTTTTTGTTTTCACAGCGATGGAGAGAAACAACCTGATGAGATTAGCTCACACAATCCCATTCACACCAGTCTCTCTACTGGGTGAGTTAAGCCATGCTGCAGAGATTTGCTGGTTGCTAGGTGGTTGCTGTGGGATTATTATGCTCTTATTGCTAAACTATGATATCCTAGGTGGATGCTATGGGGTTGCTATGCTGTTATAAGTGATTGCTGTGTTGTTGCAAGAGATTACTATGTTTTGACTCAATGGTTAACATGGGATAGCCAGGTGGTTGCTGTGCTTTTCCAGTCACATTAAAGGGGTTGCTATGGTGTTGCTAAGTGGTTGCTTAGATTGCTAAATCTACAACCATATTTAAAATAATAATAATCAGATTTGGTAGATTGTGTTCACTAGAGATGTGTCATATTATTAGACAATAAAATTAATGCAATTGATTTTGTATTTGGTTTTTAGGTTATTTGTAAAGTTTTAAAAGGTATTTTTTTGTATGAAAGTCGTGATAGGTTCCTCTTCTGTACAAAACAGACCAAATGTGTTTTAAAGTAGATTGTTTTTGTTACTATTAATTAGAGCTGGGCGATATGGCCCCAAAAAAAAATCTTTGAAAAAAAAAAAATCAGATTTTCGATTTAAATCGATTTTTTTCCCCTACTAAAATCTCGCTAGAAGTCGCTAGAAGTAGATAAATGACGTCATTGCGTAATTTGCATAATACATGTTTTTGAAGCTGTAAAGGATTAACACTGTGAGAGAGAAAAAAGTGAGTAAAAAACACTCTAAATATGTTAGAAATGATGCAAATGAACTCCAACAAATGAACAACTTCTGTTGCTTTTTAAACAGGCAGTCACGTCTCAAAATAACTTTATTATTATGTTAATTACATAAATAATTTTTTTGCTGTGTTGTTAAATGTTATTATAAGAGCAGGTTTTTATTTTATGAATTTTTTTTTTTAGCTTTCTTAAGTTTTCTGTATGTGGGTGGGAGGGAGGGAGAGAGGGGCGGGGCTATGCGCGGGAGAGAGGGGCGGAGCTATGCGCGGGAGAGAGGGGCGGGGCTGCGCACGGGAGAGAGGGGCAGGGCTAAGCTCAGGGGAGCGTCCGTGGTGAAAATTAAAACTCAGAGAAAATCGATTTTCATAAAAACACATCATCCTTAACTGTAAATTCGAATTAATCGATAAAATGGATTAATCGCCCAGCTCTACTATTAATATCTTAGCATTTATTTTCTTGCGTTATATTCCTGAAATTAAATACAGTGCTATGAAAAACTTTTGAGCACCCCTGATGTTTTTCATGATTTTTCTTTATAAATCATTGGTTATTCAGATTAGTAATTTCAGTAAAATATATCATATAGCAGATAGACACAGTGATATTTGAGAAGTAAAATGAAGCATATTGCCAAGAATAAAAGCCCTAATAAGAGCCCTAAAATCCTGATTTCAGGTGGGTAATGTGAGTAAAGCCCTATGATTGTTCATGTGGTTGATATGGTATTGCTGGTGTCTGCCGCTCAGGAGGAGAGGAGGTGTGTATCTACACCCTGGAGGAGACAGACGGAGAGTCCACCCTGTCCAGCACCTCCTCCTGGTCTCAGAGAGGACGCACGGCCGTGCTGCAGCCAGTCGCCCACCAGGAGGCGCTGGACGGGGGTCTGCGCAGGGCCCTCAGGGTGGTGTGTACCTGGGCTGAGGGAGACGTCCTCAAACCAGGCCTGGTTTACGTGGTGAAGGCCTTCCGGGCGGAGGTGGTCCGCACCTGGCAGAGGGAGTTTCCCAGCAGCACCTCCCTCCACCTGTGCTTAAGGGTATTGCATATGATCAGTTATACATAATTATGTTATATTGTTATAATTATCTTTGGTATCGTGAGGGTAAATTAAAATACGCCTTGTGCGTCACGGAATGCACAAAAAAGGCATGAACTAATTCTCTTAATTAATCATGGGTGTGGTTAATTTTGGGCAAAATGTAAAATAAACCAATCAGTGTGCCAGTTTCATTCCCTTTAAGAGCCGGATGAGCTCTGACTTTGGCGCGTTCGTATCTTAACATTGTGGTGCTTTTGTGCATCTCAGCAGAGACAGATACTGAGCTGCTCGTTCAAACTTTGAAGATACACCAGTAGCTCATTTAAGGGAACAGTAGTGTTATTTCATTCTTTATTCTGTTTATTGTTGAGCGTGTGTGTGTCTGTGTGTGTGTGTAACCAGTGGTTGTGTACGAGCGCTGGGAGCACCTATAAAAATGGACTCTGACGATTGACTGTTGTCAGGGTTTTAATCAGTCAGTGGTGCACTTTCAGACCACCACACCCATTAGTGTAGATTTATTTCCTAAATCTACGTATCCACCTTAAAGTGCCCTAAAGTGCCCTAAAGGAGCTCATTCAGCGGCAGACTGCTGTCCCAGTCCTGCTCCACAGACAGACTCCGAAAGTCTTTTGTTCCTCAGGCCATAAGACTGTTCAACTCCTCTCAGCACAGCAAACTAAAGACTCTGTGAAACTTTTTCATTCCGGCCACTCTGGCCACACCATGGACACACCCCCAGCTATGGACACACTCTCAGACTTGCTGATGCCTAGAACACTTTTTATAGTTCTACCATATTTTGCACTAGTAGTTCATTCACTAGTTAATTCATCTACTGTTTACGTATCTTTTGCACTGTTTACGTATCTTTTGCACTGCTTAATTTAATTTAAATTATTATATAACTGTGTATTTGCACTTTCTGTTTGGCTGACATCAGTTATCCTCACATTATGCACATCAACTGGTGTTCACTGTCTATTGTGTTCAACTGCACTACCTCCATTCTCCATCTCCATTACACACACACACACGAAGACTGTACATTTACACTGTATATTCTATTTCTTATTTGATTGTATTTATATGTATCTTTATATTTTATATTTTTATCTTTTTTAACTTTGTGTATTGTGTAACCTGCTGCTGGATGCCAAGAATTTCCCCCCGGGGATCAATAAAGTATCTATCTATCTATCTATCTATCTATCTATCTATCTATCTATCTATCTATCTATCTATCTATCTATCTATCTATCTATCTATCTATCTATCTATCTATCTATCTATCTATCTATCTATCTATCTATCTATCTATCTATCTATCTATCTATCTATCTATCTATCTATCTATCTATCTATCTATCTATCTATCTATCTATCTATCTATCTATCTATCTATCTATCTATCTATCTATCTATCTATCTATCTATCTATCTATCTATCTATCTATCTATCTATCTATCTATCTATCTATCTATCTATCTATCTATCTATCTATCTATCTATCTATCTATCTATCTATCTATCTATCTATCTATCTATCTATCTATCTATCTAAACCTGTATGTTTACTATGTTTCCATTCTGATTTGCCTGTTTTACATTATTTATATTGCATTATATTCCTGAATCCTGTAGGAAATACAGCAGCAGAGAGCCGCCCAGAAACTCATGAACGTTTTCAACGAGGTCAAACCCAGCAGTGTTCTTCACTCCCTCAGGTCAGTCTGAATATCACCCAACTCTCCTTTATATACACTGATGTAGTACATCATATGTATATATAGATGAATCTTTAAAAAATTTAATATCTGTAAAAACTGTAAGATTTTGTGGAAAAACAAAACTGCACTGACTTTAGACTTGATAATAAAACACAGTGGATCAACACCAGCAGATGACATGTCTCTCCAAACCATCACTGATTGGTGGAAACTTCACACTAGACCTCGAGCAGTTTGGACTGTGTGTCTCTCCACTCTTCCTCCAGACTCTGCTCCCTTCATTTACAAATGAAATGTAAAATTTACTGATGATCAGTGATGGTTTGGAGAGACATGTCATCTGCTGGTGGAGATCCACTGTGTTTCTGAGACTCTGATTTTTGGGTTTTGATTGGGTGTCCATCTATATAATATATGAGTTTCACATTTTAAACTAAATTACTTAAATAAAGTAACATTTTGGGAATGCATCTGTGTGTTTCTTCTTCAGATTTTTGGATGTGGCTCTGCTGTGGTGGCCGAGTGAAGGCCAGTGGCTCACCATTGAGAAGAACATGACTGGAGAGTTTATGAAGTACAACAATAACACTGGAGAAGAAATCCTGCCCTCTTGTGGCCTGGAAAAGACAGTGCTGGCTTTCTCCCACTGGACGTACGAGTACACGCAGAAAGAGCTGTTGGTCCTCGATCTACAAGGTCCTCACACTTCCTCTCTGTTCCCTCTAGTCCATCACTGATTAATCCTCTATGGCATTTTTTTTGTTATTTCACCCTTCCATATCCTCCCTTAATTTTATGCAGTTATTTGTTATTACTTCTTATTTTAATATTATAATGTGGCATATTTATGTCCAGTACAATGAGATATACGGTGCTATGACAAACTTTGGGCACCCCATATAATTTTTATGATTTTCCTTTATAAATCATTGTTTGTTTGGATATATATATATATATATATATATATATATATATATATATATATATATATATATATATATATATATATATATATATATATCATATAGCAGATGAACACAGTGATATTTGAGAAGTGAAAAGGATTTTATAGAACTTACAGAAAGTGTTAAATAATTCTTTAAAATAATTTAGGCAGGTGCATAAATTTGAGCCCCAAGAGAAAAATTACATCAGTATTTAGTACCAGTAGATCCTCCTTTAGCAGAAATAACAGCCTCTTAACTCTTCCTATAGCTATAACCAATGAGAGTCTGGTTAAAGCTTCTGGTTGAAGGTACCCGGGGTGGTTGCTAAGGTGTTGCTAAGTGGTTGCTAGGTGGTTGCTAAGGTGTTGCTAGGTGGTTGCTAAGGTGTTGCTTGGTGGTTGATATGGTACCCGGGGTGGTTGCTAAGGTGTTGCTATGGTATCCAGGGTGGTTGCTAAGGTGTTGCTAGGTGGTTGCTAAGGTGTTGCTTGGTGGTTGATATGGTACCCGGGGTGGTTGCTAAGGTGTTGCTAGGTGGTTGCTAAGGTGTTGCTAGGTGGTTGCTATGGTATCCGGGGTGGTTGCTAAGGTGTTGCTATGTGGTTGCTAAGGTGTTGCTATGTGGTTGCTAAGGTGTTGCTATGGTATCGGGGGTGGTTGCTAAGGCATTGCTAGGTTGTTCCAAGGGCTTCCTACGTGGTTGCTAGGTGGTTGCTAAGGTGTTGCTATGGTATCCGGGGTGGTTGCTAAGGTGTTGCTAGGTGGTTGCTATGGTGTTGCTAAGGCGTTGCTAGGTTGTTCCTAGGTGGTTGCTAAGGTGTTGCTATGGTATCCGGGGTGGTTGCTAAGGTGTTGCTAGGTGGTTGCTAAGCTGTTGCTAGGTGGTTGCTATGGTGTTGCTAAGGCATTGCTAGGTTGTTCCTAGGTGGTTGCTAAGGTGTTGCTATGGTATCCGGGATGGTTGCTATGGTGTTGCTAAGGCGTTTGCTAGGTTGTTCCCAGGTGGTTGCTAGGTGGTTGCTAAGGTGTTGCTATGGTATCCGGGGTGGTTGCTATGGTGTTGCTAAGGCGTTGCTAGGTTGTTCCTAGGTGGTTGCTGGGTGGTTGCTAAGGTGTTGCTATGGTATCCGGGGTGGTTGCTAAAGTTTAATTACATCATGGTTACTCTGTACTTCGTTCTCAGGTGTGGGAGCTGAGCTGACAGACCCCTCTGTGATCAGAGCAGATGATAAAAGGTAAGATATAGTTCATCCTGAGACTGATATTTTGATATTGTTGAATATTCTTTTATTTCCACTTAATGTTGATGTCAGATTAAAGGCTGGTGCTGTTTAACCCTTTGAACTGTTGTTTTAATGTGTTTTTTTCTCCGTTTTTGTTTTTCAGTTCCTCTTTCAGGTCTTATAACACAGTAATTATATCAGACAGACACATGCCCTGATCTCTTTTACTCCAGAAGACATACGACTGCTCAAAAATATAATCATTTAAAATGTAAAAGGAAGAAGAATTGTTGTATTTTCCTGGAACTGATCATGTTTTGCTCAGTTTTACCAAGCGCCTGTTTTTTATAGACTTTAAATATATTCACACCTAAGTTACCTTTTAAAAATGGTTGGACTGGAGTGTTTATGAGCTGAAAACATTTTAAATGTCAGTTTAAAGAACGATAAAACCAATAGGATTGGGAGATTCTTCATCATGCAGCAAAATAATGACCCAAAACTCACTGCAGCCAGGAAAAGCATCACAGAAAAAGAGAACAGGAGTTTAGTGATATTAGTGGA